>NC_137874.1:21141042-21285403 GCF_963924005.1 Protomyctophum bolini | reverse complement strand
CGAGGCTAACTTTTTTTTCAAAATTTCAAAAAACATGGGCTATAACCCATCGTTTTTGTCATTTCGTCATTTTTTTCAAATCTTCAAAAATGATGAAAAACGGCGCGCTATAGTATGCCGTACGATATGGGCTATAGCCCATGGTCCAAAATGATGAGAAACGAGGCTAACTTTTTTTTTCAAAATTTCAAAAAACATGGGCTATAACCCATCGTTTTTGTCATTTCGTCATTTTTTTCAAATCTTCAAAATGATGAAAACGGCGCGCTATAGTATGCCGTACGATATGGGCTATAGCCCATGGTCCAAAATGATGAGAAACGAGGCTAACTTTTTTTTTCAAAATTTCAAAAAACATGGGCTATAACCCATCGTTTTTGTCATTTCGTCATTTTTTTCAAATCCTCAAAAATGATGAAAAACGGCGCGCTAGTATGCCGTACGATATGGGCTATAGCCCATGGTCCAAAATGATGAGAAACGAGGCTAACTTTTTTTTTCAAAATTTCAAAAAACATGGGCTATAACCCATCGTTTTTGTCATTTCGTCATTTTTTTCAAATCTTCAAAAATGATGAAAAACGGCGCGTTATAGTATGCCGTACGATATGGGCTATAGCCCATGGTCCAAAATGATGAGAAACGAGGCTAACTTTTTTTTCCAAAATTTCAAAAAACATAAGCTATAACCCATCGTTTTTGTCATTTCGTCATTTTTTTCAAATCCTCAAAAATGATGAAAAACTGCGCGCTATAGTATGCCGTACGATATGGGCTATAGCCCACGGTCCAAAATGATGAGAAACGAGGCTAACTTTTTTTTTCAAAATTTCAAAAAACATGGGCTATAACCCATCGTTTTTGTCATTTTTTCATTTTTGTCAAATCCTCAAAAATGATGAAAAACTGCGCGCTATAGTATGCCGTACGATATGGGCTATAGCCCACGGTCCAAAATGATGAGAAACGAGGCTAACTTTTTTTTTCAAAATTTCAAAAAACATGGGCTATAACCCATCGTTTTTGTCATTTTTTCATTTTTGTCAAATCCTCAAAAATGATGAAAAACTGCGCGCTATAGTATGCCGTACGATATGGGCTATAGCCCACGGTCCAAAATGATGAGAAACGAGGCTAACTTTTTTTTTCAAAATTTCAAAAAACATGGGCTATAACCCATCGTTTTTGTCATTTTTTCATTTTTGTCAAATCATCAAAAATGATGAAAAACGGCGCGCTATAGTATGCCGTACGATATGGGCTATAGCCCACGGTCCAAAATGATGAGAAACGAGGCTAACTTTTTTTTTCAACATTTCAAAAAACATGGGCTATAACCCATCGTTTTTGTCATTTCGTCATTTTTTAAAAATCCTCAAAAATGATGAAAAACTGCGCGCTATAGTATGCCGTACGATATGGGCTATAGCCCACGGTCCAAAATGATGAGAAACGAGGCTAACTTTTTTTTTCAACATTTCAAAAAACATGGGCTATAACCCATCGTTTTTGTCATTTCGTCATTTTTTTCAAATCCTCAAAAATGATGAAAAACTGCGCGCTATAGTATGCCGTACGATATGGGCTATAGCCCACGGTCCAAAATGATGAGAAACGAGGCTAACTTTTTTTTTCAAAATTTCAAAAAACATGGGCTATAACCCATCGTTTTTGTCATTTTTTCATTTTTGTCAAATCATCAAAAATGATGAAAAACGGCGCGCTATAGTATGCCGTACGATATAGGCTATAGCCCATGGTCCAAAATGATGAGAAACGAGGATAACTTTTTTTTTCAAAATTTCAAAAAACATGGGCTATAACCCATCGTTTTTGTCATTTCGTCATTTTTTTCAAATCTTCAAAAATGATGAAAAACGGCGCGCTATAGTATGCCGTACGATATGGGCTATAGCCCATGGTCCAAAATGATGAGAAACGAGGCTAACTTTTTCTTTCAAAATTTCAAAAAACATGGGCTATAACCCATCGTTTTTGTCATTTCGTCATTTTTTTCAAATCCTCAAAAATGATGAAAAACGGCGCGCTATAGTATGCCGTACGATATGGGCTATAGCCCATGGTCCAAAATGATGAGAAACGAGGCTAACTTTTTCTTTCAAAATTTCAAAAAACATGGGCTATAACCCATCGTTTTTGTCATTTCGTCATTTTTTTCAAATCTTCAAAAATGATGAAAAACGGCGCGCTATAGTATGCCGTACGATATGGGCTATAGCCCATGGTCCAAAATGATGAGAAACGAGGCTAACTTTTTTTTCCAAAATTTCAAAAAACATGGGCTATAACCCATCGTTTTTGTCATTTCGTCATTTTTTTCAAATCTTCAAAAATGATGAAAAACGGCGCGCTATAGTATGCCGTACGATATGGGCTATAGCCCATGGTCCAAAATGATGAGAAACGAGGCTAACTTTTTTTTCCAAAATTTCAAAAAACATGGGCTATAACCCATCGTTTTTGTCATTTCGTCATTTTTTTCAAATCTTCAAAAATGATGAAAAACGGCGCGCTATAGTATGCCGTACGATATGAGCTATAGCCCATGGTCCAAAATGATGAGAAACGAGGCTAACTTTTTTTTTCAAAATTTCAAAAAACATGGGCTATAACCCATCGTTTTTGTCATTTCGTCATTTTTTTCAAATCCTCAAAAATGATGAAAAACGGCGCGCTATAGTATGCCGTACGATATGGGCTATAGCCCATGGTCCAAAATGATGAGAAACGAGGCTAACTTTTTTTTTCAAAATTTCAAAAAACATGGGCTATAACCCATGGTTTTTGTCATTTCGTCATTTTTTTCAAATCTTCAAAAATGATGAAAAACGGCGCGCTATAGTATGCCGTACGATATGGGCTATAGCCCATGGTCCAAAATGATGAGAAACGAGGCTAACTTTTTTTTCCAAAATTTCAAAAAACATGGGCTATAACCCATCGTTTTTGTCATTTCGTCATTTTTTTCAAATCTTCAAAAATGATGAAAAACGGCGCGCTATAGTATGCCGTACGATATGGGCTATAGCCCATGGTCCAAAATGATGAGAAACGAGGCTAACTTTTTCTTTCAAAATTTCAAAAAACATGGGCTATAACCCATCGTTTTTGTCATTTCGTCATTTTTTTCAAATCCTCAAAAATGATGAAAAACGGCGCGCTATAGTATGCCGTACGATATGGGCTATAGCCCATGGTCCAAAATGATGAGAAACGAGGCTAACTTTTTTTTTCAAAATTTCAAAAAACATGGGCTATAACCCATCGTTTTTGTCATTTCGTCATTTTTTTCAAATCTTCAAAAATGATGAAAAACGGCGCGCTATAGTATGCCGTACGATATGGGCTATAGCCCATGGTCCAAAATGATGAGAAACGAGGCTAACTTTTTTTTTCAAAATTTCAAAAAACATGGGCTATAACCCATCGTTTTTGTCATTTCGTCATTTTTTTCAAATCCTCAAAAATGATGAAAAACGGCGCGCTATAGTATGCCGTACGATATGGGCTATAGCCCATGGTCCAAAATGATGAGAAACGAGGCTAACTTTTTTTTTCAAAATTTCAAAAAACATGGGCTATAACCCATCGTTTTTGTCATTTCGTCATTTTTTTCAAATCTTCAAAAATGATGAAAAACGGCGCGCAATAGTATGCCGTACGATATGGGCTATAGCCCATGGTCCAAAATGATGAGAAACGAGGCTAACTTTTTTTTTCAAAATTTCAAAAAACATGGGCTATAACCCATCGTTTTTGTCATTTCGTCATTTTTTTTCAAATCCTCAAAAATGATGAAAAACGGCGCGCTATAGTATGCCGTACGATATGGGCTATAGCCCATGGTCCAAAATGCTGAGAAACGAGGCTAACTTTTTTTTTTCAAAATTTCAAAAAACATGGGCTATAACCCATCGTTTTTGTCATTTCGTCATTTTTTTCAAATCCTCAAAAATGATGAAAAACGGCGCGCTATAGTATGCCGTACGATATGGGCTATAGCCCATGGTCCAAAATGATGAGAAACGAGGCTAACTTTTTCTTTCAAAATTTCAAAAAACATGGGCTATAACCCATCGTTTTTGTCATTTCGTCATTTTTTTCAAATCTTCAAAAATGATGAAAAACGGCGCGCTATAGTATGCCGTACGATATGGGCTATAGCCCATGGTCCAAAATGATGAGAAACGAGGCTAACTTTTTTTTTCAAAATTTCAAAAAACATGGGCTATAACCCATCGTTTTTGTCATTTCGTCATTTTTTTCAAATCTTCAAAAATGATGAAAAACGGCGCGCAATAGTATGCCGTACGATATGGGCTATAGCCCATGGTCCAAAATGATGAGAAACGAGGCTAACTTTTTTTTTCAAAATTTCAAAAAACATGGGCTATAACCCATCGTTTTTGTCATTTCGTCATTTTTTTTCAAATCTTCAAAAATGATGAAAAACGGCGCGCTATAGTATGCCGTACGATATGGGCTATAGCCCATGGTCCAAAATGATGAGAAACGAGGCTAACTTTTTTTTCCAAAATTTCAAAAAACATGGGCTATAACCCATCGTTTTTGTCATTTCGTCATTTTTTTCAAATCTTCAAAAATGATGAAAAACGGCGCGCTATAGTATGCCGTACGATATGGGCTATAGCCCATGGTCCAAAATGATGAGAAACGAGGCTAACTTTTTTTTTCAAAATTTCAAAAAACATGGGCTATAACCCATCGTTTTTGTCATTTCGTCATTTTTTTCAAATCCTCAAAAATGATGAAAAACGGCGCGCTATAGTATGCCGTACGATATGGGCTATAGCCCATGGTCCAAAATGATGAGAAACGAGGCTAACTTTTTTTTTCAAAATTTCAAAAAACATGGGCTATAACCCATCGTTTTTGTCATTTCGTCATTTTTTTAAAATCTTCAAAAATGATGAAAAACGGCGCGCTATAGTATGCCGTACGATATGAGCTATAGCCCATGGTCCAAAATGATGAGAAACGAGGCTAACTTTTTTTTTCAAAATTTCAAAAAACATGGGCTATAACCCATCGTTTTTGTCATTTCGTCATTTTTTTAAAATCTTCAAAAATGATGAAAAACGGCGCGCTATAGTATGCCGTACGATATGGGCTATAGCCCATGGTCCAAAATGATGAGAAACGAGGCTAACTTTTTTTTTCAAAATTTCAAAAAACATGGGCTATAACCCATCGTTTTTGTCATTTCGTCATTTTTTTCAAATCCTCAAAAATGATGAAAAACGGCGCGCTATAGTATGCCGTACGATATGGGCTATAGCCCATGGTCCAAAATGATGAGAAACGAGGCTAACTTTTTTTTTCAAAATTTCAAAAAACATGGGCTATAACCCATCGTTTTTGTCATTTCGTCATTTTTTTCAAATCTTCAAAAATGATGAAAAACGGCGCGCAATAGTATGCCGTACGATATGGGCTATAGCCCATGGTCCGAAATGATGAGAAACGAGGCTAACTTTTTTTTTCAAAATTTCAAAAAACATGGGCTATAACCCATCGTTTTTGTCATTTCGTCATTTTTTTTCAAATCCTCAAAAATGATGAAAAACGGCGCGCTATAGTATGCCGTACGATATGGGCTATAGCCCATGGTCCAAAATGCTGAGAAACGAGGCTAACTTTTTTTTTTCAAAATTTCAAAAAACATGGGCTATAACCCATCGTTTTTGTCATTTCGTCATTTTTTTCAAATCCTCAAAAATGATGAAAAACGGCGCGCTATAGTATGCCGTACGATATGGGCTATAGCCCATGGTCCAAAATGATGAGAAACGAGGCTAACTTTTTCTTTCAAAATTTCAAAAAACATGGGCTATAACCCATCGTTTTTGTCATTTCGTCATTTTTTTCAAATCTTCAAAAATGATGAAAAACGGCGCGCTATAGTATGCCGTACGATATGGGCTATAGCCCATGGTCCAAAATGATGAGAAACGAGGCTAACTTTTTTTTCCAAAATTTCAAAAAACATGGGCTATAACCCATCGTTTTTGTCATTTCGTCATTTTTTTCAAATCTTCAAAAATGATGAAAAACGGCGCGCTATAGTATGCCGTACGATATGGGCTATAGCCCATGGTCCAAAATGATGAGAAACGAGGCTAACTTTTTTTTCCAAAATTTCAAAAAACATGGGCTATAACCCATCGTTTTTGTCATTTCGTCATTTTTTTCAAATCTTCAAAAATGATGAAAAACGGCGCGCTATAGTATGCCGTACGATATGAGCTATAGCCCATGGTCCAAAATGATGAGAAACGAGGCTAACTTTTTTTTTCAAAATTTCAAAAAACATGGGCTATAACCCATCGTTTTTGTCATTTCGTCATTTTTTTCAAATCCTCAAAAATGATGAAAAACGGCGCGCTATAGTATGCCGTACGATATGGGCTATAGCCCATGGTCCAAAATGATGAGAAACGAGGCTAACTTTTTCTTTCAAAATTTCAAAAAACATGGGCTATAACCCATCGTTTTTGTCATTTCGTCATTTTTTTCAAATCCTCAAAAATGATGAAAAACGGCGCGCTATCGTATGCCGTACGATATGGGCTATAGCCCATGGTCCAAAATGATGAGAAACGAGGCTAACTTTTTTTTTCAAAATTTCAAAAAACATGGGCTATAACCCATCGTTTTTGTCATTTCGTCATTTTTTTCAAATCTTCAAAAATGATGAAAAACGGCGCGCTATAGTATGCCGTACGATATGGGCTATAGCCCATGGTCCAAAATGATGAGAAACGAGGCTAACTTTTTTTTTCAAAATTTCAAAAAACATGGGCTATAACCCATCGTTTTTGTCATTTCGTCATTTTTTTCAAATCTTCAAAAATGATGAAAAACGGCGCGCTATAGTATGCCGTACGATATGGGCTATAGCCCATGGTCCAAAATGATGAGAAACGAGGCTAACTTTTTTTTTCAAAATTTCAAAAAACATGGGCTATAACCCATCGTTTTTGTCATTTCGTCATCTTTTTCAAATCCTCAAAAATGATGAAAAACGGCGCGCTATAGTATGCCGTACGATATGGGCTATAGCCCATGGTCCAAAATGATGAGAAACGAGGCTAACTTTTTTTTTCAAAATTTCAAAAAACATGGGCTATAACCCATCGTTTTTGTCATTTCGTCATTTTTTTCAAATCTTCAAAAATGATGAAAAACGGCGCGTTATAGTATGCCGTACGATATGGGCTATAGCCCATGGTCCAAAATGATGAGAAACGAGGCTAACTTTTTTTTCCAAAATTTCAAAAAACATAAGCTATAACCCATCGTTTTTGTCATTTCGTCATTTTTTTCAAATCCTCAAAAAACGATGAAAAACTGCGCGCTATAGTATGCCGTACGATATGGGCTATAGCCCACGGTCCAAAATGATGAGAAACGAGGCTAACTTTTTTTTTCAAAATTTCAAAAAACATGGGCTATAACCCATCGTTTTTGTCATTTTTTCATTTTTGTCAAATCCTCAAAAATGATGAAAAACTGCGCGCTATAGTATGCCGTACGATATGGGCTATAGCCCACGGTCCAAAATGATGAGAAACGAGGCTAACTTTTTTTTTCAAAATTTCAAAAAACATGGGCTATAACCCATCGTTTTTGTCATTTTTTCATTTTTGTCAAATCCTCAAAAATGATGAAAAACTGCGCGCTATAGTATGCCGTACGATATGGGCTATAGCCCACGGTCCAAAATGATGAGAAACGAGGCTAACTTTTTTTTTCAAAATTTCAAAAAACATGGGCTATAACCCATCGTTTTTGTCATTTTTTCATTTTTGTCAAATCATCAAAAATGATGAAAAACGGCGCGCTATAGTATGCCGTACGATATGGGCTATAGCCCACGGTCCAAAATGATGAGAAACGAGGCTAACTTTTTTTTTCAACATTTCAAAAAACATGGGCTATAACCCATCGTTTTTGTCATTTCGTCATTTTTAAAAATCCTCAAAAATGATGAAAAACTGCGCGCTATAGTATGCCGTACGATATGGGCTATAGCCCACGGTCCAAAATGATGAGAAACGAGGCTAACTTTTTTTTTCAACATTTCAAAAAACATGGGCTATAACCCATCGTTTTTGTCATTTCGTCATTTTTTTCAAATCCTCAAAAATGATGAAAAACTGCGCGCTATAGTATGCCGTACGATATGGGCTATAGCCCACGGTCCAAAATGATGAGAAACGAGGCTAACTTTTTTTTTCAAAATTTCAAAAAACATGGGCTATAACCCATCGTTTTTGTCATTTTTTCATTTTTGTCAAATCATCAAAAATGATGAAAAACGGCGCGCTATAGTATGCCGTACGATATAGGCTATAGCCCATGGTCCAAAATGATGAGAAACGAGGATAACTTTTTTTTTCAAAATTTCAAAAAACATGGGCTATAACCCATCGTTTTTGTCATTTCGTCATTTTTTTCAAATCTTCAAAAATGATGAAAAACGGCGCGCTATAGTATGCCGTACGATATGGGCTATAGCCCATGGTCCAAAATGATGAGAAACGAGGCTAACTTTTTCTTTCAAAATTTCAAAAAACATGGGCTATAACCCATCGTTTTTGTCATTTCGTCATTTTTTTCAAATCCTCAAAAATGATGAAAAACGGCGCGCTATAGTATGCCGTACGATATGGGCTATAGCCCATGGTCCAAAATGATGAGAAACGAGGCTAACTTTTTCTTTCAAAATTTCAAAAAACATGGGCTATAACCCATCGTTTTTGTCATTTCGTCATTTTTTTCAAATCTTCAAAAATGATGAAAAACGGCGCGCTATAGTATGCCGTACGATATGGGCTATAGCCCATGGTCCAAAATGATGAGAAACGAGGCTAACTTTTTTTTCCAAAATTTCAAAAAACATGGGCTATAACCCATCGTTTTTGTCATTTCGTCATTTTTTTCAAATCTTCAAAAATGATGAAAAACGGCGCGCTATAGTATGCCGTACGATATGGGCTATAGCCCATGGTCCAAAATGATGAGAAACGAGGCTAACTTTTTTTCCCAAAATTTCAAAAAACATGGGCTATAACCCATCGTTTTTGTCATTTCGTCATTTTTTTCAAATCTTCAAAAATGATGAAAAACGGCGCGCTATAGTATGCCGTACGATATGAGCTATAGCCCATGGTCCAAAATGATGAGAAACGAGGCTAACTTTTTTTTTCAAAATTTCAAAAAACATGGGCTATAACCCATCGTTTTTGTCATTTCGTCATTTTTTTCAAATCCTCAAAAATGATGAAAAACGGCGCGCTATAGTATGCCGTACGATATGGGCTATAGCCCATGGTCCAAAATGATGAGAAACGAGGCTAACTTTTTTTTTCAAAATTTCAAAAAACATGGGCTATAACCCATGGTTTTTGTCATTTCGTCATTTTTTTCAAATCTTCAAAAATGATGAAAAACGGCGCGCTATAGTATGCCGTACGATATGGGCTATAGCCCATGGTCCAAAATGATGAGAAACGAGGCTAACTTTTTTTTCCAAAATTTCAAAAAACATGGGCTATAACCCATCGTTTTTGTCATTTCGTCATTTTTTTCAAATCTTCAAAAATGATGAAAAACGGCGCGCTATAGTATGCCGTACGATATGGGCTATAGCCCATGGTCCAAAATGATGAGAAACGAGGCTAACTTTTTCTTTCAAAATTTCAAAAAACATGGGCTATAACCCATCGTTTTTGTCATTTCGTCATTTTTTTCAAATCCTCAAAAATGATGAAAAACGGCGCGCTATAGTATGCCGTACGATATGGGCTATAGCCCATGGTCCAAAATGATGAGAAACGAGGCTAACTTTTTTTTTCAAAATTTCAAAAAACATGGGCTATAACCCATCGTTTTTGTCATTTCGTCATTTTTTTTAAATCTTCAAAAATGATGAAAAACGGCGCGCTATAGTATGCCGTACGATATGGGCTATAGCCCATGGTCCAAAATGATGAGAAACGAGGCTAACTTTTTTTTTCAAAATTTCAAAAAACATGGGCTATAACCCATCGTTTTTGTCATTTCGTCATTTTTTTCAAATCCTCAAAAATGATGAAAAACGGCGCGCTATAGTATGCCGTACGATATGGGCTATAGCCCATGGTCCAAAATGATGAGAAACGAGGCTAACTTTTTTTTTCAAAATTTCAAAAAACATGGGCTATAACCCATCGTTTTTGTCATTTCGTCATTTTTTTCAAATCTTCAAAAATGATGAAAAACGGCGCGCAATAGTATGCCGTACGATATGGGCTATAGCCCATGGTCCAAAATGATGAGAAACGAGGCTAACTTTTTTTTTCAAAATTTCAAAAAACATGGGCTATAACCCATCGTTTTTGTCATTTCGTCATTTTTTTTCAAATCCTCAAAAATGATGAAAAACGGCGCGCTATAGTATGCCGTACGATATGGGCTATAGCCCATGGTCCAAAATGCTGAGAAACGAGGCTAACTTTTTTTTTTCAAAATTTCAAAAAACATGGGCTATAACCCATCGTTTTTGTCATTTCGTCATTTTTTTCAAATCCTCAAAAATGATGAAAAACGGCGCGCTATAGTATGCCGTACGATATGGGCTATAGCCCATGGTCCAAAATGATGAGAAACGAGGCTAACTTTTTCTTTCAAAATTTCAAAAAACATGGGCTATAACCCATCGTTTTTGTCATTTCGTCATTTTTTTCAAATCTTCAAAAATGATGAAAAACGGCGCGCTATAGTATGCCGTACGATATGGGCTATAGCCCATGGTCCAAAATGATGAGAAACGAGGCTAACTTTTTTTTCCAAAATTTCAAAAAACATGGGCTATAACCCATCGTTTTTGTCATTTCGTCATTTTTTTCAAATCTTCAAAAATGATGAAAAACGGCGCGCTATAGTATGCCGTACGATATGGGCTATAGCCCATGGTCCAAAATGATGAGAAACGAGGCTAACTTTTTTTTTCAAAATTTCAAAAAACATGGGCTATAACCCATCGTTTTTGTCATTTCGTCATTTTTTTCAAATCCTCAAAAATGATGAAAAACGGCGCGCTATAGTATGCCGTACGATATGGGCTATAGCCCATGGTCCAAAATGATGAGAAACGAGGCTAACTTTTTTTTTCAAAATTTCAAAAAACATGGGCTATAACCCATCGTTTTTGTCATTTCGTCATTTTTTTTAAATCTTCAAAAATGATGAAAAACGGCGCGCTATAGTATGCCGTACGATATGAGCTATAGCCCATGGTCCAAAATGATGAGAAACGAGGCTAACTTTTTTTTTCAAAATTTCAAAAAACATGGGCTATAACCCATCGTTTTTGTCATTTCGTCATTTTTTTAAAATCTTCAAAAATGATGAAAAACGGCGCGCTATAGTATGCCGTACGATATGGGCTATAGCCCATGGTCCAAAATGATGAGAAACGAGGCTAACTTTTTTTTTCAAAATTTCAAAAAACATGGGCTATAACCCATCGTTTTTGTCATTTCGTCATTTTTTTCAAATCCTCAAAAATGATGAAAAACGGCGCGCTATAGTATGCCGTACGATATGGGCTATAGCCCATGGTCCAAAATGATGAGAAACGAGGCTAACTTTTTTTTTCAAAATTTCAAAAAACATGGGCTATAACCCATCGTTTTTGTCATTTCGTCATTTTTTTCAAATCTTCAAAAATGATGAAAAACGGCGCGCAATAGTATGCCGTACGATATGGGCTATAGCCCATGGTCCAAAATGATGAGAAACGAGGCTAACTTTTTTTTTCAAAATTTCAAAAAACATGGGCTATAACCCATCGTTTTTGTCATTTCGTCATTTTTTTTCAAATCCTCAAAAATGATGAAAAACGGCGCGCTATAGTATGCCGTACGATATGGGCTATAGCCCATGGTCCAAAATGCTGAGAAACGAGGCTAACTTTTTTTTTTCAAAATTTCAAAAAACATGGGCTATAACCCATCGTTTTTGTCATTTCGTCATTTTTTTCAAATCCTCAAAAATGATGAAAAACGGCGCGCTATAGTATGCCGTACGATATGGGCTATAGCCCATGGTCCAAAATGATGAGAAACGAGGCTAACTTTTTCTTTCAAAATTTCAAAAAACATGGGCTATAACCCATCGTTTTTGTCATTTCGTCATTTTTTTCAAATCTTCAAAAATGATGAAAAACGGCGCGCTATAGTATGCCGTACGATATGGGCTATAGCCCATGGTCCAAAATGATGAGAAACGAGGCTAACTTTTTTTTCCAAAATTTCAAAAAACATGGGCTATAACCCATCGTTTTTGTCATTTCGTCATTTTTTTCAAATCTTCAAAAATGATGAAAAACGGCGCGCTATAGTATGCCGTACGATATGGGCTATAGCCCATGGTCCAAAATGATGAGAAACGAGGCTAACTTTTTTTTCCAAAATTTCAAAAAACATGGGCTATAACCCATCGTTTTTGTCATTTCGTCATTTTTTTCAAATCTTCAAAAATGATGAAAAACGGCGCGCTATAGTATGCCGTACGATATGGGCTATAGCCCATGGTCCAAAATGATGAGAAACGAGGCTAACTTTTTTTTCCAAAATTTCAAAAAACATGGGCTATAACCCATCGTTTTTGTCATTTCGTCATTTTTTTCAAATCTTCAAAAATGATGAAAAACGGCGCGCTATAGTATGCCGTACGATATGGGCTATAGCCCATGGTCCAAAATGATGAGAAACGAGGCTAACTTTTTTTTCCAAAATTTCAAAAAACATGGGCTATAACCCATCGTTTTTGTCATTTCGTCATTTTTTTCAAATCTTCAAAAATGATGAAAAACGGCGCGCTATAGTATGCCGTACGATATGGGCTATAGCCCATGGTCCAAAATGATGAGAAACGAGGCTAACTTTTTCTTTCAAAATTTCAAAAAACATGGGCTATAACCCATCGTTTTTGTCATTTCGTCATTTTTTTCAAATCCTCAAAAATGATGAAAAACGGCGCGCTATAGTATGCCGTACGATATGGGCTATAGCCCATGGTCCAAAATGATGAGAAACGAGGCTAACTTTTTTTTTCAAAATTTCAAAAAACATGGGCTATAACCCATCGTTTTTGTCATTTCGTCATTTTTTTCAAATCTTCAAAAATGATGAAAAACGGCGCGCTATAGTATGCCGTACGATATGGGCTATAGCCCATGGTCCAAAATGATGAGAAACGAGGCTAACTTTTTTTTTCAAAATTTCAAAAAACATGGGCTATAACCCATCGTTTTTGTCATTTCGTCATTTTTTTCAAATCTTCAAAAATGATGAAAAACGGCGCGCTATAGTATGCCGTACGATATGGGCTATAGCCCATGGTCCAAAATGATGAGAAACGAGGCTAACTTTTTTTTTCAAAATTTCAAAAAACATGGGCTATAACCCATCGTTTTTGTCATTTCGTCATTTTTTTCAAATCCTCAAAAATGATGAAAAACGGCGCGCTATAGTATGCCGTACGATATGGGCTATAGCCCATGGTCCAAAATGATGAGAAACGAGGCTAACTTTTTTTTTCAAAATTTCAAAAAACATGGGCTATAACCCATCGTTTTTGTCATTTCGTCATTTTTTTCAAATCTTCAAAAATGATGAAAAACGGCGCGTTATAGTATGCCGTACGATATGGGCTATAGCCCATGGTCCAAAATGATGAGAAACGAGGCTAACTTTTTTTTCCAAAATTTCAAAAAACATGGGCTATAACCCATCGTTTTTGTCATTTCGTCATTTTTTTCAAATCCTCAAAAATGATGAAAAACTGCGCGCTATAGTATGCCGTACGATATGGGCTATAGCCCATGGTCCAAAATGATGAGAAACGAGGCTAACTTTTTCTTTCAAAATTTCAAAAAACATGGGCTATAACCCATCGTTTTTGTCATTTCGTCATTTTTTTCAAATCCTCAAAAATGATGAAAAACGGCGCGCTATAGTATGCCGTACGATATGGGCTATAGCCCATGGTCCAAAATGATGAGAAACGAGGCTAACTTTTTTTTTCAAAATTTCAAAAAACATGGGCTATAACCCATCGTTTTTGTCATTTCGTCATTTTTTTCAAATCTTCAAAAATGATGAAAAACGGCGCGCTATAGTATGCCGTACGATATGGGCTATAGCCCATGGTCCAAAATGATGAGAAACGAGGCTAACTTTTTTTTTCAAAATTTCAAAAAACATGGGCTATAACCCATCGTTTTTGTAATTTCGTCATTTTTTTCAAATCTTCAAAAATGATGAAAAACGGCGCGCTATAGTATGCCGTACGATATGGGCTATAGCCCATGGTCCAAAATGATGAGAAACGAGGCTAACTTTTTTTTTCAAAATTTCAAAAAACATGGGCTATAACCCATCGTTTTTGTCATTTCGTCATTTTTTTCAAATCCTCAAAAATGATGAAAAACGGCGCGCTATAGTATGCCGTACGATATGGGCTATAGCCCATGGTCCAAAATGATGAGAAACGAGGCTAACTTTTTTTTTCAAAATTTCAAAAAACATGGGCTATAACCCATCGTTTTTGTCATTTCGTCATTTTTTTCAAATCTTCAAAAATGATGAAAAACGGCGCGCTATAGTATGCCGTACGATATGGGCTATAGCCCATGGTCCAAAATGATGAGAAACGAGGCTAACTTTTTTTTTCAAAATTTCAAAAAACATGGGCTATAACCCATCGTTTTTGTCATTTCGTCATTTTTTTCAAATCTTCAAAAATGATGAAAAACGGCGCGCTATAGTATGCCGTACGATATGGGCTATAGCCCATGGTCCAAAATGATGAGAAACGAGGCTAACTTTTTTTTCCAAAATTTCAAAAAACATGGGCTATAACCCATCGTTTTTGTCATTTCGTCATTTTTTTCAAATCCTCAAAAATGATGAAAAACGGCGCGCTATAGTATGCCGTACGATATGGGCTATAGCCCATGGTCCAAAATGATGAGAAACGAGGCTAACTTTTTTTTTCAAAATTTCAAAAAACATGGGCTATAACCCATCGTTTTTGTCATTTCGTCATTTTTTTCAAATCTTCAAAAATGATGAAAAACGGCGCGCTATAGTATGCCGTACGATATGGGCTATAGCCCATGGTCCAAAATGATGAGAAACGAGGCTAACTTTTTTTTCCAAAATTTCAAAAAACATGGGCTATAACCCATCGTTTTTGTCATTTCGTCATTTTTTTCAAATCCTCAAAAATGATGAAAAACTGCGCGCTATAGTATGCCGTACGATATGGGCTATAGCCCACGGTCCAAAATGATGAGAAGCGAGGCTAACTTTTTTTTTCAAAATTTCAAAAAACATGGGCTATAACCCATCGTTTTTGTCATTTTTTCATTTTTGTCAAATCCTCAAAAATGATGAAAAACTGCGCGCTATAGTATGCCGTACGATATGGGCTATAGCCCACGGTCCAAAATGATGAGAAACGAGGCTAACTTTTTTTTTCAAAATTTCAAAAAACATGGGCTATAACCCATCGTTTTTGTCATTTTTTCATTTTTGTCAAATCATCAAAAAAGATGAAAAACGGCGCGCTATAGTATGCCGTACGATATGGGCTATAGCCCACGGTCCAAAATGATGAGAAACGAGGCTAACTTCTTTTTTTCAACATTTCAAAAAACATGGGCTATAACCCATCGTTTTTGTCATTTCGTCATTTTTTAAAAATCCTCAAAAATGATGAAAAACTGCGCGCTATAGTATGCCGTACGATATGGGCTATAGCCCACGGTCCAAAATGATGAGAAACGAGGCTAACTTTTTTTTTCAACATTTCAAAAAACATGGGCTATAACCCATCGTTTTTGTCATTTCGTCATTTTTTTCAAATCCTCAAAAATGATGAAAAACTGCGCGCTATAGTATGCCGTACGATATGGGCTATAGCCCACGGTCCAAAATGATGAGAAACGAGGCTAACTTTTTTTTTCAAAATTTCAAAAAACATGGGCTATAACCCATCGTTTTTGTCATTTTTTCATTTTTGTCAAATCCTCAAAAATGATGAAAAACTGCGCGCTATAGTATGCCGTACGATATGGGCTATAGCCCACGGTCCAAAATGATGAGAAACGAGGCTAACTTTTTTTTTCAAAATTTCAAAAAACATGGGCTATAACCCATCGTTTTTGTCATTTCGTCATTTTTTAAAAATCCTCAAAAATGATGAAAAACTGCGCGCTATAGTATGCCGTACGATATGGGCTATAGCCCACGGTCCAAAATGATGAGAAACGAGGCTAACTTTTTTTTTCAACATTTCAAAAAACATGGGCTATAACCCATCGTTTTTGTCATTTCGTCATTTTTTTCAAATCCTCAAAAATGATGAAAAACTGCGCGCTATAGTATGCCGTACGATATGGGCTATAGCCCACGGTCCAAAATGATGAGAAACGAGGCTAACTTTTTTTTTCAAAATTTCAAAAAACATGGGCTATAACCCATCGTTTTTGTCATTTCGTCATTTTTTTCAAATCTTCAAAAATGATGAAAAACGGCGCGCTATAGTATGCCGTACGATATGGGCTATAGCCCATGGTCCAAAATGATGAGAAACGAGGCTAACTTTTTTTTCCAAAATTTAAAAAAACATGGGCTATAACCATCGTTTTTGTCATTTCGTCATTTTTTTCAAATCTTCAAAAATGATGAAAAACGGCGCGCTATAGTATGCCGTACGATATGGGCTATAGCCCATGGTCCAAAATGATGAGAAACGAGGCTAACTTTTTTTTTCAAAATTTCAAAAAACATGGGCTATAACCCATCGTTTTTGTCATTTCGTCATTTTTTTCAAATCCTCAAAAATGATGAAAAACGGCGCGCTATAGTATGCCGTACGATATGGGCTATAGCCCATGGTCCAAAATGATGAGAAACGAGGCTAACTTTTTTTTTCAAAATTTCAAAAAACATGGGCTATAACCCATCGTTTTTGTCATTTCGTCATTTTTTTCAAATCTTCAAAAATGATGAAAAACGGCGCGCTATAGTATGCCGTACGATATGGGCTATAGCCCATGGTCCAAAATGATGAGAAACGAGGCTAACTTTTTTTTCCAAAATTTCAAAAAACATGGGCTATAACCCATCGTTTTTGTCATTTCGTCATTTTTTTCAAATCCTCAAAAATGATGAAAAACGGCGCGCTATAGTATGCCGTACGATATGGGCTATAGCCCATGGTCCAAAATGATGAGAAACGAGGCTAACTTTTTTTTTCAAAATTTCAAAAAACATGGGCTATAACACATCGTTTTTGTCATTTCGTCATTTTTTTCAAATCTTCAAAAATGATGAAAAACGGCGCGCTATAGTATGCCGTACGATATGGGCTATAGCCCATGGTCCAAAATGATGAGAAACGAGGCTAACTTTTTTTTCCAAAATTTCAAAAAACATGGGCTATAACCCATCGTTTTTGTCATTTCGTCATTTTTTTCAAATCCTCAAAAATGATGAAAAACTGCGCGCTATAGTATGCCGTACGATATGGGCTATAGCCCACGGTCCAAAATGATGAGAAGCGAGGCTAACTTTTTTTTTCAAAATTTCAAAAAACATGGGCTATAACCCATCGTTTTTGTCATTTTTTCATTTTTGTCAAATCCTCAAAAATGATGAAAAACTGCGCGCTATAGTATGCCGTACGATATGGGCTATAGCCCACGGTCCAAAATGATGAGAAACGAGGCTAACTTTTTTTTTCAAAATTTCAAAAAACATGGGCTATAACCCATCGTTTTTGTCATTTTTTCATTTTTGTCAAATCATCAAAAAAGATGAAAAACGGCGCGCTATAGTATGCCGTACGATATGGGCTATAGCCCACGGTCCAAAATGATGAGAAACGAGGCTAACTTCTTTTTTTCAACATTTCAAAAAACATGGGCTATAACCCATCGTTTTTGTCATTTCGTCATTTTTTAAAAATCCTCAAAAATGATGAAAAACTGCGCGCTATAGTATGCCGTACGATATGGGCTATAGCCCACGGTCCAAAATGATGAGAAACGAGGCTAACTTTTTTTTTCAACATTTCAAAAAACATGGGCTATAACCCATCGTTTTTGTCATTTCGTCATTTTTTTCAAATCCTCAAAAATGATGAAAAACTGCGCGCTATAGTATGCCGTACGATATGGGCTATAGCCCACGGTCCAAAATGATGAGAAACGAGGCTAACTTTTTTTTTCAAAATTTCAAAAAACATGGGCTATAACCCATCGTTTTTGTCATTTTTTCATTTTTGTCAAATCCTCAAAAATGATGAAAAACTGCGCGCTATAGTATGCCGTACGATATGGGCTATAGCCCACGGTCCAAAATGATGAGAAACGAGGCTAACTTTTTTTTTCAAAATTTCAAAAAACATGGGCTATAACCCATCGTTTTTGTCATTTCGTCATTTTTTTCAAATCCTCAAAAATGATGAAAAACTGCGCGCTATAGTATGCCGTACGATATGGGCTATAGCCCACGGTCCAAAATGATGAGAAACGAGGCTAACTTTTTTTTTCAAAATTTCAAAAAACATGGGCTATAACCCATCGTTTTTGTCATTTTTTCATTTTTGTCAAATCCTCAAAAATGATGAAAAACTGCGCGCTATAGTATGCCGTACGATATGGGCTATAGCCCACGGTCCAAAATGATGAGAAACGAGGCTAACTTTTTTTTTCAAAATTTCAAAAAACATGGGCTATAACCCATCGTTTTTGTCATTTCGTCATTTTTTAAAAATCCTCAAAAATGATGAAAAACTGCGCGCTATAGTATGCCGTACGATATGGGCTATAGCCCACGGTCCAAAATGATGAGAAACGAGGCTAACTTTTTTTTTCAACATTTCAAAAAACATGGGCTATAACCCATCGTTTTTGTCATTTCGTCATTTTTTTCAAATCCTCAAAAATGATGAAAAACTGCGCGCTATAGTATGCCGTACGATATGGGCTATAGCCCACGGTCCAAAATGATGAGAAACGAGGCTAACTTTTTTTTTCAAAATTTCAAAAAACATGGGCTATAACCCATCGTTTTTGTCATTTCGTCATTTTTTTCAAATCTTCAAAAATGATGAAAAACGGCGCGCTATAGTATGCCGTACGATATGGGCTATAGCCCATGGTCCAAAATGATGAGAAACGAGGCTAACCTTTTTTTCCAAAATTTCAAAAAACATGGGCTATAACCCATCGTTTTTGTCATTTCGTCATTTTTTTCAAATCCTCAAAAATGATGAAAAACTGCGCGCTATAGTATGCCGTACGATATGGGCTATAGCCCACGGTCCAAAATGATGAGAAACGAGGCTAACTTTTTTTTTCAAAATTTCAAAAAACATGGGCTATAACCCATCGTTTTTGTCATTTTTTCATTTTTGTCAAATCCTCAAAAATGATGAAAAACTGCGCGCTATAGTATGCCGTACGATATGGGCTATAGCCCACGGTCCAAAATGATGAGAAACGAGGCTAACTTTTTTTTTCAAAATTTCAAAAAACATGGGCTATAACCCATCGTTTTTGTCATTTTTTCATTTTTGTCAAATCATCAAAAATGATGAAAAACGGCGCGCTATAGTATGCCGTACGATATGGGCTATAGCCCACGGTCCAAAATGATGAGAAACGAGGCTAACTTTTTTTTTCAACATTTCAAAAAACATGGGCTATAACCCATCGTTTTTGTCATTTCGTCATTTTTTAAAAATCCTCAAAAATGATGAAAAACTGCGCGCTATAGTATGCCGTACGATATGGGCTATAGCCCACGGTCCAAAATGATGAGAAACGAGGCTAACTTTTTTTTTCAACATTTCAAAAAACATGGGCTATAACCCATCGTTTTTGTCATTTCGTCATTTTTTTCAAATCCTCAAAAATGATGAAAAACTGCGCGCTATAGTATGCCGTACGATATGGGCTATAGCCCACGGTCCAAAATGATGAGAAACGAGGCTAACTTTTTTTTTCAAAATTTCAAAAAACATGGGCTATAACCCATCGTTTTTGTCATTTTTTCATTTTTGTCAAATCCTCAAAAATGATGAAAAACTGCGCGCTATAGTATGCCGTACGATATGGGCTATAGCCCACGGTCCAAAATGATGAGAAACGAGGCTAACTTTTTTTTTCAAAATTTCAAAAAACATGGGCTATAACCCATCGTTTTTGTCATTTTTTCATTTTTGTCAAATCATCAAAAATGATGAAAAACGGCGCGCTATAGTATGCCGTACGATATGGGCTATAGCCCACGGTCCAAAATGATGAGAAACGAGGCTAACTTTTTTTTTCAAAATTTCAAAAAACATGGGCTATAACCCATCGTTTTTGTCATTTCGTCATTTTTTTCAAATCCTCAAAAATGATGAAAAACTGCGCGCTATAGTATGCCGTACGATATGGGCTATAGCCCACGGTCCAAAATGATGAGAAGCGAGGCTAACTTTTTTTTTCAAAATTTCAAAAAACATGGGCTATAACCCATCGTTTTTGTCATTTTTTCATTTTTGTCAAATCCTCAAAAATGATGAAAAACTGCGCGCTATAGTATGCCGTACGATATGGGCTATAGCCCACGGTCCAAAATGATGAGAAACGAGGCTAACTTTTTTTTTCAAAATTTCAAAAAACATGGGCTATAACCCATCGTTTTTGTCATTTTTTCATTTTTGTCAAATCATCAAAAAAGATGAAAAACGGCGCGCTATAGTATGCCGTACGATATGGGCTATAGCCCACGGTCCAAAATGATGAGAAACGAGGCTAACTTCTTTTTTTCAACATTTCAAAAAACATGGGCTATAACCCATCGTTTTTGTCATTTCGTCATTTTTTAAAAATCCTCAAAAATGATGAAAAACTGCGCGCTATAGTATGCCGTACGATATGGGCTATAGCCCACGGTCCAAAATGATGAGAAACGAGGCTAACTTTTTTTTTCAACATTTCAAAAAACATGGGCTATAACCCATCGTTTTTGTCATTTCGTCATTTTTTTCAAATCCTCAAAAATGATGAAAAACTGCGCGCTATAGTATGCCGTACGATATGGGCTATAGCCCACGGTCCAAAATGATGAGAAACGAGGCTAACTTTTTTTTTCAAAATTTCAAAAAACATGGGCTATAACCCATCGTTTTTGTCATTTTTTCATTTTTGTCAAATCCTCAAAAATGATGAAAAACTGCGCGCTATAGTATGCCGTACGATATGGGCTATAGCCCACGGTCCAAAATGATGAGAAACGAGGCTAACTTTTTTTTTTCAAAATTTCAAAAAACATGGGCTATAACCCATCGTTTTTGTCATTTCGTCATTTTTTTCAAATCTTCAAAAATGATGAAAAACGGCGCGCTATAGTATGCCGTACGATATGGGCTATAGCCCATGGTCCAAAATGATGAGAAACGAGGCTAACTTTTTTTTTCAAAATTTCAAAAAACATGGGCTATAACCCATCGTTTTTGTCATTTTTTCATTTTTGTCAAATCATCAAAAAAGATGAAAAACGGCGCGCTATAGTATGCCGTACGATATGGGCTATAGCCCACGGTCCAAAATGATGAGAAACGAGGCTAACTTCTTTTTTTCAACATTTCAAAAAACATGGGCTATAACCCATCGTTTTTGTCATTTCGTCATTTTTTAAAAATCCTCAAAAATGATGAAAAACTGCGCGCTATAGTATGCCGTACGATATGGGCTATAGCCCACGGTCCAAAATGATGAGAAACGAGGCTAACTTTTTTTTTCAACATTTCAAAAAACATGGGCTATAACCCATCGTTTTTGTCATTTCGTCATTTTTTTCAAATCCTCAAAAATGATGAAAAACTGCGCGCTATAGTATGCCGTACGATATGGGCTATAGCCCACGGTCCAAAATGATGAGAAACGAGGCTAACTTTTTTTTTCAAAATTTCAAAAAACATGGGCTATAACCCATCGTTTTTGTCATTTTTTCATTTTTGTCAAATCCTCAAAAATGATGAAAAACTGCGCGCTATAGTATGCCGTACGATATGGGCTATAGCCCACGGTCCAAAATGATGAGAAACGAGGCTAACTTTTTTTTTTCAAAATTTCAAAAAACATGGGCTATAACCCATCGTTTTTGTCATTTCGTCATTTTTTAAAAATCCTCAAAAATGATGAAAAACTGCGCGCTATAGTATGCCGTACGATATGGGCTATAGCCCACGGTCCAAAATGATGAGAAACGAGGCTAACTTTTTTTTTCAACATTTCAAAAAACATGGGCTATAACCCATCGTTTTTGTCATTTCGTCATTTTTTTCAAATCCTCAAAAATGATGAAAAACTGCGCGCTATAGTATGCCGTACGATATGGGCTATAGCCCACGGTCCAAAATGATGAGAAACGAGGCTAACTTTTTTTTTCAAAATTTCAAAAAACATGGGCTATAACCCATCGTTTTTGTCATTTCGTCATTTTTTTCAAATCTTCAAAAATGATGAAAAACGGCGCGCTATAGTATGCCGTACGATATGGGCTATAGCCCATGGTCCAAAATGATGAGAAACGAGGCTAACTTTTTTTTCCAAAATTTAAAAAAACATGGGCTATAACCATCGTTTTTGTCATTTCGTCATTTTTTTCAAATCTTCAAAAATGATGAAAAACGGCGCGCTATAGTATGCCGTACGATATGGGCTATAGCCCATGGTCCAAAATGATGAGAAACGAGGCTAACTTTTTTTTTCAAAATTTCAAAAAACATGGGCTATAACCCATCGTTTTTGTCATTTCGTCATTTTTTTCAAATCCTCAAAAATGATGAAAAACGGCGCGCTATAGTATGCCGTACGATATGGGCTATAGCCCATGGTCCAAAATGATGAGAAACGAGGCTAACTTTTTTTTTCAAAATTTCAAAAAACATGGGCTATAACCCATCGTTTTTGTCATTTCGTCATTTTTTTCAAATCTTCAAAAATGATGAAAAACGGCGCGCTATAGTATGCCGTACGATATGGGCTATAGCCCATGGTCCAAAATGATGAGAAACGAGGCTAACTTTTTTTTCCAAAATTTCAAAAAACATGGGCTATAACCCATCGTTTTTGTCATTTCGTCATTTTTTTCAAATCCTCAAAAATGATGAAAAACGGCGCGCTATAGTATGCCGTACGATATGGGCTATAGCCCATGGTCCAAAATGATGAGAAACGAGGCTAACTTTTTTTTTCAAAATTTCAAAAAACATGGGCTATAACACATCGTTTTTGTCATTTCGTCATTTTTTTCAAATCTTCAAAAATGATGAAAAACGGCGCGCTATAGTATGCCGTACGATATGGGCTATAGCCCATGGTCCAAAATGATGAGAAACGAGGCTAACTTTTTTTTCCAAAATTTCAAAAAACATGGGCTATAACCCATCGTTTTTGTCATTTCGTCATTTTTTTCAAATCCTCAAAAATGATGAAAAACTGCGCGCTATAGTATGCCGTACGATATGGGCTATAGCCCACGGTCCAAAATGATGAGAAGCGAGGCTAACTTTTTTTTTCAAAATTTCAAAAAACATGGGCTATAACCCATCGTTTTTGTCATTTTTTCATTTTTGTCAAATCCTCAAAAATGATGAAAAACTGCGCGCTATAGTATGCCGTACGATATGGGCTATAGCCCACGGTCCAAAATGATGAGAAACGAGGCTAACTTTTTTTTTCAAAATTTCAAAAAACATGGGCTATAACCCATCGTTTTTGTCATTTTTTCATTTTTGTCAAATCATCAAAAAAGATGAAAAACGGCGCGCTATAGTATGCCGTACGATATGGGCTATAGCCCACGGTCCAAAATGATGAGAAACGAGGCTAACTTCTTTTTTTCAACATTTCAAAAAACATGGGCTATAACCCATCGTTTTTGTCATTTCGTCATTTTTTAAAAATCCTCAAAAATGATGAAAAACTGCGCGCTATAGTATGCCGTACGATATGGGCTATAGCCCACGGTCCAAAATGATGAGAAACGAGGCTAACTTTTTTTTTCAACATTTCAAAAAACATGGGCTATAACCCATCGTTTTTGTCATTTCGTCATTTTTTTCAAATCCTCAAAAATGATGAAAAACTGCGCGCTATAGTATGCCGTACGATATGGGCTATAGCCCACGGTCCAAAATGATGAGAAACGAGGCTAACTTTTTTTTTCAAAATTTCAAAAAACATGGGCTATAACCCATCGTTTTTGTCATTTTTTCATTTTTGTCAAATCCTCAAAAATGATGAAAAACTGCGCGCTATAGTATGCCGTACGATATGGGCTATAGCCCACGGTCCAAAATGATGAGAAACGAGGCTAACTTTTTTTTTCAAAATTTCAAAAAACATGGGCTATAACCCATCGTTTTTGTCATTTCGTCATTTTTTTCAAATCCTCAAAAATGATGAAAAACTGCGCGCTATAGTATGCCGTACGATATGGGCTATAGCCCACGGTCCAAAATGATGAGAAACGAGGCTAACTTTTTTTTTCAAAATTTCAAAAAACATGGGCTATAACCCATCGTTTTTGTCATTTTTTCATTTTTGTCAAATCCTCAAAAATGATGAAAAACTGCGCGCTATAGTATGCCGTACGATATGGGCTATAGCCCACGGTCCAAAATGATGAGAAACGAGGCTAACTTTTTTTTTCAAAATTTCAAAAAACATGGGCTATAACCCATCGTTTTTGTCATTTCGTCATTTTTTAAAAATCCTCAAAAATGATGAAAAACTGCGCGCTATAGTATGCCGTACGATATGGGCTATAGCCCACGGTCCAAAATGATGAGAAACGAGGCTAACTTTTTTTTTCAACATTTCAAAAAACATGGGCTATAACCCATCGTTTTTGTCATTTCGTCATTTTTTTCAAATCCTCAAAAATGATGAAAAACTGCGCGCTATAGTATGCCGTACGATATGGGCTATAGCCCACGGTCCAAAATGATGAGAAACGAGGCTAACTTTCTTTTTCAAAATTTCAAAAAACATGGGCTATAACCCATCGTTTTTGTCATTTCGTCATTTTTTTCAAATCTTCAAAAATGATGAAAAACGGCGCGCTATAGTATGCCGTACGATATGGGCTATAGCCCATGGTCCAAAATGATGAGAAACGAGGCTAACCTTTTTTTCCAAAATTTCAAAAAACATGGGCTATAACCCATCGTTTTTGTCATTTCGTCATTTTTTTCAAATCCTCAAAAATGATGAAAAACTGCGCGCTATAGTATGCCGTACGATATGGGCTATAGCCCACGGTCCAAAATGATGAGAAACGAGGCTAACTTTTTTTTTCAAAATTTCAAAAAACATGGGCTATAACCCATCGTTTTTGTCATTTTTTCATTTTTGTCAAATCCTCAAAAATGATGAAAAACTGCGCGCTATAGTATGCCGTACGATATGGGCTATAGCCCACGGTCCAAAATGATGAGAAACGAGGCTAACTTTTTTTTTCAAAATTTCAAAAAACATGGGCTATAACCCATCGTTTTTGTCATTTTTTCATTTTTGTCAAATCATCAAAAATGATGAAAAACGGCGCGCTATAGTATGCCGTACGATATGGGCTATAGCCCACGGTCCAAAATGATGAGAAACGAGGCTAACTTTTTTTTTCAACATTTCAAAAAACATGGGCTATAACCCATCGTTTTTGTCATTTCGTCATTTTTTAAAAATCCTCAAAAATGATGAAAAACTGCGCGCTATAGTATGCCGTACGATATGGGCTATAGCCCACGGTCCAAAATGATGAGAAACGAGGCTAACTTTTTTTTTCAACATTTCAAAAAACATGGGCTATAACCCATCGTTTTTGTCATTTCGTCATTTTTTTCAAATCCTCAAAAATGATGAAAAACGGCGCGCTATAGTATGCCGTACGATATGGGCTATAGCCCACGGTCCAAAATGATGAGAAACGAGGCTAACTTTTTTTTTCAAAATTTCAAAAAACATGGGCTATAACCCATCGTTTTTGTCATTTTTTCATTTTTGTCAAATCATCAAAAATGATGAAAAACGGCGCGCTATAGTATGCCGTACGATATAGGCTATAGCCCATGGTCCAAAATGATGAGAAACGAGGATAACTTTTTTTTTCAAAATTTCAAAAAACATGGGCTATAACCCATCGTTTTTGTCATTTCGTCATTTTTTTCAAATATTCAAAAATGATGAAAAACTGCGTGCTATAGTATGCCGTACGATATGGGCTATAGCCCACGGTCCAAAATGATGAGAAACGAGGCTAACTTTTTTTTTCAACATTTCAAAAAACATGGGCTATAACCCATCGTTTTTGTCATTTCGTCATTTTTTTCAAATCCTCAAAAATGATGAAAAACTGCGCGCTATAGTATGCCGTACGATATGGGCTATAGCCCACGGTCCAAAATGATGAGAAACGAGGCTAACTTTTTTTTTCAAAATTTCAAAAAACATGGGCTATAACCCATCGTTTTTGTCATTTTTTCATTTTTGTCAAATCATCAAAAATGATGAAAAACGGCGCGCTATAGTATGCCGTACGATATAGGCTATAGCACATGGTCCAAAATGATGAGAAACGAGGATAACTTTTTTTTTCAAAATTTCAAAAAACATGGGCTATAACCCATCGTTTTTGTCATTTCGTCATTTTTTTCAAATCTTCAAAAATGATGAAAAACTGCGCGCTATAGTATGCCGTACGATATGGGCTATAGCCCACGGTCCAAAATGATGAGAAACGAGGCTAACTTTTTTTTTCAACATTTCAAAAAACATGGGCTATAACCCATCGTTTTTGTCATTTCGTCATTTTTTTCAAATCCTCAAAAATGATGAAAAACTGCGCGCTATAGTATGCCGTACGATATGGGCTATAGCCCACGGTCCAAAATGATGAGAAACGAGGCTAACTTTTTTTTTCAAAATTTCAAAAAACATGGGCTATAACCCATCGTTTTTGTCATTTTTTCATTTTTGTCAAATCATCAAAAATGATGAAAAACGGCGCGCTATAGTATGCCGTACGATATAGGCTATAGCCCATGGTCCAAAATGATGAGAAACGAGGATAACTTTTTTTTTCAAAATTTCAAAAAACATGGGCTATAACCCATCGTTTTTGTCATTTCGTCATTTTTTTCAAATCTTCAAAAATGATGAAAAACTGCACGCTATAGTATGCCGTACGATATGGGCTATAGCCCACGGTCCAAAATGATGAGAAACGAGGCTAACTTTTTTTTTCAACATTTCAAAAAACATGGGCTATAACCCATCGTTTTTGTCATTTCGTCATTTTTTTCAAATCCTCAAAAATGATGAAAAACTGCGCTCTATAGTATGCCGTACGATATGGGCTATAACCGTATGACGTTCCAATTCCTAGGGGGATGATTTATCTCCCTACCCCTTGACACTCATTATGTAGGGACAAGGGGCAAGGGCTGAGGGGTAGGGTTAAAAAACGAATTGGGATTGGGCCTAAATGTTCAAATCCCACTCTTCCTAAAGTTTAATGCTAGTTATTGAGCTTCATTTACTGCTATTCTAGCAGTGGCTCACAGCCTCAGCCTCAGCCTGACTACCTCAAAACTCTAATTGTCGTAGTGGTTAAGATGTTGGCTTTCCACGTGGGAGACCAGGGTTCGATTCCCGGCTGTTACACTGTCATACAAAAGAAGACCTCAACAGCGCTAAGAAACATCTGATTAATATAATGCTGTGTTATTTAAACTTTACTAACTGAAGGCTAACGAACAAAAGATCACTTCAAAATTACCAGGAAACTTTGCCTGAGAGTGTCTGACTGATGGTGCAGTGGTCTAATCATCAGGCTTTCAGTACAGACATTCCATGTTGGCCGGTTCAAGTCCCATGTCATGACATCAAGGTGCTGGAGGACCATCGGGAGTTCCTCCTACAACTCAATGCTGCAGTAATTTGAACTTTTCAAGGCTTGAATAAAAAATAAAAACTCAAAAGCACCAGGAGACATCTGCTGAATGCCCCAAGGTGCCTTGGCTCAATGGTGTAGAGCGCTTGACCCGTTCCCTCTGCTTCAGACGGTTGGCCGGTTCAAGTCCCATGTCATGACATCAAGGTGCTGGGAAGGACCATCGGGAGACGGTGCTCTCTCCCCCTGTTTCCTGAAAAGTAACGGTTGGGGGTTATGTCTGAAAGAACCCTGTCCACCTAAAATTTTACAGATAAGAATTAGGTCAAACGTTTAAAAATAAAATAGCAATGTATTTTGGCCCATCATCTGACAGAATAGTCTGTGTTTTTGCATACTGGGGCCCGATTATAATCGTGGACAATGGCAATGTCATTTTCTTGAATTTTGACAATGAAAAACTACCGCAATTTCCGCAATTCCGCAATTTCCGCAATTACCATTTCCGCAATTTCCGCAATTTCGCAATTTCCATTTCCGCAATTTCCGCAATTATCATTTCCGCAATTTCCGCAATTTAGCAATTTCCATTTCCACAATTCCGCAATTTCCGCAATTAACATTTCCGCAATTTCCGCAATTTCCGCAATTAACATTTCCGCAATTTCCGCAATCTCCGCAATTACCACTTCCGCAATTTCCGCAATTTCCGCAATGAACTATAGTTCATGGTTTTCGCAACGATTTAAAAAACAAATGTGAAAATGATTAAAAAAAGGACATACTATAGTTCAAAAGGTTAGCTGGACAGAGTTCTTTCAGACATAACCCCCAACCGTTACTTTTCAGGAAACAGGGGGAGAGAGCACCGTCTCCCGATGGTCCTTCCCAGCACCTTGATGTCATGACATGGGACTTGAACCGGCTAACTGTCTGAAGCAGAGGCAACGGGTCAAGCGCTCTACACCATTGAGCCAAGGCACCTTGGGGCATTCAGCAGATGTCTCCTGGTGCTTTTGAGTTTTTATTTTTTATTCAAGCCTTGAAAAGTTCAAATTACTGCAGCATTGAGTTGTAGGAGGAACTCCCGATGGTCCTCCAGCACCTTGATGTCATGACATGGGACTTGAACCGGCCAACATGGAATGTCTGTACTGAAAGCCTGATGATTAGACCACTGCACCATCAGTCAGACACTCTCAGGCAAAGTTTCCTGGTAATTTTGAAGTGATCTTTTGTTCGTTAGCCTTCAGTTAGTAAAGTTTAAATAACACAGCATTATATTAATCAGATGTTTCTTAGCGCTGTTGAGGTCTTCTTTTGTATGACAGTGTAACAGCCGGGAATCGAACCCTGGTCTCCCACGTGGAAAGCCAACATCTTAACCACTACGACAATTAGAGTTTTGAGGTAGTCAGGCTGAGGCTGAGGCTGTGAGCCACTGCTAGAATAGCAGTAAATGAAGCTCAATAACTAGCATTAAACTTTAGGAAGAGTGGGATTTGAACATTTAGGCCCAATCCCAATTCGTTTTTTAACCCTACCCCTCAGCCCTTGCCCCTTGTCCCTACATAATGAGTGTCAAGGGGTAGGGAGATAAATCATCCCCCTAGGAATTGGAACGTCATACGGTTATAGCCCATATCGTACGGCATACTATAGCGCGCAGTTTTTCATCATTTTTGAAGATTTGAAAAAAATGACGAAATGACAAAAACGATGGGTTATAGCCCATGTTTTTTGAAATTTTGAAAAAAAAAGTTATCCTCGTTTCTCATCATTTTGGACCATGGGCTATAGCCTATATCGTACGGCATACTATAGCGCGCCGTTTTTCATCATTTTTGATGATTTGACAAAAATGAAAAAATTACAAAAACGATGGGTTATAGCCCATGTTTTTTGAAATTTTGAAAAAAAAAGTTAGCCTCGTTTCTCATCATTTTGGACCGTGGGCTATAGCCCATATCGTACGGCATACTATAGCGCGCAGTTTTTCATCATTTTTGAGGATTTGAAAAAAATGACGAAATGACAAAAACGATGGGTTATAGCCCATGTTTTTTGAAATGTTGAAAAAAAAAGTTAGCCTCGTTTCTCATCATTTTTGACCGTGGGCTATAGCCCATATCGTACGGCATACTATAGCGCGCAGTTTTTCATCATTTTTGAAGATTTGAAAAAAATGACGAAATGACAAAAACGATGGGTTATAGCCCATGTTTTTTGAAATTTTGAAAAAAAAAGTTAGCCTCGTTTCTCATCATTTTGGACCATGGGCTATAGCCCATATCGTACGGCATACTATAGCGCGCCGTTTTTCATCATTTTTGAAGATTTGAAAAAAATGACGAAATGACAAAAACGATGGGTTATAGCCCATGTTTTTTGAAATTTTGAAAAAAAAAGTTAGCCTCGTTTCTCATCATTTTGGACCATGGGCTATAGCCCATATCGTACGGCATACTATAGCGCGGCGTTTTTCATCATTTTTGAAGATTTGAAAAAAATGACGAAATGACAAAAACGATGGGTTATAGCCCATGTTTTTTGAAATTTTGAAAAAAAAAGTTAGCCTCGTTTCTCATCATTTTGGACCATGGGCTATAGCCCATATCGTACGGCATACTATAGCGCGCCGTTTTTCATCATTTTTGAGGATTTGAAAAAAATGACGAAATGACAAAAACGATGGGTTATAGCCCATGTTTTTTGAAATTTTGAAAAAAAAAGTTAGCCTCGTTTCTCATCATTTTGGACCATGAGCTATAGCCCATATCGTACGGCATACTATAGCGCGCCGTTTTTCATCATTTTTGAAGATTTGAAAAAAATGACGAAATGACAAAAACGATGGGTTATAGCCCATGTTTTTTGAAATTTTGAAAAAAAAAGTTAGCCTCGTTTCTCATCATTTTGGACCATGGGCTATAGCCCATATCGTACGGCATACTATAGCGCGCCGTTTTTCATCATTTTTGAAGATTTGAAAAAAATGACGAAATGACAAAAACGATGGGTTATAGCCCATGTTTTTTGAAATTTTGAAAAAAAAAGTTAGCCTCGTTTCTCATCATTTTGGACCATGGGCTATAGCCCATATCGTACGGCATACTATAGCGCGGCGTTTTTCATCATTTTTGAAGATTTGAAAAAAATGACGAAATGACAAAAACGATGGGTTATAGCCCATGTTTTTTGAAATTTTGAAAAAAAAAGTTAGCCTCGTTTCTCATAATTTTGGACCATGGGCTATAGCCCATATCGTACGGCATAGTATAGCGCGCCGTTTTTCATCATTTTTGAGGATTTGAAAAAAATGACGAAATGACAAAAACGATGGGTTATAGCCCATGTTTTTTGAAATTTTGGAAAAAAAAGTTAGCCTCGTTTCTCATCATTTTGGACCATGGGCTATAGCCCATATCGTACGGCATACTATAGCGCGCCGTTTTTCATCATTTTTGAGGATTTGAAAAAAATGACGAAATGACAAAAACGATGGGTTATATCCCATGTTTTTTGAAATTTTGAAAAAAAAAGTTAGCCTCGTTTCTCATCATTTTGGACCATGGGCTATAGCCCATATCGTACGGCATACTATAGCGCGGCGTTTTTCATCATTTTTGAAGATTTGAAAAAAATGACGAAATGACAAAAACGATGGGTTATAGCCCATGTTTTTTGAAATTTTGAAAAAAAAAGTTAGCCTCGTTTCTCATCATTTTGGACCATGGGCTATAGCCCATATCGTACGGCATACTATAGCGCGCCGTTTTTCATCATTTTTGAGGATTAAAAAAAAATGACGAAATGACAAAAACGATGGGTTATAGCCCATGTTTTTTGAAATTTTGAAAAAAAAAGTTAGCCTCGTTTCTCATCATTTTGGACCATGAGCTATAGCCCATATCGTACGGCATACTATAGCGCGCCGTTTTTCATCATTTTTGAAGATTTGAAAAAAATGACGAAATGACAAAAACGATGGGTTATAGCCCATGTTTTTTGAAATTTTGAAAAAAAAAGTTAGCCTCGTTTCTCATCATTTTGGACCATGGGCTATAGCCCATATCGTACGGCATACTATAGCGCGCCGTTTTTCATCATTTTTGAAGATTTGAAAAAAATGACGAAATGACAAAAACGATGGGTTATAGCCCATGTTTTTTGAAATTTTGAAAAAAAAAGTTAGCCTCGTTTCTCATCATTTTGGACCATGGGCTATAGCCCATATCGTACGGCATACTATAGCGCGGCGTTTTTCATCATTTTTGAAGATTTGAAAAAAATGACGAAATGACAAAAACGATGGGTTATAGCCCATGTTTTTTGAAATTTTGAAAAAAAAAGTTAGCCTCGTTTCTCATAATTTTGGACCATGGGCTATAGCCCATATCGTACGGCATAGTATAGCGCGCCGTTTTTCATCATTTTTGAGGATTTGAAAAAAATGACGAAATGACAAAAACGATGGGTTATAGCCCATGTTTTTTGAAATTTTGGAGAAAAAAGTTAGCCTCGTTTCTCATCATTTTGGACCATGGGCTATAGCCCATATCGTACGGCATTCTATAGCGCGCCGTTTTTCATCATTTTTGAAGATTTGAAAAAAATGACGAAATGACAAAAACGATGGGTTATAGCCCATGTTTTTTGAAATTTTGAAAAAAAAAGTTAGCCTCGTTTCTCATCATATTGGACCATGGGCTATAGCCCATATCGTACGGCATACTATAGCGCGCCGTTTTTCATCATTTTTGAGGATTTGAAAAAAATGACGAAATGACAAAAACGATGGGTTATAGCCCATGTTTTTTGAAATTTTGAAAAAAAAAGTTAGCCTCGTTTCTCATCATTTTGGACCATGGGCTATAGCCCATATCGTACGGCATACTATAGCGCGCCGTTTTTCATCATTTTTGAGGATTTGAAAAAAATGACGAAATGACAAAAACGATGGGTTATAGCCCATGTTTTTTGAAATTTTGAAAAAAAAAGTTAGCCTCGTTTCTCATCATTTTGGACCATGAGCTATAGCCCATATCGTACGGCATACTATAGCGCGCCGTTTTTCATCATTTTTGAAGATTTGAAAAAAATGACGAAATGACAAAAACGATGGGTTATAGCCCATGTTTTTTGAAATTTTGAAAAAAAAAGTTAGCCTCGTTTCTCATCATTTTGGACCATGGGCTATAGCCCATATCGTACGGCATACTATAGCGCGCCGTTTTTCATCATTTTTGAAGATTTGAAAAAAATGACGAAATGACAAAAACGATGGGTTATAGCCCATGTTTTTTGAAATTTTGAAAAAAAAAGTTAGCCTCGTTTCTCATCATTTTGGACCATGGGCTATAGCCCATATCGTACGGCATACTATAGCGCGGCGTTTTTCATCATTTTTGAAGATTTGAAAAAAATGACGAAATGACAAAAACGATGGGTTATAGCCCATGTTTTTTGAAATTTTGAAAAAAAAAGTTAGCCTCGTTTCTCATCATTTTGGACCATGGGCTATAGCCCATATCGTACGGCATAGTATAGCGCGCCGTTTTTCATCATTTTTGAGGATTTGAAAAAAATGACGAAATGACAAAAACGATGGGTTATAGCCCATGTTTTTTGAAATTTTGGAAAAAAAAGTTAGCCTCGTTTCTCATCATTTTGGACCATGGGCTATAGCCCATATCGTACGGCATACTATAGCGCGCCGTTTTTCATCATTTTTGAGGATTTGAAAAAAATGACGAAATGACAAAAACGATGGGTTATATCCCATGTTTTTTGAAATTTTGAAAAAAAAAGTTAGCCTCGTTTCTCATCATTTTGGACCATGGGCTATAGCCCATATCGTACGGCATACTATAGCGCGGCGTTTTTCATCATTTTTGAAGATTTGAAAAAAATGACGAAATGACAAAAACGATGGGTTATAGCCCATGTTTTTTGAAATTTTGAAAAAAAAAGTTAGCCTCGTTTCTCATCATTTTGGACCATGGGCTATAGCCCATATCGTACGGCATACTATAGCGCGCCGTTTTTCATCATTTTTGAGGATTTAAAAAAAATGACGAAATGACAAAAACGATGGGTTATAGCCCATGTTTTTTGAAATTTTGAAAAAACAAGTTAGCCTCGTTTCTCATCATTTTGGACCATGAGCTATAGCCCATATCGTACGGCATACTATAGCGCGCCGTTTTTCATCATTTTTGAAGATTTGAAAAAAATGACGAAATGACAAAAACGATGGGTTATAGCCCATGTTTTTTGAAATTTTGAAAAAAAAAGTTAGCCTCGTTTCTCATCATTTTGGACCATGGGCTATAGCCCATATCGTACGGCATACTATAGCGCGCCGTTTTTCATCATTTTTGAAGATTTGAAAAAAATGACGAAATGACAAAAACGATGGGTTATAGCCCATGTTTTTTGAAATTTTGAAAAAAAAAGTTAGCCTCGTTTCTCATCATTTTGGACCATGGGCTATAGCCCATATCGTACGGCATACTATAGCGCGCCGTTTTTCATCATTTTTGAGGATTTGAAAAAAATGACGAAATGACAAAAACGATGGGTTATAGCCCATGTTTTTTGAAATTTTGAAAAAAAAAGTTAGCCTCGTTTCTCATCATTTTGGACCATGAGCTATAGCCCATATCGTACGGCATACTATAGCGCGCCGTTTTTCATCATTTTTGAAGATTTGAAAAAAATGACGAAATGACAAAAACGATGGGTTATAGCCCATGTTTTTTGAAATTTTGAAAAAAAAAGTTAGCCTCGTTTCTCATCATTTTGGACCATGGGCTATAGCCCATATCGTACGGCATACTATAGCGCGCCGTTTTTCATCATTTTTGAAGATTTGAAAAAAATGACGAAATGACAAAAACGATGGGTTATAGCCCATGTTTTTTGAAATTTTGAAAAAAAAAGTTAGCCTCGTTTCTCATCATTTTGGACCATGGGCTATAGCCCATATCGTACGGCATACTATAGCGCGGCGTTTTTCATCATTTTTGAAGATTTGAAAAAAATGACGAAATGACAAAAACGATGGGTTATAGCCCATGTTTTTTGAAATTTTGAAAAAAAAAGTTAGCCTCGTTTCTCATCATTTTGGACCATGGGCTATAGCCCATATCGTACGGCATAGTATAGCGCGCCGTTTTTCATCATTTTTGAGGATTTGAAAAAAATGACGAAATGACAAAAACGATGGGTTATAGCCCATGTTTTTTGAAATTTTGGAAAAAAAAGTTAGCCTCGTTTCTCATCATTTTGGACCATGGGCTATAGCCCATATCGTACGGCATACTATAGCGCGCCGTTTTTCATCATTTTTGAGGATTTGAAAAAAATGACGAAATGACAAAAACGATGGGTTATATCCCATGTTTTTTGAAATTTTGAAAAAAAAAGTTAGCCTCGTTTCTCATCATTTTGGACCATGGGCTATAGCCCATATCGTACGGCATACTATAGCGCGGCGTTTTTCATCATTTTTGAAGATTTGAAAAAAATGACGAAATGACAAAAACGATGGGTTATAGCCCATGTTTTTTGAAATTTTGAAAAAAAAAGTTAGCCTCGTTTCTCATCATTTTGGACCATGGGCTATAGCCCATATCGTACGGCATACTATAGCGCGCCGTTTTTCATCATTTTTGAGGATTTAAAAAAAATGACGAAATGACAAAAACGATGGGTTATAGCCCATGTTTTTTGAAATTTTGAAAAAACAAGTTAGCCTCGTTTCTCATCATTTTGGACCATGAGCTATAGCCCATATCGTACGGCATACTATAGCGCGCCGTTTTTCATCATTTTTGAAGATTTGAAAAAAATGACGAAATGACAAAAACGATGGGTTATAGCCCATGTTTTTTGAAATTTTGAAAAAAAAAGTTAGCCTCGTTTCTCATCATTTTGGACCATGGGCTATAGCCCATATCGTACGGCATACTATAGCGCGCCGTTTTTCATCATTTTTGAAGATTTGAAAAAAATGACGAAATGACAAAAACGATGGGTTATAGCCCATGTTTTTTGAAATTTTGAAAAAAAAAGTTAGCCTCGTTTCTCATCATTTTGGACCATGGGCTATAGCCCATATCGTACGGCATACTATAGCGCGGCGTTTTTCATCATTTTTGAAGATTTGAAAAAAATGACGAAATGACAAAAACGATGGGTTATAGCCCATGTTTTTTGAAATTTTGAAAAAAAAAGTTAGCCTCGTTTCTCATAATTTTGGACCATGGGCTATAGCCCATATCGTACGGCATAGTATAGCGCGCCGTTTTTCATCATTTTTGAGGATTTGAAAAAAATGACGAAATGACAAAAACGATGGGTTATAGCCCATGTTTTTTGAAATTTTGGAGAAAAAAGTTAGCCTCGTTTCTCATCATTTTGGACCATGGGCTATAGCCCATATCGTACGGCATTCTATAGCGCGCCGTTTTTCATCATTTTTGAAGATTTGAAAAAAATGACGAAATGACAAAAACGATGGGTTATAGCCCATGTTTTTTGAAATTTTGAAAAAAAAAGTTAGCCTCGTTTCTCATCATTTTGGACCATGGGCTATAGCCCATATCGTACGGCATACTATAGCGCGCCGTTTTTCATCATTTTTGAGGATTTGGAAAAAATGGGAAAAAAAATCCGCAATTTCCATTTCCACAATTACCATTTACGCAATTCCCTAATTTCCGCAATTCCGCAATTTGACAAAAACGATGGGTTATAGCCCATGTTTTTTGAAATTTTGAAAAAAAAAGTTAGCCTCGTTTCTCATCATTTTGGACCATGGGCTATAGCCCATATCGTACGGCATACTATAGCGCGCCGTTTTTCATCATTTTTGAAGATTTGAAAAAAATGACGAAATGACAAAAACGATGGGTTATAGCCCATGTTTTTTGATTTTTTCTCGTTTCTCATCATTTTGGAATTTCACGAGATGGAGCCCCAAGGGTCCATTTGGATACCAACTCTACATCATTTAACTGGGGACCACCTGGAACCCCTCCAAAGATCACTATGGTCACCTGACCACTGGTATACTGGTATACAGTATATAGGATGATGACGGCGGCACCAACAATATTAAGAACGACACATTCTTGGAGCACGGAGACAATCAAGGACAAGACCACAAGACAAGCTGTAGCAGTAACAACAAGTGTCGTTTAATTGGGCACAACCTTTGTTGATTCACTGAAACATCAGAGGGAATAGGTTGTAGTCAGATATACTGTAGATTTAAATGATACAGAAAAACAACAACACGTGGGCAAACTGAGATGCTAAAGAATTAAGTTAGTATGATAAAAATACAAAATATAAAATGTCCATACTTCAAAAGCAAAATTATACCTTATCAAATGTCATATTTATTTACAAAGTCACTAATCATCCCCCCACCCAGAAAAAAGGAATGTCGCCCTTTGAAAAACTATCATAAATAAGAGCTTTTACATATGCAGAAGTAGTCTAGTTTCACATTTAAAAGTATTTTTCCCTATACCCTCCCATTTGCTGTTAAAGATGTATTTTTTAAATATTTCTTTGGTAAAAAAAAAAAAAAAAGATCAGGAAAACAGATTCTTCCAGAAATGTTCACCAAGTAGAAGTAGGTCAGAGAGAGAGAGAGAGAGAGAGAGAGAGAGAGAGAGAATACAAAAAAACATCTAATTGTAATTGAATCAATCTTGGAGGATATCAAAAGAAAAGACATTCACAGGAGTCCCAAAACAACACCGGATCAATGTACAGATTTGAAATTCAGTCATCGGGATAAATCAAGTCCCGGTAGTGGGTTGTGCCTCAAGTCTGATTTATACTTAGGCCTACAGTTGTGCACCAACAATATGCATCTACTGCACAAGCTCACAGTGAGTCGCGCTGCAACGCAATTCTGAGCTTTTAGATCGTCTATGTTTGGCACGAACCAAGTATAAAGCATTCATATGGCCATATTAACAACTAAATTCGGAGTGAAACAAGGGATGCAATTTAAAGTGTAGACGCATGGCCTAGCATTCTACAGTTAAGTGTTTGGTAGGTTTGTGCTGAAGTGATGTACAGTGCATGGCTCTAATGTTGCCCATTGATGTTGGACACCAATTAGCTAGAAATACTCATTTCACAGGATCTGAATTTGTTTGTTTCCATACGCTACAGGTCGCTTTCAGATACGTTTCTCAGAACTTACATTTGGGCCCTGGTCAGAATGTGGTAATAACCAACCCCAACCCCAAAAGTAGAGTTATCATAATATTGTACTTTCACGTTTGGTTTTTGTTAAATTGTAAAAAAAAATTGCCGAGCACGGAGCTCCTGATTGGATGAAATTGGTATCCAGAAACAACATTTGTTTTCCGTTAACCAAAAACCCAGAGAGACCAATCTGACTGAACAAACCAACTCTACATCAATGAGTATTATCAGCATATAATTAGTTAAAAAAAATATCACTTGCAAGCTGGGTTTTCATTGACAGAGCACATTTTAAATTTCAGGTTATCACGAATACAGAACCGAAATGAAAAAGCTTCCAGTTGTATAGCTTGTATACTTGGCCATGAACTTGCATCGCTCCCTCAAGGAGCCGCCATGGAAACTATGAATAATTTTCTGGTAGCGCTGCATGCAAAAAAACATACAACAACATAGAAATACATTTAAAAAAAAGAATCAAACTCGAGTGGCTCATTCCATGTTGTGCGGCAAACACAGGACTCGACCATAGGCTTGGAAAGTTCTGTTTGGTTGTTCACGGTAACCGTGTGGGGGGGGGGGGGGGGGGGTCTGGCAAGTATCACTCTGAGTTCTGAAACATCGACTGATCGGTAATGATCAATACTGGCAAGCTGTGTTCTGCTCGCACGTGACATTCTGTATGAGCGCCGTCCGATTAAGATCAGGTTATGCTTTGCGCGACAAAAGTGACGTCAAGCGTGTGGTCAGGGATGACGTGATGATTGGCTGGGGAGATGAAAGCTGAATTGGACTTTACGCTTAAATTTTGTTTTGGCGCAATGCGAAAACATCAACTCTCTCTCACCACCGCAGAATGATCCCACATCATTTCAGTCAGTTTTACATAGCGAGTCTTCTTGATCGGTGGCTATAACCACATGGCTCTGCAGTCCAAGCACCCTTAAGGCCTCTTCCTCCCCCTCCCCCCTCCCCCTGGTCCCTCGTTTAAACAATCCACAGCAGTGGCAGTGCATATTCACACGGTAAGCAAAACGCTGTAAAAAGTAAAAAAGAAATTATTTAACCATGAGCCTTATTCCTCAGTCGTTCGTTTCCCTCTCTTCATTAGCCCCCCTCTCTCTCTCTCTCTTTCTCTCTCTCTCTCTCTCTCTCTCTCACACACACACACACACACACACACACACACACACACACACACACTCTCTAACACCGGTATTACTGCTACTTTTGGGGGGTGGGAGCATAATAAATCAGGCATAATAAACTCCAACACCTAATCTCTAAAAGGCCTAATGCTAACCCCCACATCTCATGAAATAATAGAAACGACAATTTATCTTGTGAAGATCTTGGGAAACGGCCCTCACAATGTCTATTTCCTGAAAATCTACTATTGTGTGTGGACATTTAGCGCGCACGCACACACACACACACACACACACACACAGACACACACGCTCCTCCTCTCTGTTCAATGCTAAATCCAATAAGAGTCTCGTCTTTTTTTGTTTATTTTTTTCCAGTGCAACACAGTGATCTATCCCCCACTCCACTCCAACTAGTCCACTCCACTCCACTCCCACCCAGTCCACTCCAACTAGTCCACTCCACTCCACTCCCACCCAGTCCACTCCAACTAGTCCACTCCACTCCACTCCACTCCCACCCAGTCCACTCCAACTAGTCCACTCCACTCCCACCCAGTCCACTCCAACTAGTCCACTCCACTCCACTCCCACCCAGTCCACTCCAACTAGTCCACTCCACTCCACTCCACTCCCACCCAGTCCACTCCAACTAGTCCACTCCACTCCCACCCAGTCCACTCCAACTAGTCCACTCCACTCCACTCCACTCCCACCCAGTCCACTCCAACTAGTCCAGTCCACTCCACTCCCACCCAGTCCACTCCAACTAGTCCAGTCCACTCCACTCCCACACAGTCCACTCCAATCCAGTCCAGTCCACTAACACCCAGTCCAGTCCAGTCCAGTCCAGTCCACACAACATCGACGACATGCCCACTCTCCATTAATCCGTTCCCTTTGTGGTCAAATGAAGTCCAGGGTACCAGACAGTTCCAAGTTGGTTTCCCCTCCAGAAAACGTGCAGCCCCCAGTCCGGTCCGATAGTTCCTACAGTATGCAGTGGAGTGGGAGTCCATTGCTGTAGACCAGTGCTTCTCAAGGTAGGGTCTAGGCCGGGGACCCTGTCAGGGTTCCTTGAGGGGGTGGGGTTCCAAATGGACCCTAATGCTGCGTTCATACTGGCCAAAAATAATACAAAAAAGGTAAAAAGCTGATATGTGTAGCTTTGCATCTTTGCAGCTGAAGTTGAAACCAGCTCAACTTTTCAATTTGTAGCTCTTGCAGCAGCTACAAATGAATGGTGGTAGTAGACTGTATATCTTTGTATCTGGCCAGTGTGAACACACCGTTACAGGGGGGGGGGGGGGGGGGGGAGAGACCACCACTGGAGACTACACAAACTCCACATAGTTCTCTGGGATGAGGCCCATCCTCCCATCCAGCGTCCCCTCCAGCCAGCCGGGCTCCCTCGATGAATGAACTGCAGAGAAAAGAATCAGAATAAATGTTTAATTGCCACATGACATCACAGGTTTACAGGTGCAAAACAGTGGGTGAAATTTGTGTTTGGTCCAAACAATTTGTATTGTTTCCAGAATGAAAAAGAAGAGGAAGAAAATAAAGAAACAGTCGGGGGCAAGGGAAGGACAAATCCATCCAAACATTATGTACATGAGGTTTAGTTATTAATCTATAAATAATAAATAAACATTATGTACATGAGGTTTAGTTATTATTAATCTTGGCACAAGAATGTGTTCTCTGAAAATAGCCGATTTACAAGCTTGTAAGATCGGCTATTTTCTCAGAATGTTCCCCGTCTCAAGCTGAAGAAGTCCTAAGCTTGTAGATCACCGTACGGTTTTGCAAAAGAATATAAGATGGGGCTTAAGTGGCTACTGCATGACACAGTTCCAGTGCTGTGTGGGCTGAGAACAAGATACATCAGTGAAGACTGCTTGTTTGCACCAAGAGCAAGCAGCTGAGTTTCAGCACTGTCCCGCCTCGGCGAGAAAGGGGGAAGTAAAAAAGACACAGGAAGTGGTTTGTTGCAGAGGAAAAACACCATGCTTTCAGCAAGGCTGGGTTACCACAGACTCGCATCAAAGATGGGTAAATTGTTTACGGAAAACACGAGACAGAGCGGGTGTTTTTGTCTGTGATATTTCTCGTTTGTTTTTGTTCACCCTAAATGACTTGCAAGTATGAATGCAACTAAGTTTATTTACTTTTATAATTGACAATGTAGGAAAATTCTACATTGTCAATTGTAAAAGTAAATTATACTTTAGTTACTTTAGTTATACGTTGCTTTAGATTTTGTATTATTACCAAACATACATACGTTGGGCCCTATATTATACACTCCACATATTCACAACGTGCCGCAACGATGCGTTGTGCGCTTGTATATCTGCTATTTCCAAAGCATTTTGATGTTTTTTAAATTAAAACAATAACTTTTGCAACTTTAGCATCTGCATGATGAATAATTTTAGTTTGGGTATTTTAAAGTATATTTTGATTTAATTATTGTAATTTCTGTGCAACAACTGTAAACATGCTTTCTTGTTTAGAACCTAGCTCGAGTTATATATCGATATATCGATATACGATATATCGATAGATGCCATACTTCTACATTATGGTATTGCCACTTCTTAAAGCTGCACTATGTAACTTTCCTCTTCTACCCCAGATGAAGTGCCAACATCTTTATCATTGAGCTAATAGAGCCTGCCGGCTTAAGGTCCTTTCAGAAGAGGAGCGAGTGACCAGGCGTGGCCTGGATCAGCGACAGGTTTGCTCATGAGGGGCGCAGGAAGCGTAGTGTGAAAAAAAGGACCCCACCGCTAGGGGACGTTATATCCCAGGTCCGTATATATACCGACCCCAATGTATACTCCGTCTATATAATGGTTGAGTCCCACGGCAGCTTTTAACATTGGTCCGGTTGCTATGGCAACGCCCCACCGCTCGAGCTATGGGATTGAAAATATAATCACTGTGTAAAGCAGTTGAAAGGAGGATTTTAAAACCTCCATAAGTCGGACTCCAGGAGATCTGTCCTTGGTCGATCTTCTGCCATCCACATTTCGGGGGGGGGGGGCAAACTCCGACTCTTAAAGTGAAAGCGTATGGTGGCACCTGGAACTGGGATTTATGCTAACAGCTAGCCACAATAAAATAGTTAATGTTTCTGTTGCCACAAATTTACGTCATATTTCAGGCACATGCACTCGCGCAAGTTTTTCTTGCGCAAGTTTTTCTCGAGAGCGCGAGTTTGAGATGTAGACAGTTTGAGAAGAGCTCATTTAAGAGCAGAACATAACCTTATTTTGTGTTTTATTACACAATGTTAAGAATGTCAAAATTCATAAAAGTCACAACGTTGGTGAGGTTGAGTTATAGAGGATTGTAAACGCACACAGTGGCTGGTGTTGTGGCTCGCTCTCACATGATGACCCTGTTGATTCCTGGCTGTCATGGATCTAATCTGTCTTTATTTATAGACCACAAAGTCATGGCATCGTCGCTGCCGTGTGGAAAACTTGTATGCCCAAAACCTCTTATTTTTTCCTTATCTTGAAAAAAAACATTGAATTTAATAAAACAGGTGATCTGCAGGCTCACAAAGCGTTGCATTGTGACCTTCAACGCAGTGTGTAGGGCATGGGTAGGCAACCTTTGGCACCGGTGCCAACATTGGCACAAAGGAGGGCGATCACTGGCACACTGGCATAAGTGTGTGAGAGGAATTTGGAATTAGTCAAAAAGTCCCTCATATTTGTATGTAAATTAGATCCTGCACATAATTCCTACTATAAATGCGCCACGTCTCTGCGTACTTATGTGTGTGTGCGCGTACGTGTGTGTATGGTTGTAATGCACGTAACTCGAGAACCGTTTGCCCCACCGACTTCACATTCGACACGCGTTCCACACCCCCACAGGGAGTGCAGTGCCATGTATCGAGTCGGTCGGACCCACGGTTCTCCAGAACCACCACAAAAGGCTCTGGTCGGGCTCTGCCAGTGTGCCTAATGAGGCCACTAACATGCATTCATACATAGATTATCATCAGAATTCAGGAAAAAAACGGGATGCGCGGGAACTCCCCTTTAATGTCCAAAAACTGTTGGTTTTCAAGATACAAATAGAAAAATCACACCAGTGTGAACTAAGTGGTGCAGGCTGCAGCTGTTTGTACTCCAAACAGACATACACACGCAGTCTGTTATTGGACTGGAGCGGTTAGGCACCACTCAAAAATAGCCCATCGACAAGCGGACGGTTTCACGTCACGGCAGGGCTCAGCAATCATAGGTAAGGCCAAGCGAGTCTACAGGCCACCGATCAACAAGTTCTCTGGATTTCATCATGCCAAACAGAAGAAGACAAAATATTGATGAATTCTTCAGCCCGTATTATGAAATAAATACGTAGATAGTTGGGCATATTGTGACGCTTATAAGCTTGATTCAACGTCACTTCATTACCGAGCAGCAATGATATAAACAATAGCCTTGACCCGGCTCCAACAACAGATACATTAGAATTTACAAAACAAAACACAAAAAGTTAGAACATTGACATCAAATGATTGTAACGATAAGAGACCTTGGACTTGTAAGCTTGTAAAATCCTCTGTCGGGTGGAAACCTCATAATTATGAGGTTTGCTCAGAATTTTATTGAAAGGATAGCCCCTTGAGATGCAACTCATTTTAGAGGGGGTCCCATACACAGTGAAAAACATTACATACAGTACAGTGCAGTTACACAAATAGACAGTGCACAATAGACAATACAGACATGTACAGAATCAGATACAGTTAGCTTGCTCATCCTCTCCCACCCACTCCCCCATCCCGCCAACTCTCTCTAGACAAGCAAATTGAGAGTACAGTACACTGACTTGAACAGGGGTCAGAAGTAAACAGCAGTACAGGCAGTGTTAGTAGCATGTTTCCACCCAACAGAGGATTTTACATTTTATTTATGTCCAAATAGCCTACTGCTGCTTTTCATGATTCAAATCATGAATAGAAAAAGTAGCACATCAAAAAGCTCAAAGTGGATCTGCTACTTTTGCTGATCAAGTACCAGCATTCATTTATTTTCCCCCCACCATTGTCGTGCCTAATTTGCCTCTTTGTCTCCACTGAAATGCCACCACTGAACAGTGGTGGATACTGGATAGTACCTAAATACTCAAGTAATGTACTTTAAATTGGTCTACAATTTTGTGGACTTTCTGAAGTGCCAATGGAAGACTGTTTGAATTTGTCATAATGTCGCATCTGTGGTTGAGTTTGTTTTTTAGTTAGCGTTTCGGCTTTGTGGCCAACAAAGCTTGTGAAAGGGACATTTTGAGTGCTGGCATTTTCTTGATTTCATCCTGTATCTTCGAGCCTTGCACCGTGAAGGATTTTATTCTAACCTGTAGGGCTGCAGGTTGTCTGCTTCGGCAGTACTTTTTAGCTCAGTTGAAATAAAATTGTTGACATGCAAAGGATTTTTATGTGACTTTAATAATGGTCCGAAAGTAAATTCTGATAGGTAGGAGAAAAGAAAGTTTGGACACCCCCTGAGCTAAACAGTTTGGGAACCTTAGATCCCTAAAATAGTGACATGGTAAATTGTGAAAGTCTTCGATTAATCAAAACATTGACCGATAGAATAAATGCTCAAAATAAATATAGATGCTGACTATAAGAACCACAGTTATGACACACACACAAAGACAGACACACACACACACACACACACACACACACACACACACACACACACACACACACACACACACACACACACACACACACACACACACACACAGACGTCCCACGCGACTCAGCGAAAAGGTCAAGAGACCAGATCCACGGTTCATTTGGTCTCTCCCAGCCACTAATTATTGTGCTTCTCTACAAACACGCGCCCACACATTCCCTGCGCTTCCTTCCTCCCTGGCGTCACGTGGGCTGCAACTCACCATTCTCAAAGACGGTCCCGGCGATGAAGGACAGCTCAGAGTCGTGCTCTGCCTTGCAGGCATACAGCGCTCTCGCTTTTCTCCCTGCAATGCTGCACAGAGGAGAGAGAGAGAGAGAATCTAGTCATTGAAACGTCAGGGTAGATATAGTGGTAGGCCTATGTATTTGGCCGTGGATGTCCATCTGAAAATGTGTTGTGCCAGGGACCCCCAGAAGAGAAGATTCGTGATAAATGATTGATGTGATATTTCTCAAAAATAGATAAGTCAGGGTAGACCACTTGTCCCTTGAAGCGCAATTTATTCATCTAGCGTTAGCCAAACCACAAGATGTGTCTCAAAGCCATTCTGCCACAAATAGCCTTGCTAGACAAACAACTTTCAACTGCTTCCACCCACTACTACACTACACTACACTACACTACACTACACTACACTACACAGTCACCTACATAAGAACCAATGGAAACCAAATAAAGCCCATCTAAGCTTAACTGATTTTAGCAGAATTGGAGATTATGACACACTTTAAAAATATACAATAAATCGCTCTTAATCCAGAGCGACTTACATTAAGCAAGAACAAAAAAGCATGGCAATACATCATATAAATAAACAAGTAGTTATCATGAATCATACATAAAATAAGAATGTAACAGTGGAATATCTAAATAATGAAACTATGCATATATACACTATATAATGCTATGTCTACATCAAATGCTATAAGTCTACATACAATTCTATCTAAGTCTATATAAAATGCTATCTACTGTAAGTTACATAAATTGAGCCTTTGCATACGCCTGTAAGGTCATCCAGGCTAGGGCAAGTGCTACGGGCCATGATAGAGTCTGAAGAGGTGGATTTTCAGACTACGGTGGAAGATTGGGAGTGAGGCTGCCGTTCTGATTGCAATGAAGGTGAAGGTACTTCCAGCTTCCCTGCGTTGGCTGATCTGAGTGCACGGGAGGGTTTGTAGGGTTCAATCAGACTTGCAAGATATGGGTGGGGCATACCTTTGGTTGCCTTGAATGCCAGCATCACAGTTTTGTATTCTGTGCGGGCAGCGCCTAGGAGCCAATGGAGGGAGCGGAGCAGGGGGGAGACATGTGAGAATTTTGTCTGGTTGAAGACCAAGCGAGCTGCGGCATTTTGGATCAGTTGGAGAGGCTTCAGTGCGCATGCCGGTAGGCCAGTAAGGAGTTACAATAGTCAAGTTTTGACATGGCTGTCTGGATAAGGAGCTGGGCTGATGTTATAGAGTTGTAAAGATAATTTAAACAAGAAAATGACAAACAGGACAGCTTCCTGTCATTTGTGAGGTGGAGTTATGCAAGAGCTGTATGGCTTGTGAGACTATGCCATGTGTATGTGTGTACTTTCATAAAATGAATGCCTTACTTCGTCATGAGTGTCACACAAAAAGAGCAAAAATGGAAGATCTACATTACAAGCTCTGTTGCACACTTGTACGATTATGATATATACCATTCTATCGTAAAACCAAGGACTGTGGCAGTGCAGTGCAAGGACACAGTGGATTGTTCACTTTGTCAATCGATTTTTACGGCACGTCGTAATACACACATTCTTTCCCACAGCCTGAGAGACAGGCTTTTACGGAAAAGAAATTCGCCACTGGGGCGGTGAAAAGCCACAACATGTAATCCAGTTGTTTTCTGGATCAGGGCTCACTTGAAGATTTTCGCAACACGCCGTCTGACCACTTATTACGGTCATTTATGCCTAACAGAATTACCCGTATTGCTTACAAGATTATTGGACTCCCACACCCACACTTTCTGATATGGACAATAAGGTCATCACACGCTTAGCATTTGCAATAACAAAAACAAAAAAGAACTGAACTGTATTGCTACTTCGACCTAATGGCATCTGGGCAAAGATACTTTGAAGTGGGGAAAAAAAAGCTAGGGATAGTCAACTCAGTCATTGCGGCATTAAACAAACTGCCCCATTAATAGGATGGTATTGGGGACTCATGTATTGTCTTGTTGTTGTGTATGTGTAATATGTTGTTTTGTGCTATATGGATATGTGTTGTTTTGGTTGTAGTTGTTGTTGTTTATGAATAGACTGAAGACACATATCCCGTCGAGAACAATAAAGATATCATTTTGGGGGTTTCCACGGCATGAAAAAGGTTTGAGTTAACTACTGGTTTAGAAGGCATTTGTGGATTCACTCTCAGGTCTTAATGGGTCAAACTACATGGCTTTACTGAGCAGCATCACTGATCCAGGGGGGTTGGGGTTGGGGTTGTTGAGGGACGGGACACCCACCTGACCGGGGAGGAGTCACTGGAGGCCGACGAGGCAGGCTGGGGGCTGGAGGGGGCCGAGAACATCGGCCACGAGGGGGAACGCGGTGAAGTGGGGCTCGGAGCCATCGCACTGATGCACGCACGCGTGCACACACACACACACACACATACACACACGCACGCACACGCACACACACACACACACACACACACACACACACACACACACACACACACACACACACACACACACACACTGTAAACGATTGGTTCTCAAAGTGGGGTCCTTGGGGGGGTTCCAGCTAAAGCAGTTAATGTATCATTTCAACCACTTATTTATATGTTCAAAAATAACAGACTGCACTCCGGGTTTGTACATCTGCTATCTGCTTTTTTGAGGAGCACTAGCCCCTCCTATGCACAGCTTTGTGTGTTTGTGTGTATGATTTGATTGGCTGATGATAAGAGCGCCCTTCACTTCGGACAAGTGTGATTTTTGGAGAAATATCGAAAATGTTTGGAAAATGTGTAATGAACAAAAATCTCTTCTGAAGGTCTCTGGCACAAAGCATTTTCTGATGGGCGTCCATGGCCAAATACATATCAATGCGGGTGTCTTTGATATGAAAAAGTTTGAGGACCACTGGTGTAAAGTACACGTATTATGCCAACATGCACATAAACTGTACATGTGCACAAACATGTTCACACACTCCATATGGTGTGGTAAACAGTGTGTCATTCAGTGTCATTCATTGCAGTGCTAGTGGTGAATCCAGAGTGATTCATTGCAGTGCTAGTGGTGAAACCAGAGTCATTCATTGCAGTGCTAGTGGTGAAACCAGAGTGATTCATTGCAGTGCTAGTGGTGAATCCAGAGTGATTCATTGCAGTGCTAGTGGTGAAACCAGAGTCATTCATTGCAGTGCTAGTGGTGAAACCAGAGTCATTCATTGCAGTGCTAGTGGTGAAACCAGAGTCATTCATTGCAGTGCTAGTGGTGAAACCAGAGTCATTCATTGCAGTGCTAGTGGTGAAACCAGAGTCATTCATTGCAGTGCTAGTGGTGAAACCAGAGTCATTCATTGCAGTGCTAGTGGTGAAACCAGAGTCATTCATTGCAGTGCTAGTGGTGAAACCAGAGTCATTCATCATCACAAGGCTAAAAGGCTGTTCTTACCTGGTAGCGATGCTGCTAGGTATGCTGGTACGACTCTTTGGGTTCAACCTGCAATTATAAGGAAAACAAATAAATAAATAAATAAGCTGAATAAACGAAGCTTTTCAACAACTTAAAAATCTTCATTTCCCCGTCTTTTCTTTTTACATTTGCACCATCTTTGGCGATCTACAAGTTCACAATGCACTGTGAGTTTGTAGTGTGTGTGTGTGTGTGTGTGTGTGTGTGTGTGTGTGTGTGTGTGTGTGTGTGTGTGTGTGTAGGGTACAAAATAATATTTTGATGCTTTTGTACCGAAGCCACATCATTACTGCAGCCTGCATGAACAAACTATGTAACCTTTTTAATTAATGAAATGTAAATTTGTCCCATCTGTATTGTCCAGTATATGAATACAATATATCTTATGCAATCCGAGTGGTTGTATTTTGTCGTATTTTGTCTCCTTGCTCTTCTATGAGACATTTAGATTCAATGTATCCCCTGAGCAAGCAGGCCGGCTCCTCGATGGTAAAAATGTCAGCACAGGTTCAAATCCAAAGCAGAAGATTAAAGTTGCATAGTGCAAGAGTGGCATCAAAAACTACTCATTAAAAAAGAAGAAAAAAAATACATATTCTATATTCCATACTCCATAATAAAATACGGCTTAATTGGTGAATGTATGTTTTATTCTGTATTAATAATTTAAACCTATACAAAGTTAACTAGTATAACGTTTTCAAATAATTGTAGTAAAGTAACAAACTACAATATTTTCTCTGTCGGGTGGAAACCTTCAAAACTGTTACTTTTCAAGATTCAAATACAAAAACAGCAAAAGTAGCAGATCGGCAATATCAAAACGTGGCACTTCGCAAGTTTGCACCACATTTGGAGCTTGTTGATCTGCTACCTTTGATACGCGTGTGCGATGCGATGCTGTAGTGCAGGGGTTTTCAACTAGATTAGGTCTTGTGCGATGCGATGCTGTAGTGCAGGGGTATTCAAATAGATTAGGTCAGGGGTAGCCTCAATACCCAGGCTTTCATTTCGTCTGCGCGAAAAATGAAAGCCTGGAGGAACGCATTCGCTGCCTTGGTCTAGAAGTGGGAGTCAACGCTTCCGGGTGGGTGTCGCTCCAAATTATGTGACGTAGCGCTTCAGGTGGGAGAGGAGTGGCCAGGGCTGACGGACAGATCGGTGAGATCCAATCAGGGCGTGCGCAAATCTCAGCCGCGACCCACCCCTATAGACCAGAAACTTAACACGTTAGCTCAGGCTAGGTCAGGGGCCACAACTGTAGAATGATTATGTGTGGAGGGCCGCACAGCGTGCACGCGAAGCGCACATTTTTTTGGATTCTACAAACACAAAGATCTATTGTAGGCTAATACATTTGTGCACAGTATGAGCACAGGGTGATATATGTCTATACAAGTATATGCTATACCTGATTTAACCTTAGAATAGACCTATTTCACAGAACGAGTGTCAACGAGCACTAGCTGAAAATACACACACACACACACACACACACACACACACACACACACACACACACACACACACACACACACACACACACACTCTGCAGGAGTCTAAGCCCTTGAATATGATAGATTATAATTTAGGATTACTGTCATGATGATTGCGAACGCAATGAGCACTAACTATGAGACCTAGCAGAACATGTCTGTCTGTCTGTGTGTCTGTCTGTCTGTCACGCTGTAACACCACCTGCCCGCCACCAGAGGGCGCTGCTGTATCACACACAAAAAACACACACACACACACACACACACACACAAAAACGTAACTTAAAAAAAAAGTTACTTAATTTTTTTTTACGTAAAAAAACTTGAAAAAAAAACACACACACACACACGCACACATAGTCACAAAAAATCTTAAAAACGTAACTTTAAAAAACCCCAAATATGTACAAGCTGTGTTCGCTTCCCGCGTTTGCGCGTCTTACTTGTAATCTAGCACTTTATATATCACGCACAACATACCTTTCTCTCTTACATCTTTTTTTGTTTGTTGTTAGAAAATTATTCCAAGGGCCACTAGGGGGCCGCCAGTTGAATAGCCCTGCTGTAGTGTAATCATGTAGGGCGTTAATTTGACAGCAAAGTATTTAAAGAAATTGTCACACTCAACCAAAGTAAAATGACCTAAAAGGTACTAATACTAAATGTACTTATAGTTAAAGAGTTCTTTCCATGTCTCGTCTAGTGAGCAGGCACACTGTCTTGACCACAATAACATGTCTGGTCTAGTGAGCAGGCACACTGTCTTGACCACAATAACAAGCGTCTAATGAGGAGTAATAGACATGGCAGAGAAGATGGAGGCACACCAAAAACCAAACACAGAGTTTCATTCAATTCCAGTCCCGGCTAGACGTGGGCTCTGCAGCCACTTAGCCAAGCCTGTTAACTACATTTGTGCATTGTGTGTGGGCTTTAATTGTGGTTATAGCCACGCTGGCACGTCCTTTAAAGACAAGCAGACCAAAATATTGTCATAAGTAAATCTCAGGAAAAAATATATTTCTTTTCCATTTTCTACATTAAAGAATATACAACTTTTCATGAATTAAAAACAATTCCAAGTTTCATAAATGAAATCAAATAATTTAAGAAGCAGTGAATAATAGCAGATGTACAAGCTCACAACGCAAGTTTCACTAGTTTGGGTCCCGGGCCCTGGTCTAATTTCTCTTTTGGGTCTTGGTAAAGCCCTTGGGAATCTGTTCAACCAAGGATAGGGTGTGCTTGGGTAGCACAGTGGAAAAGTAGCTAGGACATATAGTCTGGGTGGTTCAAATCCACCGCAGTGCATCCGGATTTGTCCCGCGTCTGTACGGACACTGTGTCCGGGTGAGCGAAGCAGGGCTGGACTGGACTGCAGGCCATAGGACGTGCCGGGCATATTCCCGGTGGGCCGCGACCGTAGGGGGCCTCCATGATTTAAAAAAAAAACACCACGCCAATAGGCGGCCAGGAAAGGTCCGGGCATGCTGCCATTCTGCCAGTGCCATCATGATAATTTCACTGTACCTGTATTAGTGAGTGACAAATAAACCCTCTTCTATCCTGAATCCTTTTGCAAGCATCATTCTTGGGAGAGCAACAAAGGGTTGTGTAGTTGTCTGTTGGTTTGTATCATTTATGTTGTTCTGTAAAAGTGGTGGTATTAGGGCTTGTTTGTTTGTGTGTGCCTCGACAGAGTGGGCGGTATAGTTTCTGCTATCTGCCAGGTGGGGAGGGTGACATTTTTGGGGGTTGGGCGTTGGGCGGGAGGATAGGGCGAAGCGCAGGCTATACAGCCTCCCGGTGGTGGCTCCTCGCTGGCAGTTGAGGCTGTTGTATCCTACTATACAACAGCTGTGACAACACACAGAAGTGTGTGGGGAGGAATCAATCGGCATAACGACTAAATTGGGAAGAAAAAATAGAAAGAAAACAAATTATAGGCTATATATAATAATAGAGAGGAGATGCCAATTGGAGAAATGTTCAAGGAACTACTGCAGATGTTTGACGTGGCTGTTTCCCACCGAAAATAATATAATTTAAATTGAGGTCTTTCAAAGCAATAACATGAGATTGAGGAAATGCTTCATCATGGGTATTGGCACGGCTGTGCTGTGGCAGAGGCCATGCTTCATCATGGGTATTGGCACGGCTGTGCTGTAGCAGAGGCCATGCGAAGCCAGGCAAGCCTTTTATTGCTTACCATACGCTTACCAAATAATATTATGGCAACTTGGAAATCAGAGACATATTCCAATCAAAACCCTTATTTTTTTTATTTTCCTGCAGAAAATGTGGTTGCTATTCCCTATGACTACATGGAATCTCTTGACCATTAACCAACTTTTAAACAAAATTAGCTGTTGTAAATGCGAAATGAATGAATACTGAGCGACTGCAGGTCAGAATGCAGTACATCACATTACAAAGGTGGGTGAAATTCTTAGTTGTACACTGAGGCTCATCATTGCAGTTATAAAAGGTCCTATATACAGTGGTTCTCAAACATTCAGGTGTGTCAGTTCTTCTTATTTTAATTATTTGTGCCACAAGGTGGCAGCAGAGTTTAGGTAAACCCTGTCAGCGGTTTTTGCCTCTTCATTTCCGGGTTTCCCGGCCTGGAGACCACCATTGTAACGAATGGCTATTATTAGCGTTAGCTCATGCTGTTTACCTTTCGCCAGAAACGTTAACATGTCAGGCGCGATGCGTTACAAAATCACAAATGACATCTGAACCTTGGATGCATCAGAAAAACAACTCGTAGTTTCAGAGATATGAGGCATTGCAAATCCTACTTTGACTGGAGGAAAATGGGGGCAGTGTGCAAAGATCCTGGTGCTGGGGGTGACGAAGGCATTGCCTAGTAACCGGAGTCCCGGACCAATGTTAAAACCTGATTTTCCGCTAAGCAGCTTAATTTATGGTGTAAAGGGGGGGGGGGGGGGGGGGTTTGTATGAATATATACGTAGCTGGCAAAAGAAGAGTTAAATGACAGCTGTGTACAACATGAATTATGTTATATTAATACTAATAATTTCCCACACTGCTCGACACCTGTACAACTGCGATCTGACAAATAAAACCAGATTGTGCCACTGCTGAACTTGACCCGGCCCTGGCAGAATGCAGAGCCCAGGCTCTGCATGTCCTTCTCAGTGCTGTGCGTGCACACGTTGGGGTTGCCATGGCAGCCATGGTTTTGTTGAACCCAGTCACATCCACTCCCACGTGGAGGCCTGTGATGACTCCAGCCCTCTTGGAACGAAATGTAACCAGCAATGACCACTGCCATTTTCAAATTGTTGTCATGTCAAGGACCCCCAAATAGACACAAATTAGCCCGCGGACCCCCATTTGAAGAGATATGCCAGGGACCCCCATAAGAGAATGTCTTTAGGGCTCTAGCATTGATTCTCAACCCATTTAATTTCAAAGACCCCTCTGGGACCCCCAATTTATATTGTAAAATCAATGTTAATTTAACTCTGAGAGTGTACAAATGGAACCAAATGGACCCAACGGGTCACAGACCCATGCATAATGGTCCATTTGGTTCCAAACTATCATTTAGCTGGGGACCCCCTGGAACTCCCTCAAGGACCCCTGGGGGTCCCACTTTGGGAACATCTGATGTAGATGATGACTGATGGGGAGGCCTGTGTTTTTCATCGTATGGACGGACAACACAGCCATGTTTCTGCCAGAGAACACCTGAGCAGGGAACCGACAGACAGACCAATAGCTCTGCCCTGATTGATTTCTGCTCATGAAATAATACATCTCTGTTGTCGGGAAGAAACCACTTAACTCCAAAATGTTCATTTTTCAGGAAATGGCGAAAACCTTATATTTTGAAAACAAATCAATACTGCCTCATCAATGTTGGTGTTGTGACTTTATATGGTGTTCAATAGCATCTGATTTATGCAAAAAAATAATAAAGAAATGTAGTTAGTTGGTTTCCTCCCATCAGCAACGATATCAAACCTTAAATTTACAGTTATAACTTACAGTTAAGCAAGTATCTTCCTACGTTTTCCCTTTACCGGAATAAAACTGGAACAATTCTTCAATGTGTTTCCCGCCAGGATGCGTGGGAGCACTGTGTTATCTTAAAAAAGGGTAACAAACTCTTTATTGGTTTACAAATGAAGAGGTAAATAATGAAGAGCTGAGTTTACAGCTCCGTCCTCCTCTCTCTGCTAGCCTTAATTAAATTGATCCCGCCTTCATTTCCTCTGCCAGATAGTCGTCAATCCACGCCACATCAGTCCATTATGCACACCCACTCACCCGCGTGCGCGCACACACACACACACACACACACACACACACACACACACACACACACACACACAGTATGTTGACAGTGTGCTGCTGCCAAAGGTAATAGAAACTGCCTGATGAATACTGGGTTTGCCTTTGTTAAAATAGGTAAATAGCTCTATATTCGGACACATTGAGTACAAAAATAATGTTTTTTTCTTCTTTCTTTTTCTCGGTAACAGGACTCTCCATGTCTCCAGCTCTTTATTAAACAGAAATTGTCATTTCAATTAGTCCCGGTCACATTTTTCTGCTTTTTATATTTTATAGAACACGTTTATGCCATATCACAATAGTACAATATCCCAAATCACAGACAATATCCAGTCTAATATCATGATATGGATATAATATTGATACTAGGGATGTCCCGATCACATCTTTTTGGCTCCCGATCCGCTTTCGATCATTTGAAAATGATCGGCCCCGATTTCCGATCACCTGATCCGATCGGGACAACCCTAATCAGAATATAGTGGGAGTGCGAGTCTGCTGGGCCCTCCCGTATGCACCACTACATCTTTAACCCGGGTGATGGCGTTGAAGGAGAGGACCTACCACGCCGGCAGTGGACCCTACTGAACCGCCTGCGCACTGAGTCGGCTGCTTCAAATCAGCAATGAAGAGGTGGGGCTTGGCGGACAGTGCAGCATGCGAGTGTGGCGAGCTTGAGCAATCTGCCGAGCACATAATCAACACCTGCCCCCTGTACAGACCTCCTTCGGAGGCCGGCCTCTTCCACGTGGGACCAGAGACAAGGGCTACTCGATACTGAGTTGGACATTTGAGGATGATACACGAAAGAAGACGAAGAAGAATATAGTGCTTTAACATTTTAACAACAAACTTACCATGCCTTTAAGTAAACGTACTCATTGTGCAGAATGCACTTTTTTTTTAAAGTGAGTGGTGCAACTGTACCGCGTGGGGGTCCCCGCACGGTCCCGGCAACATCCAGAGTAGACCCCGTACGGTACTATCCCCCATCGTCCAGACAAAATATTTTCAGATTGGGGTCCGCGGCCAAATACAGATAATACTGTGGGTCCTTGACATGAAACCGTTTGAGCACCGGCGCTCCACGGATTAGACATTTTTGTAGAATCAGTTCCTCAGGTCTTAATGGGTCTAACAAAGGAGGCTTCAACCCCACGGCGATGACATTATGAGGTATTGTGGAAGTGGAACTGTCTCTTATCGTGCGCCATGGCACTATCAGCCATGGCGCTGAATAACAACATCCACTGCAAAATTAACCAAAAGGTTATCTATCTACATCTGAATTAGTAATGCTGTTGCCAAAGAATGAATGAACCCATTCCACTGACTGAGCCCTGCAGTCTGTATCTTTCTCCTACAGCTCTCCACCCTTTGCAATGAGCAAGGAATACGTTGCATAACGTTGTGATAATTTCAGTCGGGTGGAATATCATGTCCAAAACTGTTACTTTTCAGAATTCAAGTTCAAGAATAGCCGATCTACAAGCTCAAAACATGACGCATTTTGAACTCGTATATTTTAGCTACTTCTGTGTGACACTGTAGTACACAGTGCTAGTCAACGCGCGACCTGTTGACTAGCTCAGAGATTGTGGATATTGTCGGCTACGCAAACCGACTTCACCCCATGAGCTCAGTGTCCACCATGAGATTAGGGCTCCCTGGCTGAGTCATACCAAACACTATAAAAATGGGACTCAATGCCTCCCTGCTTGTGCTTGGCATGCAGCATCAGGGCTGGATTGAGGTGTAGCCTAAAAGCCTATGCATACTCCAGTTTTAGGTGATTGTGGGTGAGCTGTGAATCGCGTCTCACCGCGGCGTGATGTCATGTTGTGTTTTTAAGTGGTCACCTTATCACCTAAAACTGGAGTATATGAATAGGCCTTAAGTCCCTGCGACATACTAGCGTCATGTCCAGGGGATGTACTTGTACATCAAGCTGCCTCACGTTATAGAAACAGGAGATAGGCTCCTGTCCTATATCCAGACTGTTGGTTCCCAAGGCGACTTTACGGCTTTAACCATTGACGGAAAAAAGCGGAGGGAGCGAGGGAGAACATTAGGGGATAATATGAGCAAGAAATGTGAAGGTAGGATGGAAGGCATGCTATTAATGTGCACCTGTAGTACATCAAAGAGAGAGACATGAAAGGGAGACGCAAGGGGAAACAGTATCTGCATGAGCACGACGTGCACATTCACACACACACACACACACACACACACACACACACACACACACTACACACACACGTCACCTAGCTACTGCAGTATGTCACAGGTGTGTCGGGAGAATATTTCAGACCTTGTTTACATGTTTTGTTTTGTTTCTTTCTCCCTGCTCGCCTGCAGTCAAGTTATTTGAATTGTTATTCCAGTTTCTCAGAACAGAGGCTCGGCATGGTGTCTCGTAAGGCAATGCTTTCATTAAAGTGAGTCACAGCAGGGGTGAGAAAGTGATTGTACATTTTAAGGTGTTAATTTGAAGCTTAAAACTGGGAAAGTATCTGTGTCATTTTAGATTTTAGCTATATATACAGTACCGTGTGTGTGTGTGTGTGTGTGTGTGTGTGTGTGTGTGTGTGTGTGTGTGTGTGTGTGTGCGTAAGGAGGTACAACTTGTAAGGAGCGTGCCAAAATCCGATATGATTCTGTTGGTAATTGCTCTCATATTGAGTGACCTGCAAGTCATAGGTGTGTTTTTTATTAATAGCCAAAACCATTTTTACCTACCCAATGCAATCGTTATGAAGGAATGAATTGTCATAACGACTAACTGTCACCTCGCTTGTGTAGTCTTCCAACGTGCTCTAAGCAAAGGTATGGCTCCCCCATATCTTGCAAGTATGATCGAACCCTACAAACCCTCCCGCTCACTCAGATCAGCCAACGCAGGGAAGCTGGAAGTACCCTCACTAAAAACGCCGGGACAACGCTCCACACGTCCCAAACTCTTCTCCCTTCTGGCTCCAAAACTGTGGAATGCACTTCCCATTGCAGTCAGAACTGCAGCATCACTCCCAATCTTCCGCCGCAGTCTGAAAACCCACCTTTTCAGACTCCATCATGGCCCATAGCACTTACCCCCACCCCCTTAGATAGCAATTCTAGTAGTCATAGCACGTCATAGTACATATGTGTAGCATAGTAGTATAGATGTATAGCTTATATGTATAGTTTCATTATAGATATTCCACTGTTACTTTCTTAGCTACGCATGTTTCATGATAAATGTCTTTATGTGATGTATTCCCATGCTTTTTGTTCTTGCTTAATGTAAGTCGCTCTGGATTAAGAGCGTCTGCTAAATGCCTAAATTGTAAATTGTAAATTGTAAGCAAGACGCTCTTCCATCTGCCTTTTTTGTCAGCTTTCACAGAATTGCTAGAAAGGCCGCTCAAAATGTCAGAGTGAAACAGAGACATTTTCGTGCAGGTGCTTAAAAGGGCATGGAAGGCGTTCCGCTAACTATGTTCTCCCCCAGACCAAACACGTGGCACTGCAAAAACAACTATAGAAAAAGAGCACAGGTCTCCACCAGGTAAGGTGTCCTCCTGGTGGCGCTATAATAGGCCAATTTTCCATTTCTTTCTTTGCCTTTCACGGCCATCAGACGCTGCATTCATGATTTGAGGCATTTTGTTCAAAAAAAATTGTTTTGAACAAACGGCCTGCTGGTGGCGCTATAACAGGCCAATGTGAATAGCGTGGCATTCTTCAACGGCCTTGTGGGAATGTGTGTGCAAAAGTTTCACAGCAATCACACACGTGATCATGAATTTTTTTGGAATAAAGTGTTCCTTCCAGGCGCTACGTCCAACCAGGGAAACTCCCCCCTGTCAGGTGTAAAGGAGCAACTTGGACACTCAGGCATGAAGGAAGCATGAGTTCAAGTCCGTTGCTCTCCCCTTGTCCCCCATATATGGGGACTAGGTTGGTGGAGGGTGTGTAGAGCCCAGGATCACATTAGATAATTGACACAGGGGTGAAAAATGGGTTACAAAAATCGTGGGATAAAAATATATATTAAAAAAAATTAAAATGATTTGAGGAATTTTGTTAAAACCCTGCACACTAGCCAATGTTAGCCAATCAGGATAGAATTGGACAAATCCGTCTTGATCACATGACTATACTGTAGATATTGTACCGATTTGCGTAATGTTTGGTCAAAATCTACAGAACAAGTACGTACAACAAAAAATATATAGTTTATATTAGCTTGGAATCCCCATCAAGGGAACTGTGTCTGTCCACATACAGTATAGCCCAACCAATATGAAAGCCAGGGTGGGTAGAGGGAAATGGTGCCATCTTCAAATGAGCATTAGTGAGGACCAATTAGGACCAATAACATTGAAAATGGGTGACAATGGTTTTGAAAAAACCATTGTTGGCTGTAGATCGGCTGTAGATCGGCTGTAGATCGGCTATTTTGTGTGAAATAATATGTGCTCTTTACAGGTAAATTTAATCAAGTAGGCTATTAGGGTTTAAGTGGGACTGAATTTGCATCCTATAATGAAGGACAATTTAACGATAAATTTAAATCTCTAAATATTTCAGAATAGCCAAATTATACGGTATAGAGGTTAAAATCTAAAATGGAAAATATGCTTTCCCGGTTTGAATGGGTTCGTTACTTAGTTTCCCGAACATGAAACGTCATCCATATCTGAACATTATTACTGTTATTACTGCCTCAGACAATGACAAAGCAGTCCCCATTTTATTGCAGGAATATGCCATTGGAATACGAATGTGTCTGTGTGAAAGTGTGCAGTTGTGGAGTGGAATGTGTCTGCATGTCTTCCAGGATTCCTGTGTGCCGGAGTCTGTTTTCTGTCAAACATTAACCGAGGATCGTTCAGCCGCCAGTTGACCTAAAAAGGACCTGAGAATAGAATAATGTACCGGTACCATTTTCTCCTTCCTGATACAGAAAAAAATAATAATCTAGGACAGTGGTTCTCAAGTCAGGTCAAATGACCAAATGGACCATAAAGGCCTATTCCAGTTTTAGGTGATCACCCTAGCCCTAACCCTAGCGTATCACCTAAAATAGTGAGAATGAGTCGAGGCCATCATACTCGCGGTGTGAAGGGAAACTTCACCCTTTTTGCAAGAAAATATATGTTAATGACGTTTAGAAGATTTAGAACACTTTCCTGGGGGTCTTTATGTGTGTAATTATGTGGTTTTAGATATTTTAGATTTTAGCAGTGAGCCCAGTGTCTGTCATTGTATGTATTCATAGCACGTCATAGTACATATGTATAGCATAGTAGTATAGATGTATAGTTTATATGTATAGTTTCATTATATAGATATTCCACTGTTACTTTCTTAGCTTACGCATGTTTCATGATAAATGTTTTTCTGTGATGTATTCCCATGCTTTTTTGTTCTTGCTTAATGTAAGTCGCTCTGGATTAAGAGCGTCTGCTAAATGCCTAAATTGTAAATTGTATAGATGTCCTCTGTTACAAGTAGTCCCATATTAAAAATGTACTTAAGTAAAAGTACAAAATTATCGGCATCAAAATGTACTGAAAGTACTAAAAGTAAAAGTACTCATATTGCAGAATGTTCCATTCCCTGATCTACAAGCTCACAATGCGTCAAAACTGTCTTCACTTACAGAATTACCTTATTTTTAACATTGTAATTTTACATTGTGATACTTTTACTTGAGTATAAAATGTGAGGACTTATTCTTCCACCACTGCTCGTACAGTACCTACAGTATATTTAAAGTTATTATAAATTAACTGTATTCTATCTCTCTCGGGGCCTCCCAACAGGATTTCAGCTTTAAGGCATCGTTTAAAATGTTATCAGGATGTCACATGTCCCACACACTGCGGGAAGAAACTTAAGACTTACTGTATGTACTGTATGTTAAGGCTCCATCAAGGATATTTATGAAGCGGTCACGGGACCCCCCCCACTTGAATCATCTGACCACAATGTTGTCTGTCTTCTAAACCACGCATACAGTAAGGCTTTGGGAGAAGAGGGGAGGCTTGCACACACATGGTGCAGTGGTGCGTGTTCCAATTAGAGTTCACAAATTCTGCCCGAACCCGACCCTGGCCAGGCCCGAAATGTATGCTAATTAGTCGGTCCGGGCCGAGCCTCAGGATCCGTGACTCAGGCAGCAGAGAACAGACGCATATCCCTGTCTGTCTGTCTGCACCTCGGCATTGAAGCCTAACCAATGAAGCAAGGATAATCGGTGACGTTACAAAATCGCTTCCATATAGAGCACCGAAGTCTGACATCAATATCGGTAGAGGGCGCAAATCCACAGGTTCATGTCGTTTTTATTTGCATTGTAATCCGCATAGGGGAATTTTAGATTGCCTCATATGCTGTAAGTACTGTGTTTGAAAAAAAAAACATGTCATCCCGGCCATCCACTTCATAGATATGAAGAATTAACTGACTGAGAGAAAACTGCTACTGAATTAGTTAAATTTTCTCTAGAAACAGACTGTATCATATATGAGTGACTGACTGTCGCAAATGATACAGAGACACCTCCCTGACAATAACGCAGAGACAGCTTGTTTATCTTTGGACCACAATGCTTATGCGATTTTAAGATGACCCCATGTTATTCTCCATAGAGCAATTACTTCCGTGAACCGGGCAGAACCAGGGGATGAGCGAGTGACGTCAGGTCTACAATATATAGCCTACTAGTGGCCTGGAAAGTAATTTTGTCTCAGAGCTAGCTCCGTGTTGGACCTCCTTTAGGTCTACTTTAGCTTATTTTGTGCAGAACCTATCATGTTTATGAAGAACTGAACATGTGCAGTTTAGCCAAATGGCATTAATCACGCCTCCAGGTCTTAAGTTAAGGCACGCAAAATACAGCCCATAATCTCATCTAGCGGTGGTCCGTGGCTCAAATGCCGAATACATAATGTGCCTTGATATGAAAAGGATTGAAAACAACTGCACTAGATTGTGCACTTGTAATGACCACACAGACACATACAGTTACTGTGTTAATGTCATAATGAGTAATGGCGTCATATTTTTCGGGGGACACCCACTCATACACATTGTTGCTGTCAGGCAGCAACCTTAATTGGATCACCATATTCCACTTTTTTATGCTTTGCGTAAATTAATGCCCTACTACTTCATCATGCAAGTAGTGAAAGGGTATTCATTAACCCTAGGCTATAATACAGAGATATATTCATTAACCCTGGCCTATAGGCTAGAATACAGAAATATATTCATTAACCCTGGCCTATAGGCTAGAATACAGAAATATATTCAATAACCCTGGCCTATAGGCTAGAATACAGAAATATATTCATTAACCCTGGCCTATAGGCTAGAATACAGAAATATATTCAATAACCCTGGCCTATAGGCTAGAATACAGAAATATATTCATTAACCCTGGCCTATAGGCTAGAATACAGAAATATATTCATTAACCCTGGCCTATAGGCTAGAATACAGAAATATATTCAATAACCCTGGCCTATAGGCTAGAATACAGAAATATATTCAATAACCCTGGCCTATAGGCTAGAATACAGAAATATATTCATTAACCCTGGCCTATAGGCTAGAATACAGAAATATATTCATTAACCCTGGCCTAGGCTATAATGTATACATTATATTCATTTCCGGTGCCTACTCTACTTTGCTGCGAGTATCGGGGACAGACACTCTGCAGTTTAATAGTGTTTAGAGAAGTTGTTATATATGGAATGGTTATTGTGAGAAATAAATAACTTTTGTGCAAATAATTAATATTATTATTATTTAAAAAAAAGTCTTCCCCTCGTCATTAATTTTGTTATTGTCATTCTTTATGATGATATTGGGCTCGTTGTGCTAATCATAGCTTTGTCCCAAACCTCAGCACCACTGCTCTGTACACCGTTGGGCAGCTCAAAAGTGGAAGAGAAAAAAAGTGCATTGGGAATTGAATGTTTAATAATTGAGCTGTTGGAATGTTTGCACTGTGATTAAATACATTATAAAATAAGAAGAAAAACAGTATCATTTAAATTTGTACCTCTGAGAGTCTACAGTACATACTGTAACCAAATGGACCCGTAACCCCTTACGGGGTCCATGCGGTTACATTATGCACGCTCTCAGAGTTAAATTAAGCATACTGCACGGCTGCGCACACGACTACAAAAGACTTGTAATGACGAGTAGTGTACACTGCGGTGGCAGCAGGTTATGTAAGTAGCAGGAGGAGGAGGAGGCCATTAGGAGCAACAGGGGAGGAATATGTTATTTCATGTCCATTACTGCTACATTAATGACCCTGAGGTCATCCATCAATGTCATTAAAAACCTCTTCCAAATATATCGGGCTCTGTCGGGTGGAAACCTTTTTTATTATGAATAAAAAAAGAATGCATTATAAATGCACTTATATTGCATTGACTGAACTTATTAAACAAATTAATAAGGTTTTATATAATAAACTAATAAAGCAATCTATGTCTTGGCAAACTACCAATCTGTCGCCCAGCCCTACCAACAACACACAATAACAATCTGGATGGGGAAGTGAAGGTCCACCACTCACCCCTCGCCCCCACAACACCGCTGAACTGAAGTGCCCTTGAGCAACCCCACAACACCACTGAAGTGCTCTTGAGCAACCCCACAACACCGCTGAAGTGCCCTTGAGCAATTGTCTGTCGGGTGGAACCTCAAATGTCCCAAACCGATACTTTTCGTCATTCAAATTCAAAAGTAGCAAAAGCAGCAGATCTACTAGCCATGGTTCACATGACGCTCGTACTTCACGAGCGTCATGGCGCAACTGCCTCCTGTTTTACGCGATCGCTACATTTACAGTCTAAACGTGTATATAAACATTCTCACCACATGTGCCACGGGAAATTTGCTGGTACAGTGATTAGCATTGCTGCATCCCGCGTTGTTTAATAAAAAGCATTATTATTATTTTGCCATTGGCTTTCAACTACACGCCCCCATCGGTCGGAAGGAGGGTGGCACTCGGTGTGTTCGATATAGGCACGCTGACCAATACTGCCAATACAGACTAATAGGCGAGTGCGCTCCCGGTGTGCAACTGTGGATTTCCCAAACGAACCCCATTTGAGAAAAGTAGCCGGGGCGCTCGGATAAAAATGCTTGCTCAGAAACTTTCCATGGCTAAATGAATACATGGACAAAAAGGAACAAAAAACAAGAAATTACACATTTCATATTATACCAAGCTTCTGGCAAGCTATATTCCATTTCAAATCTAAAGCTCACCAGTGGATTTATGTATGCAGGCACAAAAATCCAACATCGGACTGTAAACATAAAAAAAATATTATAGGCTTTTAAATAAAAAATTAAATGCAGTTTAAAATAACATTCAACTCTTTGAAAACGGTTTCAGAGACATAGCGACATAAATGTATCAACAAATTTATCAAACATCAACTTAGTCAATTATATCCTATAATCCGCCTCATTGCTATAATATCAGACAGACCGCTTGACAACATCGTCAGATGTGAGATAGAGATTGTACCATCCCATTACGTCCCAATCCCGGGACAGAGTAAAAATGAATCCCATCCCCTATATGCCCGTTCAGGGTATGGGAAGGCATTGTGGACTCCACCATTGGCTTAAAAAAGGACAGCCCAATGAGGAGAAAGTGACAGCGCCTGAATATAGACCAGATTGGTAAAAACTACCAACTAGAGGAAAATGACATGACACCTAAGCCTTCAGTGGCTGGGGAGGACAGCTATAAGCAGGGACGCGTGGAGGACAAACACACTGTATTTGACAGTGGGCCTTCTGTCACTGTGTGAGGCCCGGTCTGATTGTGGCGGGCTGTCCCCTAAGGGAACCTGACAGCTGGCATCACTTCCCAACCCAACAAGCCTCTGTGTCAACACCAGTGACACCGCTAACATCAAGAGAGAACACAGAAAATAGACAGAATGTGCACATACCACTGCGCTGATGACAGGCATATGGACAGTGTGTGTGCGCGCGTGTGTGTGTGTGTGTGTGTGTGTGTGTGTGTGTGTGTGTGTGTGTGTGTGTGTGTGTGTGTGTGTTTGGCTGTGTGTACGTCTGAGCAAGAGAACATGTGTAAGAGAGAGTGTAAGAGAGAGAGAGAGAGAGAGAGAGAGAGAGAGAGAGAGAGAGCAATGAGAGTGAAACGTAGGAGGCTGTGGTTTTGCTCGACACTTTTTTGACGTATCTATACTTTACTGGAGATTTTCAACGTCCAGTACTTTTACTTCTAATCCACTACATCTCAGAGGCAAATATTATGCTTTTACTCCACAACAGTTATTTGAAAACTTCTATTACTAGTTACTACTTTGTAGCTTTTATAATTATTATACACGAAACATGCATTAACCACTTCAACCCTATATATTTCAGCCATTTTCAGAGTAATCAAAGTGTCTAGTCTATGGTATTTAATCTGTTGACAGTATTGTCAGTATATTTAGTCGTAGTCATCATAGCTTAATATTATTTCATTTTGGTCAATGAAAAAAGGATGGAAATCTTTCACCATAGTTTTAGTCAGTGAAATAGACACTCACAGTAGCCTAGCTCGGTCCCAGCCTTACTCATCTGACTGGTGACTGAGACACAAGACTTGTTTCATTCATGGAGAATGTAAACAGATTTGTATAAAGCGTCATTTCCTTGAGCGGTTACTTCAGCCGGTACACTCTACAGCAGTGGTTTTCAACCAGTGGTCCGGTGACCAACAGTGGTCCTTGAGGGGGTTCCAGGTGGTCCCCAGCTAAATGATGGAGAGTTGGTAACCAAAATGGATATTTAACTCCTGAGAGAGTAAAATGAAACAATTGGACCCGTATGGGTCCATCTGGTTTCATTTTACGCTCTCAAGAGTTACATTATTGTTAAACATCTGCATTACTTAATTTACAAGACGTCTACACAATTCAAGAATGTAAAAGAAGAATGTAGTTATTTTGATCAACGTTTGGCGGCCCGTGGGCTCGAATGCCAAATAAATAATGCGCCTTGAAAACCACTGCCCTACAGCGTATTGGTCTTGCCCATGCAGCGTGCACTCACAGTGAGTTGGGTCTGCTGTGCTTGGCGGGGTCCTGCGGCGTCTGCGTCTCCGTGGTGCCCTCGTTGCTGGTCAGGCTGTGTCTGGCCGTGCCATCGTTGCTGGTCAGGCTGTGTCTGGCCGTGCCCTCGTTGCTGGTCAGGCTGTGTCTGGGGGTGCGTCCCTGGCTGCTGGCGCTACTGGCGCTGCTGGCACTGCTGTTGCAGCTGCCCGTAGACACGGATTCCCCCGTCGCCGTGGGCACACTGTTGTTGGAGTTTAGCACGCTGTTCCTCTTCTCACCTAACACACACACACACACACACACACACACACACACAAGATCAACGACAAGTGAATTGACCGCCACACTGTCGGCTGCCGCCACCAAAGACTCTTGTTCAATTTCACTTGGAAGACAAGACCGTTTCAGGTCACCTACAAGTTTGTTAGCGAGAATCGACTAAAGCTAATGTGATCATCATCTATTTAAGTCTTCAGAAGCATTAATATTTATATTACTAGTGTCATGTCCAGGGGGTACTTGTACATCACGTCTAGGGGATAAAACTACAACTTTTCAGATGACTAAAACTAAATGGAGTTTTATTCAAAAGACTACGACTAAAACTAAACCAAGATTTGCTGTCAAAATCACCACTGCTCTCCTGTGCTACACAGAGGGGACGATTCCCCTTTTAAGGATGCTGCTGCCGTGGGCTTCCAACACCAAGAGCAAAGCTCACACAAACCCAGTAGAACATTGATTAATGACTAAAAGCCTGGCTGCTATTATCCAACGCAGTCTCTAGAGAGACTGCTGAAACTGCTGCTGGTTAGTGTGTGTGTGTGTGTGTGTGTGTGTGTGTGTGTGTGCGTGCGTGCGTGCGTGCGTGCGTGCGTGCGTGCGTGCGTGCGTGCGTGCGTGCGTGCATGCTGTGTAGGGGGGGATGAAAAGCGAAGGCGGATTTCGCAACCTTTGTTAGGCTGTGATTAGTGAAAACAGCGTGAAAGGAGCCATCCACACTAGCACTGTGTTTCCTGAACAATTAGCAGTACAATTGTGTCGAATTGTGTCGACATTTAGGTCTTAATCTTTCTATTACCGATATGTTCTTGCCGTTACATACGGAATACATGCCTTGCAGCACATTGTGAGCTTTGCTATTTTCAAAACATTAGAAAACTTGAAATAGAACGTTCTGCATAACAAATACTTTCAAATTTTGGTACGTTAAGTACATTTTGATAGCAATGCTTTTGTACTTACTTTACTCAAGTAAATGTTGAATTCCGGACTTTTACTTGCAACAGAGTAGTTTCACATTGCAGTGCAGTATCTATACTTTTACTCAAAGACGAGGTGAAATGGTTCATTTGGGCATTTTATTTTGAAGTTTCAGCCTAAAACGTAGGCTCTGAGTTTCCTGAACGAATCAGAGCGTCGCATCCCTTCAGGCGATGGGACAGTAGCTCTGCTACATGCAGACACATGGACTTTGTTTGTTTACAAGTCAGACAGTCGGGTCAGCTCTACCGGTTTACTGCTATGTGGCTTTATTTCTAACCTATAATGTTTTCAGATATATATATTATATATATATATATATATATATATATATATATATATATATTAGCGTGATGATTACGTTTAAAATGAGTAATACACTGTCTGGATGTCATCTTGAATGAGATTAAAAACAGAGTAGTTGAGATTCAAAACAGAGTATTTCTATAATCAAAACCACCTGTGTTTGGAGGATGACGCACCAATGGGAATCAAACTGGTGAATTGAATCAAGATTCATTAATATGCATGTGAGCCATGATGTCATCACGCAGCACGTTTTCGTTCAAAGGAATTAATTAAATTTAGATTTTATGGACTTTTGATATAAAAATACACAAAAATAGATGAATGAATGCGTGAATGTAATGCACAATCTATGCCTTGGATGAAGGCGCTAAATAAATAAATAAAAATGCACCAATGCGTGTGTGCGTCTCACCTTTGTGTGAGTGCACCGGCGTGTGGAAGAGAGTGAGAGGCCGCTCGCTGCAGGAGGGAGCCTTGCTCTCCACGCTGCTGGGCCTCCTGGTGAGGGTGAGCTGTAGGCTGGCCGCCGGGACCGCCAGACAGCTGGGGGCGTTGGCGAAGATCTGCAGCATCACACACACACACACACACACACACACACACACACACACACACACACACACACACACACACACACACACACACACACACACACACACACACACACACACACACACACACACACACACACACACACACACACACACACACACACACACACACATTTTATGTCCACACAAATGGACACAAATATTATAGGTTTAAGACCTGCGGGTGGAGTTTTTTGTCTACCGAAACCGCAAATTCGCTATCCAACCACATAATTCTATTTATATTAACCGCACCACCCACAGGTCTCTACTGGCTTGGGACACCACAATGGAAATATATGAGGGCGTAATTCATAACCCAACTCACCTGTTATCCAACCGCATTCATTATATCATCCTATTTATATTAACCGTGCCATCCGCCAAGGCGCCAACCGCGGCTAAATCCGCCATCCGCAGGTCTCTAAGAGCTACATTTACAAAATGTGTGTTGTTTTCAAGGTACAATAGGTACTGTATGTCACTCACTACTCTATGGGTATGTAATAAAAAAAACATGTATGTATGTATGTCTCCGCCATACATACACCACGATACGTTGCCAGCCCTTTTGCCTCCTTTTTGGGCATCCCAAGTTATTGGAACACAACCAGTCTGTACACGTGTACGCACAGTCACTCCCGCACACACACACACACCAGAGCATGTGAGCGGAGCGGAGTGAGGGGATTTTGACGTGAGCGCGGAGCGGGTTTTTAAATGGGTCAGATTGACTTCCGGAGCGAGAACTGTCCTCCGCTCCGAGCCGCTCAGTGCACACGGCACGGCACTGTGCAAGCTTGGCTAGCAGTTTACATCAATCATTGCCTCTCTCCTAAAAACTTTATTGGGACACACACACACACACACACACACACACACACACACAGTCACACACTAAGACCGAGTTTGGTGTGTCAACTACTATAGTTTCTCAGATTGTCGAACGTCAGCAGCCCCTTATGGCCCCTACTACGCTAGCCTCGGAAACCCAGACGTTTTATTCTACTACGCCAGCTATGAGCTATTATTATGTAGCTCTACATAGCAGAGGGATTGATTGATTGATTGATTGAAGAAAGCTGTATTAACAGATTGGACAATCACAGAGAGACCGCGAGAGATTAACGTTAATTTCCACATAGTACACTGGACTGGAGGCTTGTTGTGCTGTAGTGATAACAACAACGTTAGCTAACCAGCTAATGCGACGCTAACGTTATTCCCTCTCTCCTTGTTGTGCACAGCCGTGCTTTTGTACACACTTCCATTCGTTCGCCTTTTAAATCTAAATGTCCCATCAACGCACGGGTCCAAGGCGCAACGCGATCTTATCTGGTTCTTGGGGTTTCATTAACACTGAGCACTGACTGCAGTGCTGCCTGCTCGTTACGTCTCCACCTAAGGTCCTCCTCCTCACTCGCCGCGCAGACGGCGCAGTATGCACAGGAGGAGAGGAGAGCAACGAGTCAAAAAAGGAGGGGAGGAGACCTGTCTGTCGCCTCGCCTGTGTAATAATCTAAATAAAACTGTGAAGTAAATAGAAATAAAGTGTGGGCAAATGTCGAGATGTCGGGAAGTCGGGATAGGTATTATTACTGTAATGTAGATGATACTCGGGGGGGAACACCTTTTTCTTTTAAAGAGAACTTTTTTTTACACCAGCATCGGTGTCTGTGCGCGACAGATTTCAGTTGTGCGCGAGAGCATTTGGCCATGTGCGCGCGCGCACGGGCGCACGTTAGGGGGAACATTGGCTATACAGAGCATGTGAGCGCGAGCGAGGAGCGGAGCGGGTGGATTTTGAAGTGAGCGCGGAGCGAGCATAGAGCGGCGTGGGGGGGGATGAACGTGAGCGCGGAGCGAGCGTAACAAAAGCCGTCGAGAGCGAAGAGCGGAATTATCGGCCACTCCGCTCTGCTCACATGCTCTGACAGACACACACACACACACACACACACACACACACACACACACATCGTACCCTGTCATGGTTTTCCACCAGGATCTCCACTACGATGTTTTGGAACTTGATGTCCATGATGGCCGCCACAGTCTCCTCCTGTGGGCGGAGCAGGGTGGGGCCAAAGACCACGCCCAGGTTGGCCACTGTCATCAGGTTGTGCTGGTGGTGACTGGCCACACTGGGACGAGAGAGAGAGATCTTTGATTAATTAACCCATTCAGGACGGGTACTTTAGCTATTGAAAAAGCCAGCGGATGCCTCCCGAGCGTCTCCCTAGGGAGGTCCTCCTCGCTGCACGTCCCACTGGGAGGAGAGGAGACCCCGTGGCAGACCAAGGACCAGATGGAGGGGGGTAATATCTCCACACTGGTCTGGGAACGCCTCGGGATGGATGTAGTTGTTAACGGACAACTTTGTTTTTTTGTTCATGTTTTAGGTTGTTATTAGAGAAAGAAAAAGATTCGTGTTTTTTCATTTGCTGCTTATTTTAGTTTTAGGGATTTTAGCTATTTTTGACAGGGGGCGGGGGCATTCGAACATGGGGCTAAATATGTATTTTTTACAAAATATTATGGCGATTTCTTTATTATCATTTACTATTGTCCTACTAGACCCCAGGAAATTACATCTGGCCACAAAAGAACACAGGATCTACTGAATGTGAAGGTAGAGTACTGGGGGATGCCATACTGTATGTTGTAGGCTCAATATGTCGTAGGCTCATATATGCTCAATATTACTTTTTAAACAAGTAATGAGTAATAGGTAATATATTACTGTTTTTATTAACTTTCTCAACACTTGTATGTGCACATACTTGGCCAGATGTTTGGTCAGCAGTTCCAACATCTGTCTGTTCTTCTCAGGCAACCGGTGGACGATGGAATGGATCTCTGTCACCCTGGACTCTGGGTTGTCAAGCTCTGGACACACACACACACACACACACACACACACACACACACAGAAGAGAATATTTATGTAAAAAAGAAAAAAATATATATATAAAAAATGTCGATATGTTTGTAGATGTACAAGCGATGATGGCTGCACGCTTGTAGATCTGCTATTTTTGAATAGCCAACGTGTCAATATAAAGTGGTTAAAAATGACTATGATGCCGTGTTAACTACTTTTGGTCAGAGTGGACAGAACACTGTGAAGAGCAGTGGTCAGAACACTTTGAGAAGCAGTGGTCAGAGTGGACAGAACACTGTGAGGAGCAGTGGTCAGAACACTTTGAGAAGCAGTGGTCAGAGTGGTCAGAACACTTTGAGAAGCAGTGGTCAGAGTGGACAGAACACTGTGAGGAGCAGTGGTCAGAGTGGACAGAACACTGTGAGGAGCAGTGGTCAGAGTGGACAGAACACTGTGAGGAGCAGTGGTCAGAGTGGACAGAACACTGTGAGGAGCAGTGGTCAGAGTGGACAGAGAACACTGTGAGGAGCAGTGGTCAGAGAACACTGTGAGGAGCAGTGGTCAGAGTGGACAGAACACTGTGAGGAGCAGTGGTCAGAGTGGACAGAGAACACTGTGAGGAGCAGTGGTCAGAGAACACTGTGAGGAGCAGTGGTCAGAGTGGACAGAACACTGTGAGGAGCAGTGGTCAGAGAACACTGTGAGGAGCAGTGGTCAGAGTGGACAGAACACTGTGAGGAGCAGTGGTCAGAGTGGACAGAACACTGTGAGGAGCAGTGGTCAGAGAACACTGTGAGGAGCAGTGGTCAGAGTGGACAGAACACTGTGAGGAGCAGTGGTCAGAGTGGACAGAACACTGTGAGGAGCAGTGGTCAGAGTGGACAGAACACTGTGAGGAGCAGTGGTCAGAGTGGACAGAGAACACTGTGAGGAGCAGTGGTCAGAGTGGACAGAGAACACTGTGAGGAGCAGTGGTCAGAGTGGACAGAACACTGTGAGGAGCAGTGGTCAGAGTGGACAGAGAACACTGTGAGGAGCAGTGGTCAGAGTGGACAGAACACTGTGAGGAGCAGTGGTCAGAGTGGACAGAACACTGTGAGGAGCAGTGGTCAGAGTGGACAGAACACTGTGAGGAGCAGTGGTCAGAGTGGACAGAACACTGTGAGGAGCAGTGGTCAGAGTGGACAGAGAACACTGTGAGGAGCAGTGGTCAGAGTGGACAGAACACTGTGAGGAGCAGTGGTCAGAGTGGACAGAACACTGTGAGGAGCAGTGGTCAGAGAACACTGTGAGGAGCAGTGGTCAGAGAACACTGTGAGGAGCAGTGGTCAAGGACCCCCAAATCGGACCCACGATTTAAGAGATATGCCAGGGACCCCCATAAGAGAAGATATTTACGGCTCTAGCAGTTATTTTCAACCCGTTTAATTTCAAGGACCCCCAGTTTGACATGCATTAGTCTACGGACCCCCATTTAATGTAATTTCTACCTCAATGTTAATTTAACTCTGAGAGGTACAAATGTACACTTGTATACACTCTCAGAGTTACAGACCCATAATGGTCCATTTGGTTCCTAACTATCATTTAGCTGCGGACCCCCTGGAACTCCCTCAAGGACCCCTGGGGGTCCCTGGTCCCCACTTTGGGAACCACTGCTATAAGCTGCTGGGACCCCAAGGTGACAGAGGAGAGCCCGGTTGGGTCTCGTACCACACTGTGTGAATGTTAAAAAGCACTGCGACCTCTGTGTTTCTTCTCCACTTTGCTTCCTGTCTTTGTCTGCGGCTATCATCGCATAAGCTTCTCCAAAATGTCACGCGAACAAGGCTTTGTCTGCAGCGTCTCTCTCCCAGAACATCAAAATATTAATGCTGAATGAAACCCGAGAACATCAAAAAAGGACAGCTGATCCCGCTGGAAAAAAGGTTGGATGGAAATATCGAGAGAGAGAGAGAGAGAGAGAGAGAGAGAGAGAGAGAGAGAGAGAGAGAGAGAGAGAGAGAGCGGAAGAAAGACACAGAGTGTGAACATACAGACTGTGGGGTGTGAGTGTGTGTGAGTGTGAGTGTGAGTGTGTGAGTGTGTGTGTGTGTGTGTGTGTGTGTGTGTGTGTGTGTGTGCGCGCGCATGCGTGCGAGAGAGAGGCAAACCTACAGTAATAAAAAGATAAGACAGAGTGATGAGGAAAACATATGGGCTAGAGAAAGATGACGGGGAGGTATTTATTTCCTTGTGCATGTACATGTGTGTACGTGCGTACGTGCGTGTGTGTGTGTGTGTGTGTGTGTGTGTGTGTGTGTGTGTGTGTGTGTGTGTGTGTGTGTGTGTGTGTGTGTGTGTGCATGTGCGTGCGCGTGCATGTGTGTGTGTGTACTGTATGTGTGCGTCTTCCTGTTGGTGCATAATATCCTCCACACATCACACTGTCAGACTGAAACCTTGCATCTCCTTCTATAAATGTACTGTATGTAGAAATGTATAACATTGCAGATCTACAAGCTCACAATGCACCGCAATGTGAGCTTTTAGATCTTCTATTTTCAAATGCTGAAATGTATATAGGGCTGAAGTGGTTAATGTATGTTTTGTAAGAATAATCAAAATCTAAAAAGTAACTACACTACAGTAACTATACATTAGAGAGAGAGAGAGAGAGAGAGAGAGAGAGAGAGAGGAGGAAAGTACGAAGAAAACGAGTTCAGCCGAGAACATTGTCCTTGTTTCACCCAACCGCTGCTTCTGATCAGACAGACACACACACACACACACACACACACACACACACACACACACACACACACACACACAAACAGGACCATGACAATAGTCCTGACAACGTCTATTTCTCATGTTCTACTATACTTGTGGCTTGTGGGTACATTTGGTCCTCTCTAGTAAAAAAATCACACCCGTGTGATTTTTTTACTCTCTCTCATTAGCAGGCAACAGTGAAACACTACCTCTCTGTCTCTGTTTCTGGTACAACAGCGCCACTTTTGCCCCTACTGGTACTCATAGTCACATACATAGTCACACACATAGTCACATAGGTTAACACGGACATTGCTGTTCCTTGGAGTGGTTGCACCACTCAAAAACATGTACACACGCATGCACACTAATCTGTCAACTGAGGAGCAGAGAGGGGAAGATGGAAGACAATTCCAGGCCAGTGTCCACACACAAGTATAGTAACACACTAACACACACACACACACACACACACACACACACACACACACACACACACACACACACACACACACACACACACACTAAAAGCCTGAGAGAGATCACTTCACTCTAAAAGTAAAACATGTTGTTTTGAAAACCAAACAACGTTTTGGGTTAAACACACATTGTCAGCCAGGGGGTGGCTAGCAGATCGACCGGGGCAGCTAGAAGGTCCCGGGTTCGATTCCTGCCGGGGACGCTGGAGGCGTGTTCTCTCCTCCGCGTCATCAGTGCCCATATACTCTACCCTATAGGTGGGGTTGGCGAAAGGGCCTTTCTGTGTGGAGTTTGCATGTTCTCCCCATGTAGGGGGAGAACATGCAAGGGTAGGTACCCTAAAAGAAAACATGCAGTAATCCTGATCTCTATACTGCCTCCCCCTGGCCAGCCGGGGCACCTGATGGAGGGGAAAGGAACTGGTTTGAATAATGTGTTCCTTCTACGCGCTACGTCCTACCGGGGAAACTCCCCCGTCAGGTGATGAGAACCAGCTTGGACTCCTCATGTATTGAAGGAAACATGAGCTCAGTTCGGGGCTCTCCCCAGGTAGGCAGAGGGAGAGTAGCGCTCAGGATTACAGTTTAGGCAATTGGCGCCGGGTAAAAAATGAGTTAATAATTAATGTAAACATAATAATAATAATACTAAAACAGAATTGTTTGAGAAACAGTGTCCCAGAACACACATGCACACATGTGTGCGTGTGTGTGTGTGTTACTACAACCTGGGAAACCATCAGAAACTATAAGTAATTGCAATTTCTCTACAAATCTTGAAAGAAAAATCAATTTCCTTCAAACAAATGGTCCTCACCATGCCCATTTCTCTAATTCTATACTTATACAAGTATAGTAACACATGCGCACGCACAGACATGCACGCACACACACACACACACACACACACACACACACACACACACACAAGTAATTTCCTGATGGTGTTGCCAGAGACACAGGGTCATTTGCTGGACTTCCTTCTCAGCCTGGCTTCATGAACACAGCTAACACCAGACCAGACTGGAGTTGGACCACTGCTGTGTGTGCCAAGTGTGTGCATCGCACACAGTGACCACTGTGTGGCCACGGCGTGAGGCTAGGATAAAACCATGTTGTCATCTTCACCATAACGGTCAGTGCCATTTTGTTCCAAAAAGCTTTATACCAAGTTGAGAGCATTTTTCGTCATAGTTTTAAGTCGACAAAATGAACACTGGCTGCATGGTGTTAGTATTTCTGTCCCTATCGTAAGAGCAGACCCGTCACAACATGAAACCCTGTCACAGCACAGCAGGGGGGGCCACCAATTAACTCACAGCAGGTTGACATGCACGCGTGGGGTTTCCAACACGGGCTACCGTTTCTCCTTACAGCAGCCATTCTCCACCTCGTTAGTTCAAAGGATATGCATTATTATTATAGGCCACGGGTGGATCCCCATTTGATGTTAATGGATGTTAATGGGTCCATTTGGTTCCATTCGTGGAACCAAAATAATGGATTCGTTTCGGGGGGGGAAAGGAAAGATAAAAAACGAAAAAAAACGAATGGAAAAGAATTGTAGCGCTTGCTGCACCTGACAGTTATGACGAGAGTCATTCTCATGTTATTATAACTTTTGAAGTCTTCATGTTAATCATTCAAATGAGTGTGTTCTCTCCCTCCCTCAACCTCAAAGTCCTGAAGAAGATCCAGCAGGATGGAAACGTTGAATACTGTGCAATAAAACATTTGGAGCTGAGATATATATACCAGTGTTTCATCGTAATTATTTGTTGTACAACTTATGTCATCCTGTTCTTTCAGAGGAGGCTTTGCACAGCACTGTACTGTATTCAATGAATAAAGCAAGGTGTCCTGATAGGGTCTGCATTACTGTATTGTATGTAACCATGATTCATGCCATTACGTGGATGCTTTTGACACAAGCAAAGGTGCATTAAAAATGAGCTGATAGATGGATGGATGGATGGATGGATGGATGGAGGAAAGACGTGTAACATGTGGTTCCATCTGTAAGTTAACTGATAGTCCAGGCTAATGCATAATGTATACAGTGTTGCACACCGTAAATACTGGATCTACAAGTTCACACAACGCGTGGCAGATCCCTAGGGTACTACTGGCCCAACTGGACTGGAGGTGCAAGTCCAATCTGGGGGGGCAATGCCCCCAATAGAGATGCCACTGTACTACGTTTACTTTATGCCTTTTCTTTTATTATGTGATATGGGTTTTATCATGTGATATGAGTTTTATCATGTGATATGGGTTTTATCATGTGATATAGGTTATATCACGTGATATGGGTTATATCACGTGATATAGGTTATATCACGTGATATGGGTTTTATCATGTGATATAGGTTATATCACGGGATATGGGAGGCGATCAGCCACCAAATCAAACACTCACTGGCAGCTTTGATGAAGCTCCTCTGGTACTGGTAGGTCATGAGGGGCGCAGGCAGCATCCTGGGAGGAAGAGGAAGGAAGGAATGACAATATGACAATATGAAACATGCCAATATGCCAATATGAAACATGACAATATGACAATATGAAACGTGACAATATGACAACAATATTGTCATTTGTCATACGTCAATGTTCGCCAATACGTCCATGTTCGCCAATACGTCAATGTTCACCAATGCGTCCATGTTCGCCAATACGTCAATGTTCGCCAATACGTCAATGTTCGCCAATACGTCAATGTTCGCCAATACATCATGTTCACGCCAATACGGTTGGCGAACATGCATTAAGGTTTTGCGAACATGCATTAAGGTTGGCGAACATGTGCAGCTCCCGTGCTTGAGGTTATGTTTAGGTTAGGGTTAGTAAGGTTAGTAATGGGCGAACTAACGGGACGTCCTAGCAATACCTTGCTACCTTTTTGTTCTTTTTTTTACTACTCGTCTCATCCTGTTCTTTCAAAAGAGTACTGTATTCAATGAATAAATCAAGGTGTCCTGATAGTTTTTTCTCTCTTTTTTTTTAAATTATCATTCTTTGTACTGGGGACCACAGCGGAAATGACTTTACGGTGTTGTTGCCATTTTATCATCAAGTGTCTTTTAACCTTCCATTTCCATGTATGGTGGTTGGAAAGCTATTAAAAATTAATCAAGTTCGTTGTTTTCAGGAAAGGAAGAGAAACGGGGCTTGGGGGGGGGGGGTCAGAGAGAGAGGGCAAGGAGAAAGAAAAGCAGGAAAGGAAATGTGTTAAGGAGAGTGAAGAAACACTGTCCTCTCATTCACTCACCCGCTCGTCTCTCTCTCTCTCTCTCTCTCTCTCTCTTTCTGTTTTTAATATAACCCATTTTTTGAGGGGCGTTATATCCTCCTATATTCAGCTGTAGTGTAGATTTTCGTCTTACACAAACATTAAATTCCCAATGACAATGAATGAAGAATTTACGTCATAATTATGTAAACGAGCAAATGAGCTATTTTTGTCCTACACATGGTTGCAATTCGGATGGCCTATACGGATGGCTGCAATTCTAAACTGGCCCCCATAAAATCGGAACCCCCCCCCCACCCCTTTTCCCCCTCACTGTATATGTTTCTTTTCCCTTTTTACCTCCTTTATGATGAATTCCTGTTCTGTTCTTTGACTATAGAAGTGTCTATTTGTACGTCTCTAAATGTTTTTGATGAATTGAACAAGGTGGACCCTCTTGTAAACAATTGTAATGCTTTATTGGGTCGTCCACTCACAGTTAACAGTCTTTGTATTGAGTTGTGCTTGAAATGTACTGTAATTCTGCAAACTGTTAATAAATATTTTAATCAATAAATCAATCAAAGAAGAATTTACGTCATTATGTGGATGAGCAAATCGGCAATTTTTTGTCCAACACAAAATTACCATTGACAATGAACGGATGATGTACGATGATAAGAGCTCTTCACTAATCTTAACACTAGGCATGTAACCATTCACTCAACTCACGATACGATTCGTATCACGATATGAAGTTCACAATACGATTTTTCACAATATTTTAAACAAAGAATATTTTCCAGATTTTGTTTTTGATATCAATTATCTTCCCCCCCTGAGCTTTTTGCACATTTTTTTAATTTAACTACATTGCAAAAGAAGTAGCATTACTTTTGACAGTGCAGAAACATAATTTCCTTCCTTGATGTACTGTATTAATGAGCATCAACGACCATCACCTGGGCACAGTCACAGACACACAGCTCCCCTCTACGGAACTCAACTGAAAGTGACTGCCTGGAGTCTGTCTCATTTCTGTAAAATGAACTGTGCAACAACTGTAAACATGCTTTCTTGTTTATAATCTAGCTCGAGTTAACATGTAAAAAATAGCTTTCTTTGATGACATCTTATTCTTTCGCCTTTATTTTATATTTTGTTTATGGAGGGACAGACAGTAGGCTGAATTGGGGGAGAGATGGGGGGAAGACATGCAGTAAGGGCCGTCGGGACCGGGAGTCGAACCCTTGGCACACTGCCAGACTGGATTACCAGCCAAGGTGCCTGGACAACTGAGCCATGACCCAGGCCCTTCCTTTCCGGCTTAACCTAGCATCTCGTTTGGAATATAAACGCTTCTAGAGAGACTTTAGATGTGACAGCGCGAGGTAGTAACGGAAGATCCCTGACAGCATAATCGGAGCAAATATCGTGCAGTGTGTACGAGCCATAAGTGGTTAAAAGACCCGGGTTGAATCCCGCACATTATCCCCACATCTGTGTGTGTATGTGCGTGCGTGCGCCATGCAGACCCGTTGAAAAGAAAGAGAGAGTTGTGAACTTGTGACATCTTTGATCTCAACACAACACGATCATTGTGGTTCCGTATACAGTATCATGCGTGCCTCATGGACACTCATTATGAGCATTCAATGGTGGAACTGTAAAGCAGTGTTTGGAACTCTTGGTTGCCCATGGCAACTGGTCATCTCTGAGCACACACACAAATTCAGCTTCAACTAGATATTGATAACTGGAACTGGAATAGCGCTTTTCTGAGCACCCAAAGTAACGTATTATGAATATTATCCGTTTACAACGTATGGTAAGTCTATGGGAACGTCATTCATACCTCTCGCTCTCTGTACCCCTTTTTATTTTTTTGAGTGGTGCAACCACTCCAAGGAACAGCAATGTCTCTGTGTGACTATGTCCCGATGTTTAGAGTACCAGTAGGGGCAAAAGTGGCACTGTTGTGCCAGAAACAGAGAGAGAGAGATAGTGTTGCACTGTTGCCTGCTAATTACAGAGAGAGAGAGAGAGAGAGAAAGAGAGAGAGTCAGGGGGAAAGGGGAGTTGCACCACTCAGTTCACACAGGTGTGATTATTATTTTTAAATGGAGTGCCATGATTTTTCCTGAAGGCTGCACCTTGACAGTCAAAAGGGCCATTGAAAAAAACAGTGATATAGTGACATCACATTATCAGCCCCTCCCCTAACCGCTCCCCCTTTATCATACAACTACAGCTGTGGGTGCGGCTTCAGTTCAGGTGGATCACCACCCATCAGGAAACCAGTGAACTGGTGGGGGTGCCCACATAAAAACAACATTTTAACAAATACTGTAATTTGTTTTGAAAAACTTCTTCCTCCTTATATAATAATAATACCTGATGAACATGTTTTAGGGTGTAAAAAAACCATGGAACTCCATCTTTGTAAGTAAGAACGTAAGGTAAGTATTTACTTACTTAAGCATAAAATGGGTTTAAGTGGTTAAACTGATTTCGATGTGAACCCGACAGGGTTTGACATGCAGGGTATCATTTAGCTGGGGACCCGTCCAGGAGCCCACTTTGACATGCAGGGTATCATTTAGCTGGGGACCCGTCCGGGAGCCCACTTTGACATGCAGGGTATCATTTAGCTGGGGACCCGTCCGGGAGCCCACTTTGACAAGCAGGGTATCAGGGTATCCAGTAGTGATTCATACCTGAGGTAGTACTTGATAGCACTGGTGATGGTCTTGATCTCCCATTCTGTACTGTCCAGCTCTACGTCCGCACACGTCTTAGGATCTGAATGGACACAAGCAGCATGTCATTAGATGGACAGACAGACAGACAGACAGACAGACAGACAGACAGACAGACAGACAGACAGACAGACAGACAGACAGACAGACAGACAGACGTGTGTTCCCTTTTCCTCTAATGCTATACAGTAGGCTGTCTTCCATGGAAATATCACGAGATCTAGACACACATACAGTACATACATTTTCCGTTTCCGCGTGCATGCGTGTGTGTGTGCGTGCGTGCGTGCACGTACCCATTGCAAGGCCCAGCAGTTTCTGTACTCTGGAGTTGACCCCAACGATTCTGTACAAGCCCTGCTCGTCTATACCTGAAGAGAGGAGATGACAGACAGTGTTGCAAAACGACTTTGATTTATTATTTGTTCTTTATTAATGGGTTTCTAGTTCAGATCTGTGTTAAAGTCCTGGCAAACTGCACAAGTTCTTTTTTTTAAACCCAGAAACAATTAGCACTATTTGGTTAAATAGCCAAACTCAATAGAAAACCCAGTGCTTTCCACCATTGTCAACAGGCAGGGGGAAAGGATTCCCTTTGCACAGCGCTAATGGACGTGAGGAAATGGAGGGTTCATCACAGGCGAGTCAAATTATTGTATAACACTAGGGGAGGAGGGAGTGGAGGGGGGCAGATTACATACACACACACAGGGTTATGTAGGCTTAAATGACAGTATGCAGTTTATAGTGTACGAATTCAGCGGTAGAGAGAGAGCAGCTGGAACACTTCAAATAGCCGGCAGGGAGAGAGGTAAACAACAACACGGTGTACCTCGAGTCTCCACTGCGTAGATGAACTTCTTCATCACGTTGAACCCAACGACATCCAGCTGGGCCACTGGCGGACGGACGGGGGGAGAGAGAGAGAGAGAGAGAGAGAGATATGAAAAATCAACAAGCCACTAGATTAAGTTGTCATTGGACCTCGTGACATTCACTTGAGAGTCAAAAGCACGTTACACTAAAAAACTGAACATTGTGTTGAATGTGTCGCTTTTGTATTTTTGTATATTACACTGGTGGTTGAAAATCACTATATTGTAATTCATTCACTTGGAAATGCAGGAGTTGAGGCATTCACCTTAGTCTGACTGGGTTTTCACAGACAATTTACTATACTGTAAAATAATTCCTTTTAGCATTAAATTGACCTTAAATTGTCACTTCACTGTCACCTACCCCCCCCCCCCCTAATAAATCTTGACGCCAAAAAAAGATCCCTGACACAGTCACCACAGTGACTCAGGCCCTCATTTATCAACCGTGCGTACGCCAAAATATGGGTGCACGCCGAAATTGCCGACATTTTCGACATTTACCATTTCCGGCAAAGCTTGAAATTGAACTTGACAACGTTCAAATCCCACGTCTGCTCGTGAGCTGGCTTACGCTTGTTTTTCTGTCGTAGAACGGCGGAGCAGCATTGTTTGACCAGCTGAGAGGCTGCCAAAGGCATGAAACATATGTAATCACTCCTAAAATGTTAATATAAAACTGTATGTATATGGGCTACACATGTAAAAAAAAAAAAAAAAAAAGAAAAGAAAAAAGGAATAGACCTACAAGATGCGTCTTTGTGTCATATGAAATTTGTAGGAGCTTTCCAACTTTACAAATAAAATCGCGCTTGATTTAAGCCATTTAAACAGTGTTTTGCATGAGCGCATGCATGCAAGGATTTGGGCAGTCTGTGCTGGAATATTTCCATGACGTTGGAAAGTAGCCTATAGTGCAATGCAGCACTATAGGCTATAGAGTCCCAACATGCATGGGTAGCCTATATACTGTACTGTAGCCTAATCTACAGCAGGCCAACAATGTCTTTCTGGAGTTACGGTATATGCAATATTAGTTTGTGCTTAATCAAACAGTGCTTTACTGGCCTTGTTATGCAAGCGCACTTGTGAGATGATTTTGGAGCGCATGCGGTGAAGCGGCATATATGATATTATTAAAAAAAAGGCATAAATGGACTGCACGCCTTTATTTCCAAGTGACAATGACAAGCATACAGCTTGCCTATTTGTAGTAAGTACTAGCAGGCTGTAAGGCAAGGGGCTTAATCATTCACCATTTAAATAAGTGCTTAGACAGGTTTTGACAGTTTTCACAGTTCAGATAAAAGCGAGATCATTTTCGGGGGTCGGGAGGACGGGACCGCGGCGTGCGTCGCCAACACATACCAGCACACATGCAAGCGGCAAGCCTTCATCCATATGTTTATGATTCGTTCATCAATGATCAAATCACTACATAAACGTTGATTATGACTGCCTTGACGACATGATAGCCTATCTCTCATGCAGGCATCACTGAGTCATCCACAGGACTTTAATATCACAGCAGTGCGCAGTATCACGCCTTCGCCGTGCACTGCGCACGAATGGGTAAAATGTATATAGGCCAGCCTATACAAACTAATTCCATTCATGGCGATGCGATGTCGATGTACGTGTCATGTAGTTGCCTGCGTGGACATGACAGCAAGGCAAGCGAGGTGAGAGGGAAACAGACAGGGTAGGCCTACAACTTTATTTAATTCATGCAAGGCACGGGAGAAACTTTTTTCCATGGTTTCCATGGTTCCCACAGGTCGTATTTCATGTGTTCATTCGCAAAAACGAGGGCGAGACTTGATTTCATAGGGCGTGCCAGATAGATTTCAGCCGTCACATTTATTAACGTCAGAACGAAATTAAGGAAGGATCAGCTGTTTGCGATCACTTTATAAATGCCGTGGCGACGTGGGTGTACTACGAAACCTGCACTCGAATCTGTGGCAGATTTTACACTCGATTGATAAATGAGGGCCTCAGTCACCACTAAGTCACCACAGTGACAGGACAGTGCACAGGATAGTGTGTGTACACCTCCACTTACGATGTGCTGTGTGTGTTGTCCTGCGGTCTGAGTTGCGAGTGAAAGGCTAGTATATCATACTATAATTCAGTCAATGTCTGAGTGTGTGTGTGTGTGTGTGTGTGTGTGTGTGTGTGTGTCTGTCTGTCTGTCTGTGTGTGTGTCAGAAACAGCGTGTTATCTCATCATTGCCTGCACCAATCACTCCCACTTTTCACACACCCTTTTTTCGATTTGACACATTAATGATTAATAATGAATTTATTAGTGAATTAAAACGCACCCGGGCGCAGTACCCCCCGTGGCCACAAGAGGGGGGCAAATATCTCACAACGGGTAAGGACTAGTACAGACAATACAGTGATAGCTTAGCATAGATACTGTGATCAACGAGCTGATGCACGGGGACTTACTGCCTTCGGTCTGGTTGTCTCGGTTCAAGTTGTACACCTGCGAACAGAATGGAAACGTTATTATCGGTACTGGGCCACTTCTGTGAACAGTCAGAATGAAAATGTTATCTGTACTGGGCCACTTCTGGCATCTAACCGTACGAACCCTGGGGTTTCTATTCTGGGGATGCCATGACACATAGACGAACAATCTGTGAAAACGGCAAGTTCACACCACATCACAAAGCTTGTTCAACGAATCAGCGGTTTTCCATGAAGAGATTTGGTGTAGAGGGCAAAAAGCAGGGGGACTAGGTAAAGGGTTTAAAGGGATATTTCATATTTCACTTTCAAACATATTCAAGGTCATTTCAACATCTATCCAGGCTTTTGTGAGAACCCCACCTCATTTTTAATTTTATCAGACACTTCCTTTACAAACCGTATTTTAACTTACACATTCACACAGCTTTGTGGAATACGCGACTTGCGGCAACTATGATCGGCCAATCCAGGGATTTTGCACTTAAATATTCCCCAGCAGATCACTAACACTGAATAAAGCCTCTGTTTGTTTATCTTGCCATGGAAATGGAAGTGCTATATATTCTGTATACATTGATCTAAGAATAGTCTAAGAACAACTGATCTACAAACTCAAACATAGCATAATCTGCAAGTTTTCATTTAATCGTGAAAATGTGTGCAAATCTTAAAACAAAAATTATAATTTATTTTTAAACAAACTGATGAATGGGACCGTGGGACTTTTTTTTATTAAGATAACATAACATGAAAACTGTTAGGATTTAGAAGAAATGCTTTGAATCGTCCTTTTGTCTTAATGATGGGTTAAAACAGAAAAGTGACTAGATTGGAGCCCTGAGGGACTCTGGGTTTAAGTGGTTAATAAAGGAGTTGATGATGGTGACAGGCCTCCCTCCTCCTCCATGGTGTGAGCAGCAGTGCAGAGCACACTATGTCCTGTCTGTCCTGCTTTTCTCAGAAACACGCACGCACGCATGCATGCACGCATGCACGCACGCACGCACGCACGCACGCACGCACGCACGCACGCACGCACGCACGCACGCACATGCTTGTATTACTAAGCGTGTGAGGACATCAACATTTGAACCACTTGAACCCCAGTATGCCTATTCTGGGGAGAACATTCGGCAAATAATAGCCGATCTACAATCTCAAAACGAGTCGCAGAGCATTGCATTTTTTTTTGCTCTCAATCCGATTTGAAAATGACATGATCGGCCCGATGTGATCGGACTCAAGTCTGTTTTACTAAGACTAGAAGGTTTAAAATTATTCAAAATATTTCAAACACAAGATATATTTTTTAGATGCCTAAAGTTGCACATGGACGAGAAAATTGGCCTTACAATGTATATTTCTCAAATTCTACTATACTCGTGGGGACATTAGGCCCTCCCGCACATGCACACGCACACATGCGTAACCGTGGTAACATACTGGTTCTCTCCCGTCCATGGCTTCCATCCACAGCCTGCGGTCCTCTTCTGATAGAGCCTGCATGGTGATCACCCCTTGACTGCACGCGCACACACACACACACACACACACACACACACACACACACACACACACACACACACACACACACACACACACACACACACACACACACAATGTTAGGTGGTCAATGTCAGGCTCACCAAAAGGTCATCAACGAAACATTGCCCTCATTTCTAGAGAATAGGACACACATAAAGCACACTCCCTAGTCCCTACACTGTTACCCTATTGCAATGCACCGCTACGCACGTATACACACGTACCTATGTGACGTAGGTCACAAATGCACGCGCACGCACGCACACACGCACACACACACCCTTTGGCAGGTGCATTGTGTGTTCCTCTCATGTCTACAACACATGATGTGGGTGTTCAATAGTGTAACATAGACTTCTTATTTTATCTGACAAAAGATGTATTGCCTGTACATGGCAAACAGAACAGACATACATTATTGTCGCTGTCGGGCAGAAACCAGCTATCTCCTTATTATACATACACACACGCACATTTCAAACCAATGAAAAGTTTATTCTATAATGTAGGCCCTATCTATATTGTTTCAGTTCATTCTAAGTTATGTTTATAATAATTCATATTGTATGCATACTACTAATAGTTTTATAACATTATGAATGTGTAGACATCATGATGATGTATGCAAGCATAATGCCTTTGTCAGATTGTAATTACTTTATTTTGCACGCACGCACACACGCACGCACGCACGCACGCACGCAGACAGACAGACAAAGTTGTACTGTACTGTGCTCAGTCAAGCCTAAGTAAAAACCCTGAATACAATGAGAGAAGTGGTCTGTCCTATGTGTTCTGATCGACACCCCTGGGTGAAGTGTTGAAGCCAGAGCAGCCAGTCAGTCCATTATACAGCAGATTTTACAGTGAGGAAGCCTAAATATATATACTGTCATGCTTTGGCATAGATTACGTGGTCGTTAGCTGGTAGCAAATTAAACCTTAAGGAAGGAGGAGTAGGAGAAGAGTAGGAGAAGAGTAGGAGAGGAGTAGGAGAGGAGAGCCAGAGGCACACTGAGGGAAGTAGGTGCAACAGAACAGAGCAGGTGGATAAATTAGTGTCAGAACCTACACACACACACACACACACACACACACACACACACACGTCCTCTCACATCACCTTAACATAACATGACTCTTCATCGCCACCATGTGGCTGTAAAAATCTGATTGGGATAATTAAATTACTTATTTATTTCCCCCCTATTCATTGTTTTTTCTTTTTTTATATAATTCTTATTCAGAGAGTATGACATCATATGCAAGTTTCACAGAAATAAAATACAACTCTTTGATTTATATTTTCTCCCACAACTCCTTTCCCAATCCTCTCCACCCACCCACCATCTTTCCCCACGAGGCCAGACATACAAACAACATATAAACAGGTATAAACCCCTATTCATTGTTTGTGCTAATATCTGAAACACACACAAACACACACACACACACACTGACCGGTCCACAGCTTCCACGTCAAAGCAGAATCTCTTCTCGATGGAGTCAGTCTTCCTCCTGGTGCATGACTTGAGGATGAAACTGTCCTCTTCACCCTGGAGAGAGACAGACACATGTAGCAACAACAATAAAAGGTTAAAACAACATAGGGGCAGGCAGAGCTCCATATTCTAAATCGTTGTGATTTTTTTTCTTTTTGCCCAACAGAGACGATATACAGAAACAACCATGAACGTTGTGAATGTTCTACCTTTTTTCGCATTTTCACCCAGCCGCCCCAAAAATGTAGTTGAGAGTTAATGTGACAACTGTTCTTGAACTTACAGTATACCGGTATATGATGTCCGATTACAGACACGTCTGTGTCATGGTTCTGTGCATGTAGCCCGCGTTGTAAGGTCCAGCATGTGCCCTGGTACATTGTCACTAGCCTCTATTCTTAGTTAAAACACAGTTGCAATATTAGTTGAACTACATTTTTCTGGTCCTCAGTTGAGCCCTCCATCGTCGGCGTCTAATGCATTTCTACAGTCATGCATCTCCATACATGTGCTCAGCTCGTTTGTGACTCTCCATGTTGGGTTTCCCAAGGCAGAATAATGAAGGACTGTGGAGCGCGCTGTGCGCGCGACAACTCGCAGCCCCTTGTTTATTGTTCAGGACTCTGGAGTGGCATTCTCCCCTCCATGGGCTGCCGTCCAAGGCTGTACCAACGGAACCCCATCTGCCAGTCTTTGCTATTTAACCCATAGCTGGGACTGTTTTTACCCCATAGCTGCATGGGGCTAGTGGTTGACAATGCACCAGGGCGTATCGACACATGCATGCCTTGTCTCCAGACTCCAGGGAGTATCCAAACATGCATGCCTCGTCTTTAAGGGCCCAACTAGCATCTCCCCGATCCCCTCCTCTAGCTTGGGACCACAAAGTACCCAGTGACCGTGTGGGGCCACCAGGAGGCAGTGGAGAGAGCCTATTAGTGCAGGGGCCAACAATGATATTTTGACAAATTTGTACCACCTAAGGTAACATTTTTGTATTCCTACATGTCTCTGGTTTATATTTTGCAACCAGATCTTATTTTAATTATGTTTGGGAGACAAGAAACAGTTTCCTGGGGTTTTTCTATGTGTTTTTAGATACTTTAGTATTTGTCTGTGATGTCATGGACACTGGTCTCACTGCTGGATTACTACAATTACCATAATGCTTTGCTGCACTCACCCCACCTTGTGGATAGGGGAGGGCTGTTTTACTGAGATACTTTCTACTTGTGGTACTTTAAATACATTTTGATGCCTATACTTTTTTGTACTTTCACTCAAGTACATTTTGAAACCCGGACTTTTACTTGTAACAGAGTAGTTCTACATTGCAGTATTGATACATTTACTTAAGTAAATAGATTTGAGTACTTTTTACACCACTGTGAGTGGTGAATGAATGCAGCGCCCGGGGACGGGCAACAGTGGAAGGGTTAAGTGTGTTGCTGGGGAACCTTTCCAGTCATCCGTCCTGTCGTGTCCCCCCCCACACACACACACACACACACAGAGAGCCTGGGCTAACCACGCACGTGCCCACATCCCAGGCAGCCGCCTCTTTTTACCAGTGGTGGAAAGTAACTAAGTGCCTTTACTCAAGTACTGTACTGTATTTGTACTTTACTTGCATATTTCCAATTCCCAATACTTTTTTTTACCTGTACTCCACTACATCTGGGATCCAAATATCTTACTTTTATTTGAAAACTTGAATTACTGGATTTAGATAATTATTATTACAAAAACATACATTACCCACTTCAGCCATACTGTACATTTCGGCCATTTGAAAATAGCCGATATACAAGCTCACAATGCATGGCATCGTCATGTATTGTGAGCTTGTAGATCAGCTATATTCTTTTGAAAACTTAAAATGATATATTCTGCATAATGAGCACTTTCTACTTTTGGTACTTTAAGTACATTTTGATACCAATACTTTTGTACATTTTGAATTCCAGAGTATTTCTACATTACAGCATTGACACTTTTACTTAAGTAAAACATTTACTCCCCGTGCCCCCTAGGGTAGGTGCCCTCATAAGAGAAGATCTCTATACTGCCTCCCCCTGGTCAGCCTGATGGAGGGGAAAGGAACTGGTTGGAATAACGTGTTCCTTCCATGTATTACGTCCTACCGGGGGAACTCTCCCCTGCCGGGTGATAAGAACCGGCCTGCTCACTCCTCATGCATTGAAGGAAGCATGAGCTCAGTTGAGGGCTCTCCCCAGGCTGGCAGAGGGAGAGTAGTGCCTGGGATTACAGCTGAAGCAATTGACACCGGGTGAAAAAATGAGTTACAAAAATAATCGAGAGAGAGAGAGAGAGAGAGAGAGAGAGACAAACAAAAGACAGTCACCATTTTCCCCCCTGACTTCTGGTCAAACACGACCATGGTGATTCTCTTGGGCTCTCGATGGTATGTGCAGTAATACTTCACCCAGGTAGACACAAAGGACCCTGAGAGAGAGACAGCGAGAGACGAGAGAGAGAGAGAGAGAGAGAGAGAGAGAGAGAGAGAGAGAGAGAAGAGGGGAAGAGAGAAATACAGAGAATACATGAAAAAGAGGGACAGTTGGAATCCACCGAGGTGCATCTGGCTTTTCTCAACTCTCGTCTCAAAGTTTTTTATTTCATTCTGCATAGTGAGCACTTTTACTCAAGTACATTTTGAATTCCAGACCACTTCACACACACACACACACACACACACACACACAGGGAGGAGGTAGTGCGTACGTTTCTCCTGGATATACAGGTATCCCTCCATGGTGTCGTGGCTCACACTCTTGTGCTCGTGAGGGTTCTCCTTCATCTTCCTCATCAAGCTCTCCACCTCGGACCGTGTGCTCTCAAAGCGGTTCCTCGTCTGTCCACGCGCACGCACGCATACACACACGCACACACACACACACACGCAGGCACGCACGCACACACACACAAAAAGGACAAAGGGGGATCACTAGAACACTTGTTCCCAAGTGGGACCCATTTGTGGGTCGCGGAACAAAACAAAATGCAATGATTTTTTTCAGTAATTTCATTTTTTTTAATCTAAGAAAAATCTAAGAAAAATCTAAGAAAAATCTAAGAAAAATCTAACAAAAATCTGTTTAAGAAGTAGTGAAAAAAGCAGATCTACAAGCTCGCAACGTGGTGCGAAGCGTTGCGGTTGGGGTTCGATCGGGAAGTTGGGGTTCGATCCCCGGCCGGGTCATACCAAAGACTGTTAAAAAAAATGGGACCCGATGCCTCCCTGCTTGGCACTCAGCATCAAGGGTTGGACTGGGGGGTTAATTAGATCAACTACAAATTATTCCCGAGCGCGGCATGGCTGCGGCTCACCGCTCCAAGAGATAGGTCAAATGCGGAGAACAAAGTTCGCATTACAGCAATGTATGTGACAAATGGTTTTGGTTCCATGCCGTGAGATCATACTGTCAAACTGGTTGGGCGTGCGCGACTTACATTCTGTATGCTAATGGTGAGGTCAGTCTTGAAGTGATTGAAGTCTTTGGCCAGCTCGTAGCCATGGTGATAGTACGTAAACAAACCCTGGAGGAATGCTAACAACTGACAGACATAGACAGACAGACAGAGACAAACAGACGGGGGGGGGGGGGGGGGGGGGGGGGAGAAGTGAATATCAACAACACATACATACAGGAGATTTTTATTATTATTCATTGTAGCAGCACAAGATATCAATAACGAATCATAATCCTTCATCCCATGCTATGCAATTGTTGTGAATAATCTAACTAGTTCTGAATACAAATTGCTTTATCGCCACTCAATACTGGTGTGCTGTGTGAATGTGCTACTGATGAATTGAGTACGATGGTCCACAATGGAAATGAGCACCTGGGGATTTTTGGGTTATGCTTTTAGCACAACATTTGACTGTACCTTTATGTGTGCTGTTAACCCATTTAGAGCTGAGGCCTATTCTAAAAACGGAGTCTAAATCCTACCTATAATTATTACCGGTATGTTGCCATATATCGTCTCTGACGTGTTGGAATCCTCATACTGTACGTCCAAAACTGTTCACATTTAAATTAAAAAGTAGCAAATCTAGGAGCTTGTGGATCTGATACTTTTGTGTGACACTGTAGTGTGATCAAGTAGCGAGTTAATAAAAAAAAATATATATATATATAGAATATGGCTTGAAAGGTATAACAAACATAGATGTAAAAGGTCTAAATGGGTTCATAAGCATGTTAATAAATCAATCAATCAATCAATCAATACAAACCACAATTGGAAGGTATATAAATTATTTTGGTTACGAGGAGCAGTGTTGTAATGTTGTACTTACCGGCTCTACAAAGTCAAACATCTTCCTCTCCTGGACCTCTTGGACCTTGAAGACGTACTCCAGGGACACCTCGTAGAAGTGCTGCCGCACGTTGTCCACCTGGTTGTCTGCCTGGGGGACAACAAGATGGGACACACTTCATGAAAGGGTCCAACGCTGGCTGAAGAGGTGCAAAGCACGTTTTAAAATGTTGGCGTCACTGCTTGCATGACTGTCATTTGGGAACGTTATTGCTTTTGTACTCGTTTAAATTAGAGCTTCTTGCATGTCCTTCTGTAAAATTGTTTTTTACTCGTATAGAAAGGCCTAACCAGGGACCGGGCGTCGCTACTTAGCCTCAGCTGTTAAATGTGACGGTTTCATGTTTTTATAACTTGATATTGTTTTTTGTATGTATGACACATTAGGAGTCCACTAGGATAGTGGTTCTCTATCTAAGGACATCATGCTGAGTGTGTATAAATGGAACCAAATGGACCCATCCATTTGGTTCCACTGATACACTCTCAACACTCAACCCACAGGTCCACAGGACTAGCTCTGTTTCTAGTGATATTTTAATTAATAGCAAAAGTTGAATTTCAATAAAAATGTCCACCACAAGCCCTGATGAAAATGAATTGTCAACTAAAATGCCATGATGGTGACAGCCATGTCTGAGACAGCTCCCCAGTAGTGGTCAGACCCACAGAGACACTCACCTCGTGCAGATGTGACTCTTTCTTCTTGCCCGACAGGCTCAGGTGTTTCTCCAGCGCCGCACAATACTTCTCCGTTTCTTTGTCGTATTTCTTCTTTGCCTCCTGCGACACAAAAGTTCCTGGCTTCAAAACCTCAGTCAAATAGCGTACACACAGTCGAGTTGGGTCACTGTCCCTGTTTATATATAAAGAAGGCTACAGTCTAAAAGATGTGATCGTAGCCTCGAACACTTCATTAAAGTATAAATCAGGCTTAAAGACATTACTGCTCCTTAAACCCAACCAACAAAAGTAACATTTAAATCATTATTAGTGGCAGAATTGGGGGCTACATTATATGTATTGTACATTCACTGCAAGAGGTGCTACAGTAAAGGTCATGGGGTCACCAAAATAAGTAGGGTTCATCTGATGGGGACAGTAATGAATGCACTAAACAAGTTTCAATGCAATACGCTAAATAGATTTTGACTGAGATATGGTGTGTGTGTACATGTGGACATGTTGGCCTCAGGGTGGCACTGGAAAGGCTACGGCATCACAACAATCAGTAGGGTCAGAATCATCACAGCTTACATACAAGGTGTAAAACAGGGGGTGAAATTAGTTTTTGTGCAAGCTCTGTCGTTTTGTAAAAATATATAAAAGAGAGAGGGGTTGGTCCATAGGGTTCCATCTATCCTACAGCATGTACAGTGGAAGCATGAAGGTGCATGACAATCCAGCCAGTGGTTTTCAATCATGTTGTCCTTTTGGGAAGTGTCCAGCCTAGCAACTGACTAACCAGCCAAATTACATCGCCATCCTTGAAGCTGCAATGAACTTATTTTAATAAATAAAATGTCCTTTTAACCAACTTGTATGGTATAGTATGTTAATACAATATATCTAATCGACACTGGAGTAATGTAGGATGGTAGTAGGACACCTACTGGCAAGTACTAGTACTAGATCAGATAGTACTATCTGAATCAAGTACTTTGAATAGCGGTAGATGTCTGGTCTCCCAGGCAGGAGACCCGGGTTAGAATTCCGTCACAACCTGGTGGCTGATGTGTATTTTGGGCATGTCATTATAGGCAGAAATTCTCAAAAATTGCACTAACTACATGTATGGGTCTGTCCTATGCCAGTGTAGTGCAGTGAAAATAGCCAATCTACAAGCAGTGTGAGCTCATAGATCGCCCCTTTTCCCCCGCATGACACCTTCATAGTTAGTACGACAAAGATTCAGCCTTAAGGTGGTTAAACTCACAGAATTGCAGCTTTGAACAAATAACATCGTAATCAGTGGCCATCGAACAGAAGTCAATAATAATAACCTCTTGTCTGAATGGAAACCATGAACAGTGTGTCTCTGGGAGCATGAGCATGATGTGCCTCCTTCTCTGGAAGCGTGTGAATGAAACCTCACAGTGTCTCAATATTTCCATCAGTCCCCCCCCCAAAAAAATGGAGCCTGGATGAATCCACTGGGTGAACAGCTGCTAATCAAACAATAGGACATTATTTCATTCAACAGAGCTGACCATTAGGGGGGGGGGGGGGTCTGGGGGACGCAGGGTGTGTTATTTGGATATTTTTCCAACTACAAGAACTAAGTCAAACGTATTTCACGGGTTCTGGATTTGCCACCACTGGACCAATCAGCACCACATGTATTGTGTAGGAAACTAGGAATCAGTGAAGAAATGAAAGAAAAATCTAAGAAATTCCATAAATGAGAAGAACACATATTTAAGAAGTAGGCTAGTGAAAATAGTAGATCTGCTATTTTCACTAGCTTGGGTAATTGGTAATTTCGGGTGATGGGCTGAAATGGGTCACGGGGGTCACGGGCTGAAATATTGGGTCACGTGCTGACATTTGGGAACCACTGGTGTAGGAAGCCCCAGCTTAAATCAGCACCACATGTATTGTGTAGGATCCCCAGCTTACTGTACGCATTAGGTCCACTGGGCATTTCTTTCCCCTCGGATGCTTCCAGCCAGGCACCCGAGTTGAAAATATTTGAGCTTTCGGCAAGGCAGGGAAAAGCGCCTTGCGTGCACAAGCGTGAGGTATTTACCCGTTAACAATTAAAAACATGCCCTGTGCTGAGGGGAAAAAAACATCTTGGTGGACACAGGGGACTTTAGGCCATGGACCCCCATAACTCTGAGAGAGTAGAAATGGAACTACCCTTACGGTACCCTTGGTTCCATTTTGTACGCTCTCAGAGTTACCAGTCATTTAGATGGGGACTCAGTGGAACCCCCTTCAAGGACCCCTGGGGGGGTCCCTGGAGCTCACTTTGAGAACCACAGGTGTAGGCTGCCAGTAGGACGGACCCACCATATAACTTGGAGTGTACAAATGGAACCAAATGGAGTAGTGGAACAAGGAGGCCAAGGGAAGTAAACCCCTCAATATTTCACACATATTCATAATCATAATTTATAATCTCAGATCCGCCGGCCATCATCCTCCATATTTTGGGGGAACAATGACATCATGGACACACGACGTCGACCTCAGAGGTCCACGGGGAGGCTGTGTGGTCTTTGTTGTCCTGGACAGAACCAGATGGTCGGACACTTTGTTTTCCTGGACAGAACCAGATGGTCGGACACTTTTCTCACACTCTACATTCCACCGTCTCCCAACAGAGAGACACACCTCCTTCCTCCTGGCTGAAGGAAACACCATCCTGTTATGCTTCATTTATACTAACAAACTAGCAGAGGTGGAAAAAGGACTCGATTGTTTTACTTGAGTAAAAGTATCAACACTGCAATGTAGAAATGCTCTGGTACGAGTAAAAGTCCGTAATTCAAAATGTACTCGAGCCAAAGTACAAAAGTATTGGTATCAAAATGTACTTAAAAATACCAAAAGTAGAACGTACTCATTGGTAAATGGTGCATTTATATAGCGGATTTACCCAAGGTGCTTTACAGAGATTGTGCATTACATTCACACACACATTCATACACCGATGCGGAAACCATGCAAGGCACCAACTAGCACATCAGAAGCAATTAGGGGTTCAGTGTCTTGCTCAAGGACACTTCGACAGTAACTCTGGAGGGAGCCCGGGTTTGAACTGGCAACCTTGTGGTTACCATCCAGGCACTCTACCCCTGAACCACCGCCGCCGCTCATTGTGCAGAATGTCCCATTTCAACTTTTCAAATATATAAAATCTTTTGAAAATAGCAGATCTACAACGGAAATGTATTATAGGGCTGAAGTGGATATTGTATGTTTTGTAATAATAATCAAAATCTACAAAGTAACTAGTACAGTAACTAAAGTTAAAAATTGTGGCGTAAAAGTACAATATTTGCCTCTGAGGTGTAGTGGAGTAGAAGTGGGTAGTATTTGCACTTTACTTGAGTATTTCCAAGTAAAGTACAAATACCTTAAAATTGTACTTAAGTACAGTAAATATACTTTGGTACTTTCCACCACTGCAAACTAGTGATTCCTTTCTTCCCAGCTGAAAACGCACACACTTCCAAAACGCCCAGTTCAGAATATTTCAACTCCCGTCAAGCAGATAAAGAACGCCCAGACTTGCACCTGCTACAGAGCAGAATGGACGACCCACCGAGCACAGTGTAGTCTCGCGTGGCCAGACTGTTGCCTCTCGCAATTTCCAAATGCTTCGTCATACGGTCTGGAGGAACCGAAGCTCTATCATGAGTCAAATATAAAGCAGAAGTGGAGCATCCTCCCCACTTCCGCAAATGTATCCTAATATAAATAGAAATCACTAGTTAAGTATATATAGCTTGCTGCTTAGCAGAAATGGAAATACATAAAAAAACAATGTTTTAAAATATATTACGTGAGCGGAAATGGCAGCTTCCTTACTCAGATTTCGGGAGGTGTAGTTCCAGACTCTATAGCATTCGGAGATGTGGAGATGTGGAATAGAGGGTATGCGCATGCTTAAAGTGAATGGCACATCGAGTGGCAAATAAGAGTGGCAAAGCAACAGGCAAAGTGAGTTTAACATTGTTTAACGTTGTTTAATGCAATCAGATATGACTTTTCTGTTTGGATGTATGAGGCTGTCAAGGCCAGAAAGTAGTTTTTTGCCACTCAGTTGGCCTTCCTGCACAACTTCCTGGTTTAATGATGATGTCACACGCATACCCCTATAGTTGTCTGGGTACGCGAGACTAGCGTAGTTTAAATACATTAATGTATTCATTCATTCATCCATTCATTCTATTGTTGACAGACTGTGAGCCCGCTGTCTTTCATGGCTGTCCAGCATGAGCAGGAAGTAGTATTCTCAGAGCTTTACACAGCTGCAGAAAGCATCAGTCTTGATGATCATTCCTCACTAAACAACAAGAGCAGCCCTCGACAGCCCTCCCCGTGCACGCGCGCACACACACATACTCAGTTGGTCGGTTTTACAACCAGCTGTCTTCATCACAGCTCAACCTCTGGCCGGACACAGTAAGTGTTAGTTTTTGTGAGAGTCTCGGTAAATCTTGCAGCTGGGTGCTATTGGGGAATACGAGCTCTGCGCAGCCCAGCCTACTGCTACATTTACATATCACGGTCAGTCTCACCTGGCAGACAGCCTATTGGCTCCGCATTGCGTGCTATGTTTTGTCATTGGCTCGCTCAACAGTTACTCACGCTGAAAACTCCTCCCATGCTTGTTTACGCCTGTGGGACTGGAGCTGGGTGTTGTGTGGATGAAACAGCGCTCACTCGCTATGGCTTTTGTGTAAGTAACGCAGATAATAATCAAAGATGCCAAAAGCGAGTATTTTAGTGAGCCATGGAGCAAGGAACTGTTGTTGTAGAACAGATGACTATAGCTATAGAGGGTATGCGCATGGCATCATCATCATACCCGGAAGTTATGCAGGAACGCCTACTGAGTGGCAAAAATTACTTTCTGGCCTCGACAGTCCATACATTCAAACAGAAAAGTCCTATCTGATTGCATTACACAATGTTAAACAATGTCAAACTCACTTTGCCACTCACTTTATGCATGCGCATACCCTCTATAGAGGTATCACATGTGGGGGCGGCAGTGGCTCAGGGGTAGAGTGGCCCGATGGCAACCGCAAGGTTCCAAGTTCGAACCCGGGCTCCCCCAGAGTTAGTGTCAAAGTGTCCTTCCCCCTAATTGCTCCCGAATGGGTGAAGTGAATGTAATGCACAATCTATGCAAAGCGCCCCTAATTGCTCCCGATGTGCTGGTTGGTGCCTTGCATGGTTTCCTCTGCCATGGGTGGAGGGGTGTGTGAATGGGTGAATGTAATGCACAATCTATGCAAAGCTCCTTCGATAATGGCGCTATATAAATGCACCATTTACCATTTATGTGGAAAAACAAAGGCTAAGGCACTCAGTGAAAATGTCTATGTCCCACACTGATTTCCATAAGGCTGCACTTCTCCATCTGCTTTATACTTCAATGAAATTTTTGATTAGATTAGATTTACATTGGGACAATTTACCTCAAGTTGAACTGTACCAGTAAGACACTCTGAGGGCGAGGTCTGAAACAACAGCTCTGGGAATGCCCATATGGACCGTTTTTGTTTTTTTGGAGGAGCACTAGCCCCTCCTATGTCAGCTTTGAGGGTGTGTGTGTGTGTGTGTGTGTGTGTGTGTGTGTGTGTGTGTGTGTGTGTGTGTGTGTGTGTAAACACAAGCATTGTCCTAACACAAACATTAAATGCCATTGACAATGAATTGAGTGTTTGTGTAAACACAAACATTGAAGACGAAAGTGAGGACGCAAATTCTGATTGGGGCGGGCCCGTCTAGAGTTTGAATGGACACGTATCAGTCATAACTAAAGGTAGCAATATGTTCTCTATGGACACAATGCTGGAGATGATGGTGGTGAAAATCAGGTGCAATAATAATAATAACTAATAATAATATTCAAAGACACTTTACATGTGTGGAGCCCGGGGGAGGGAGCAATAGAGGTCATAACATGAACGGGGCTGTGTTGGTTAAACACACAGCGAACGCCACAAAGTGTCCTCTTTTCTGAGGTCTTGCTGGTAGCCACCATAACACACAATGACACCAATGATTCCCCCCGCTGTTTTACGTCAAAATAAAGAACAAAAACAGTAAGTAAGTAAGCAGGTCGGAAATATGCTGAGTTGATGGGATTTAACCCATGACCTTAAAGGACCACTTCACCACTTTTCAACATACTGTACTTTCACATAATTGGTCCTCACCCAGCAACCACGGTCAGGACCTGGACGAATTAGTGACTTCTCGATTGAGGGGCAGATCAAGTCAATCCAAGACTATCAGATCTGGCCCAGAATATCACCTGATAAATTCTGCCCACTAAGACGGACGTCCCTGGATGAAACAGAGATTGTTCGATCCAAGGCCAGATAATCATAACTAGTCAGATCTGGCCCAGAATAAACTGTATTATTTCAACTGGTGAAGACGTCCTGGAAATTACATAAAGATCATCCCCATGTGGGCTGTGATCTGGCCTAGTCCTGAACGTCACCAGAGGACGTCATCATAACGTCATAATGACGTCATTTGGCTTGCTGGGTAACGTTCATGTGTGACTCATGGGAGGGCGTTAGTTCAGAAACCCGTCCACCAGTGACATCATCGCTGGGGGGGATCCAAGCTAATAGAAACTGCAGGCTTTCTATTCCTGAAAAGTTGCAATGCGGTAATGGAAGCCATCGTTCTCATGATAATAATATATATATATATATACGGTATATATATATATATATATATACACACACATATACACTTTTTTTGCTTTTTTGCTTTCAATTTAATTTTAATATGCCTAACAATGATGTCACTGGTGGACGGGTTTCTGAACTGCCCACAGCCCTCCTATGAGACAGACATTTTATCATGAACATTAGTGAGGACCAATTATATGAAGGTAAGTTGTATCATAAACATTAGTGAGGACCAATTATATGAAGGTAAGTTGTATCGTGAACATTAGTGAGGACCAAATAATAAAGGTAAGTTAAAAAGTGGTCTTTTAAGGTCCACATGCGAGTTCTCTTACTGCTCTACCAACTGAGCTATCCAGACACAAAACCTACTGATTGGCAGAGGGTGGATTGTCCTATAATCTAAAAAAAACGATTCATTTCAAACTCCCCCACATGTGTGAGAGTGTACAAATGAAACTAAGTCTCCTTCCATTTGGAACCCCGTCAAGGAACCCTGAGGATCCCTGGACCCCACCTTTTGAGAATCACTGACTAAAACAATAGATGGAATGAAACCTATACATTTGAGGGGCGCTAGCCCCTCCTATACTCAGCTATTAGTGTAGAATTTCGTCTTACACAAACATTACATTTCCATTGACAATGAGTGGAGAATTTACGTCATTATGTGTGAGCAAATCTACGTCATGATGATGTACGATGATAAGAGCGCCACTCACTTCACACAGGTGTGATTTTTATATGCCAAGATAGCCAAACAAGGATTGTCCTTGGATCAGCCCCAGACATCATTTTACCATTTGAATCACTTTCAATCAGGCTTCCTGTATTTTTACATTTTCTACAAAGAATACAAAAGTACACACACACACACACACACACACACACACACAGACGCACGCGCACACGCACACATAGTGCCATGACGATGTTGGGAGCTGATACATACACTGGTTTCACTATTTCTGAAGGATTGCTTAAAGACCAAGGAGAACTGTGCACCTTTTCTTTTTTATATATATATATATTTTTTTTTATCCCACGATTTTGTAACCCATTTTTCACCCGTGTCAATCAGCTAATGTGATCCTGGGCTCTACACACCCTCCACCAACCTAGTCCCCATATATGGGGGACAAGGGGAGAGCAACGGACCTTTTCTTTTAAACAAACTGTATGCTCTTCCATATTGTCAACTAAGTCCAGGTAATACTCCCCTTGTCCACAGGGTGGCAGTGTGCTATCGTGGTAGCCTACTGTGTGTGTCTGTAGTTTCTTCAATAGCATGTTATTGTATACGATTGGGTCATTCAGGGAGATGCCACGGCCTCTTTACACAGTGACGCCACATACTGTGACATCCTGAAGGTTCAGGTTTAGTGTTAGTGGTAAAAAAAGACCCTAAACGTTCCACTGTTGTCAATAGACTGAGACTTCTACAGTAGGCCTACATTTACATTTCCAGTTGAGCACTGACTGTGACTGGATGCATTTATGCAGCCTATTCACGGACTGTAGCCTACAGTAATCCATTACCTGTACTTATCCATATCACATTTCAAACTTCATTATACGAAGTAACTCCACTGCGGGAAATCCCTGCTATGTTCAATCCGGTGTGCATTAACCTGCATAAAACATTGTCCTATAAATTCAGTTACATTGATGGCTGATCCTTTGTAGGCTTATTTTGTTCGATCTGGTAACTTCTGTCTTGATTTTTGTTATCACTCAGTGCGGAGGTGTGGCATTACTGCCATCAATTATGACAGCAGAATGAAGATGTAAACCATTTGGCTGGGGATAGATCATGGTTTCTAGTTTAGTAGACTAGCCAGTAGGCTGCGTTCTGATGACTGAGGCCAACTGTCCCTCCACATCCCAGCAATAGTACTGCACCCCACACATACCTGTCCCTGACTACCTAAAAATCACACCTGTGTGTGTGTGTGTGTGTGTGTGTGTGTGTGTGTGTGTGTGTGTGTGTGTGTGTGTGTGTGTGTGTGTGTGTGTGTGTGTGTGTGAAAACCAACCAAACGCTATGTTCGTGCTTCGGACAGACCCAGCCAGCCAGCCAGCCACCCAGCCAATCAGCTAGCCAGCCAGCCAGCCAGGGACAGACCCAGGGACACATGAAGCTGTCTATAGGAGTGGTTGCACCACTCAAGAAAAAAGTGAGTTGCGCCCAAAGGCACAACACCAGAGGGAACTCCAATAATTTCATACCCCCAAGATTTGGCACAAATATGGGGATTAACTATAAGTCTACTATTATGCCACGAAAATGTGGAATGCCCTTCCAACAGCCATCAACAACGTAACAGAGCAATTTGCAAGTGGACCTAGACAAGTTGTCTAGCAAAAATCTAAATAAATTGCCCTCACTGTTTTTCTGTAAATATACATTTACTATCCTAGTATTGATGATGTCCTGTGTATAGTAATTGATGTCTTTATATGCCTTGATGAATTGAATATACAGGGCCACAATGAAAACAAACCATCAGGGTGTTCAATCAATCAAACTTTCGGTACTCACTGATCCATTCATTCATTGCCATAGTGGGGTCCAGGGAACTTAACAATAAGAATTGCATGGCTGAGAGGTCATTTTGACCAATTGTTTTAGATTTAGATTTTGAAGTTGATTATCTTTGCCCATGATGCTTTCAGAAGGTTCCCCTTCCTTGATCATCATCATTCCATCATCTCAGAATTGTTTTACATCTGAAACATTTTCTAAATATGAATTTAAGCACATGCTACTTCTGTCACATTTTACTTCAGTCATCCCTGGACCCCACTACAGTAACTAGCATTAGTGTAACTTGGAAAGAAAAAGGTTTTGACACAGTTTGTCTACTGTGGGAGAGAGAGAGAGAGAGTGCTCCATTTGTCCTCAGCCAATAAATACATGTAATAAATACCCCCACTTGCTTGTTCCAACACCTGGGGGTGTTAGAATTAAGCGTGAGCCTTCAATGTGCCTTTGTTGTACAGTACCTGTGTAATCCCCTTAACACCTGCCAAAACACCACCGTGCCCTGGCACTTTGCGGCAGGTGAATCCGTGGCCAGGGCAGGCAGGGTACCATGGGATACGTCGGGACAAATCTTTTTAGGGCTAAACTAGGATTAGTAGATCATGGCTCCGGCGAATTGAGCGCTGCAGATTACGCCGTTTGCTCTCTTAATCCGTTGGCTGCAACCGCATGTTACGCTTTATAGACAAAGACCTGCCAGGGGCGAGGAGGGTGGGATTATAGGACCGTGGACAACGAGTAAAGTGTTTAATAGCATGCGGATCCCCCTCCCTGTTGTTGTGAGTCCCTGGCTAATGATGGGAGAGGTCAGTCACATGCGGTGTTGGGTGAGTAACCAACACTGCTGAAGTGCCCTTGAGCAAGGCACTGAACCCCCAACTGGAGTGGCCAAAAGTATAAGACTGTGGTTGTACTGGTCAGCTCACATGTTTTAATGTGTGTATGTGCACCTGTGCTCAGCTACTTCCCTGGGTACAAAAAATAAAAAATAAAACAAAATGAGGTGGTGACCTGATATGGGGGGGGGGGGGGGGGGGGTGTGATTGTGTGTGTGTGTGTGTGTGTGTGTGTGTGTGTGTGTGTGTGTGTGTGTGTGTGTGTGTGTACTGTACTCTGTACTGTACTGTGCTATTGTTATAGTGGTCAGTGTGAAGCTCAACAGCTGTACTGTAGCCCTTTAGCAGTATTGAAGCTGCCCGTACTCATACATATGGCCCCAGTGCCCCCCACAAAATAACCGGAACTACTTAATATTCACCAAAACCAGAGCAAAACTCCCACCACGGGACTCGTGCAATCAATTAATACAGTTGCAACCACTATATTAATGGCAAGTATTTCATACAACTTATGTTCAAAAATTGTGAACTATCCCTTTAACTTGCTCTACACTCTATAGAGCGCCGCAGTCCCCGCCCCCTTTCAGAAAGCGAGTGGCCCAGGAAGTGAAAGCCCCATGCATTCTGCCATCGGCACTTTTAATATAATTTATTTAAAGACGGTTACGCCGCGGACAAAGCCAATTCGGATCGTGACGAATCATGACAATGAACACAATATTTTGGGCCGATCAAATAATTTATAAGACGAAAAATAAAACAAATAGTGTTGTCTCCTGACTTTCTTTTCTTCTTTCTAATGATTTGATCGTCCCAAAATATTGTGTTCATTGTCATGATTCGTCACGATCCGAATTGGCTTTGTCCGCGGCGTAACCGTCTTTAAATAAATTATCTTAAAAGTGCCGATGGCAGAATGCATGGGGCTTTCACTTCCTGGGCCACTCGCTTTTCTGAAAGGGGGCGGGGACTGCGGCGCTCTATAGTGGGTCTCAGGCACTGAGTCGGACCCAAAATAGGGTCGCAAATGTACTTAGACATGGACGGACATGTCTTTCCCTGCTGAATCCGCTAAACCCGCCCTTTGTTTTATGTTTAATTCGCCGTTTGTTTTTAATAACTTTTAAGACATACCGAGGCTCCTGCGGACATCTCGACTAGGACGGCACTTTACGATGACATAACAGGAAATCGACCTATCACTGGTGTGCAGGGGTTTCTGGGAAGTTGAGTCCCAATGCATTCCAACGGACAATGGCGGCGCGCAGTGGAGCGCTTCTCGTTCGCTCTTTGTTGTTGACCGGCAGTATGGATTACTTTTCAACACGGTGACAAACGATCACAACATTTTAAGGTGGATTTTTGTGAAACGGAGGTACATGAGATACTCCAAAGGTTAGTGTAAATCCCAGCAGTGAACCTTATATCACTGAAATCAAATCTCCGCAGGGAGAGTGTTAATAAAAGCTCTATTCAAATGTCAGCACTTGCACAGAACATCGGGTTCAAATCCAGGGTAGAAGAGGAAAGTTACATAGTGCTGCTTTAAGTATTGAAATGCCAATTAAATTATTCATGGGAGCAGGAGCTTGGTCTATACTGGGTTGCATATGCCGGGTGTCACACACCAAAAATAGCACAGCTTGTAGTTATTTTTATAGTACTATTTTCAGTGCGTGACTCCAGTGTGCATCCATTGTGTGGTTACTTTGTTGATGTCCCGCTGTCACAGCTAAATATCACTAGAAAGTTAATTGTTGAAAGTTGTTCACTGCAACAACAACAAAAAGACTAATCATATAAATGTCAAACATGGTTTATTTGAGGGGTTTGAATAGATTGTGGGTTAGTTCTCCTCTCCGTGGTGGAGCCAGACTAGAATAGCTGAGAGGGCAACAGTGTAGGAGAGCTAGACGGTAGGAAACAGCGTATGAGAGACATAAGATTGGGAAAGCTGAGAGACGGCTCTGGAGAGACAAACAGTAAGTGAGCTAAGAGGGACACAGTATAGGAGAGACAGACAGACAGACATCGTAGGAGGATGCGTGTGAGCCCCGCCTGCATCCTCAGAGGGCATATTAGATTTTCAGTATTCAGGATTCAAATAAAAAAATAGCAAAAGTAGCATAATATACAAGATCGAAAGAGCTTACGGATCTGCTACTTTTGTGTGAGTCAGGTGTTCATTTACACAAAAAGTAGAGAGGAGAGAAGAGGTTTCTGCCCAACAGCAACCATAATGCATGTGAGACGATGTGTGGCTAATAGGCTGAGAGTGTCGTCATCATGGTCGATGTGGCCGCTCAGTTTGGCTTTAGAACAATGATATGCCCTGATGGCCCACCCACCCACACTGCCCCAGCACACTGTACCGTTTTGTTTCAGGAGAAAAAGATGTAAGGGGGGGGGGGGGGGGGACTTCTTTGCCTTTTTTACAATTTTGAAAAAGATTTTAAAAAAATGGCACTGATGAAAATAGGGCTCCGGGCCTCCATTAGGACTTGTATGTTTCTGCTGGGGTGTTTCTTACCTTGGCTGCACTGATCTGTTCTTTACGGAACCGCTCCAGAGGCATGATGAGCACGTCGTTGGCATTCTCAATCTGGGCGTACACACACACACACACACACACACACACACACACACACACACACACACACACACACACACACACACACACACACACACACACACACACACACACACACACACACACACACACACACACACACACACACACACACACACACACACACACACACACACACACACACACACACACACACACACACACACACACACACACACACACACACACACACACACACACACACACACACACACACACACACACACACACACACGTCATGTCACGATTATGATGACATTTTAATTGACGATTGTCACTCAAAATTTGTCCACTACCATGATCAATAAAGTGTTCAGTAACATGCCAACATGATCAGTAACATGATCAGTAACATGTAGATGTGGTCATCACTCACCATCCTGGTTCTCTCATCCTCCAGGTTCTGGAGAACTCCTGCAAACTCCTGCAGAGACTTGGCTGTACACACAGAGAGACAGACGACAGAGGGACAGATGACAGAGGGACAGATGACAGAGGGACAGATGACAGAGGGACAGATGACAGAGGGACAGAGGGACAGATGACAGGTTTAGACAGACAGAGAGATAGCGAGACAGTGGGGGAAAGAAAAACAAACAACAGACAGAAGGCAGATAGCAAGAGAGAGAGAGAGAGAGAGTTGGCATTAGCGCTCCAGTGTTGACGAGGGTGTGTTGTTTGTGTTCATTCCCTGAAGAAGACCGTAATAAGTCATATTTAATTTAATTATTTTTAAATTAAATATTGCATCGTGGCTATGACTTCTTCCTTTTCTTCATTGCTTGTGTTCTTGGCCTCCGTATAGACTGGATAATCAGGGCCATGACACAGCACAGACTGGACCAATCAGGGCCATGACACAGCACAGACTGGACCAATCAGGGCCATAACACAGAACAGCTCTGCACTGTGAGAGCGTGGGCACATATACGTGCCAAGAAGCGTCAAGAAAACGCCTAGCCCAGGCGTCTCTCTTCCAGGTGTTTAGACAGCTGGAAGAGGGAAATGACGCTCGCGTGCGGCTGCAACTTGTAGTGTCGGCAAAACTTTTCCTTTTTGGCCGCCGCTACAAGTTGCAGACGAGCGCGAGCGTCGATTTCCATCCACCAGCTATTTAAAAACCCGGAAGAGACGCCTGGACTAGGCGTTTCTTGAAAGTTTAAGTGTGCTTACACCCTGAGTGAGGCTTCATTTGGACAGGACTCTCTCTGCTAGAATGCTACCACACGTACAGTATACCCCCCCCACACACACACACACACACACACACACACACACACACAAACCTGGGCCAGGCCAAGTATGACTGCATTGTTTTTGGAGAAAGACTTTCCATTTCAAATGGCTTGGGCCCCGTGCAATAATTCACGCACGTACGTACGCACGCACACACACACACACACAGGGGAACGTACATGGACACTAATTGTTTGGCTTTCCAGGCACGTGCAAAAGTGTATGCGACCTTTCCCGTGAAAATACATGCATATCAGCATACACATACGCAACCACAACCCCCCCCCCCCACTCCCACACACACACACACACATAAAAAAAACAGACTATTCTCCTGTGATCACACACACGCTTATATGACACACACACACACACACACACACACACACCTCATCGAGTTACTGTATGACTTGGAACAAGACATACAGTATATATCGCACTATAAAAGGGGAAAAAATCCTAAAACTATGTCAGGAACGCATTAAAAAAACTGAACGGGCCGTTAAATGTAGCTCATATAACGTAATCACATCTCTGGCTGAACCTATATCTTGTTCTGGGTCAATTAAAGCATGACGGGACAGGCTGGACTTTGGACCAACAACAGAAGCCAAATGTAATGGTTTGGAGTTAAACGGACTGAGTCAGATGATATCTCTCTCATTACTGACCAGAAACCGTGACATTTACGAGAGACGGCCCTGGTTGTACAACACAGATGGACGAAGTGGAAATGGACTTTTGTTTGTCATCCATGGCTTGGCCAGTATAAATCACTGATGTCTGAGTGACATTGAGACACTGTAAGCAGCAGGGCTTAAATGGATTGGAGATGGAACTCTGTGATTATAGGACAGTGGTTCCCAAACTTTTCAGCACGGGACCCTAAACAGAAATTAGTGAAAATAGCAGATCTACTTAAGCTCGGCTATTTTCACTACTTCTTAAATATTTGTTCTAATTTATGGAATTTCTTAGATTTTTCTTTCACTTCTTCATGACATTATGATTCATGAAAAAGTTGAAAAGTTTAGCTTTTTTGGGAATGTTTTTTTGAAAATTTTACATATAACAATGTGTCGGCCCACTGTTTTTCGAAACAGGAACGAAGGTGAGGGACAAGGTGAGTGAACATGTCTGATTCAGAGTCAGCGGCTATTCATTCAACAAGGAGAAAGCAGTACGCGGCTAATAATAATACAAAATAGTTCAGTCCATTGGCTATTTAAAGCACAAAGCCCTATTCGTTGCACCGATCGGCTTTCACAGTGTATTGGATTTCACCGGCAGAAATCATATTTAAAAAGGATCATTTAGGCATTGTAGCCGTTATAATGCTGATTCAAACACTGTATTGGTTTACATAGAAGCTGCGTGGGTCACCTATGCATATCTCGTCGTCTGTCTCTGCGTCTCCGATGCACTGGAACTTGAACTCGTTGAGAGACTCTGCAAACTTCCTCTTGGCCATGGACAGATCTGAGAGAGAGAGAGAGAGAGAGAGTTAGTGTTTGATTTCAACACAACGGGACAGACATCCTGTAGGAAGGACGTGGCAGTTTGTTTCGTAGTTACATTTCAACCTGGGATGGGTGGGAGATTTGTCCATTTTCCCTCTGCTAAACTCACTTCATCATAAACATCTTAAATGTTTCAACCGTCAGCTTCAGGACATCACATGAGTCCATTTTAATAATTCACCACCTGTGACGCAATAAGGTGGAGGAAGATGAGAGAATACAAAGGGATATTCCCTGTTGCGTTCAGCCAGAGTTATGTAAAAACGTTCAATTCATTTCAATATTTTAAGACCTCTGAGGCAGACTTTCTGACGAAAATGCTAACTTCAAAATGAATGTGTTCTAATCCAAAGGTGGAATGAAAGTACACTGCAAAGTGATGAAATTAATGAAAATGAAAGTACTACAAGCTACAAGCTTGTAGATCTGCTATTTCTGAAAAATCATGAATACAGGTGCAAATTAACTCAACTATTTGCTTCTGGGGGGGGGGGGGGGGGGTCCCTGCTGGAACAACATATTTTCAGATGGGGGTCGGCAGCCAATTACATATTATGTTGGGGCTCCTTGCCTCCTTGACATGAAATAGTTTGAGAACCACTGACATAGAAACATTCTTCAGATGCTGTGTGTGAGCACAGCATCTCAAGGTAAAGAAGCCATGGTGACAGTGAGTTAGCAAGGCTGAGCGCACTGAGGCACTCGGGGGCTTGATTATGTGAAAATGCACTTCCAGAGTAGCACAGCACTAAAGCAGCCAAAAGCCTGAAGGAGCTCTTTCAAATAATATATGAGACCAAAGCTGGGAGCTACAAACACTCACCACTGACTCCAACACGTTCTTACGTGACTTCACCCTTCACTTGGCATGAAAATAAATCACACTACAGTTCATGCCAATCAAATCATCACTATGGGGTACACACACAGTCACACAAAGCTGGGCATAGGATGGGGCTAGCTCCCCTCAAAAATAGCAGATATTGCAAGATACTAACAGCACGTCACTTTGTGCCACAATGCGAGCTTGTACATCTGCAATTATTAAAAAATCTACACAACTTTTCTCACAAAAGATTGGGGTCCGCAGCCACGTTTTGAGAACCACTGTTCTATCTAGGTGGCATAATGGTATAGCCATTGAATCAGACACACTGAGGCTTCGTACACACATAAAGAACAAATGTTCTGTGCTGCCTGTGTTTCCAATGGAAGTCAAGTGCAAGTCCCAAACATTTTTTGGTTCTTTGTCCCGAGTCATCAATCATTTTAACCACTTTAAACTAAATTATATACTTTGGCTATTCAAAAACAGCAGCTCTAAAAGCACTGGATTTGCTATTTGTGGAAAATCTGTGCAAATCTTGAATATATATTTCTCTTTAAGCTAACATTTTTAACTCAAATCTTTGCTTCTGGAGGGGATCCCTGGCACAAAACATTTGCAGATGGGGGTCTGCAGCCAAATACATATAGTTTTGGGAGGCCTTGACTTTGACATAAAAAGGTTTGAGAACCACTGAGATAGAGACAGGTGACACCAAGACAGATATCGGATGTCACATCGAGACATGACAATAGAAGACAAACTTTGGGATGTCACATCGAGACAGACTACAAGACATGGAGACAGGGCAGTGGATCAGAGAGAAACAAGAGAGACACACTGCTACAGTATGAGGACACTCACAATGTTGGGCTGCACTTTCATGACATAATACACACGCTCGCACGCACGCAGATAAAGCGTGTGGGAAAGGTCTGACTTTTCCATAACTAATCCTTCAGACAACACCAGAGCCGACACATATCTGACAGAGAGGACTTGAACGTTAGCTAGCTCTCACTCTCGCTTCTAAAGCCTCAGTTATACTTGGTAGGTGTTGTGCTCTGTAAATGGCAGATCTACAAGCTCACAACGCGGCACAATTGTGGTTCGTTGTGAGCTTGTAGATCTGCCATGTATGGCACGCAACGCCAGCGTGCAGCTAAGTATAAATCAGGCTCCACCGGGTCTCTTCACAGAAGTATAAAGGCTTCTCTCCTGATTTCAGAAGTGGGAAGCCTTAACGTTCCAATGTTCTGTCACCACCTCCTTTCTCTCTATTACTCACTCACTGTGCTTTTTGTCTGTTCTCTCTCTATAGGCCTATTTATTTTTAATCAACAAGCTGACCTTACTGTTTTTCCAGGGTGTTTGGGAATGTCAGTCGTGCATTTATCTCCAAGCTGAAGTGGAACAACGGAGAACGCCAGCAAACTGAACAACACTCTCTGTCTCTCCCTTTCACCTTGATATCTCTATCTACATTCTACAAGCTGCACAGCGTGTCAGATTGTGCTGTGCTGCCAACTTTTGCATTTCCTATTTTTGTATTTAGTTTTTTACACAAATCTTCTCTTTTGGGAGGTGTTCCTGGCTCAAAACATTTTCAGACATGGGGGTCAAATACTTAAAATGTGGGGGTTTGAGAACTACTGATTTAGAAGGCATTTGTGGAATAGGCCCTCATTAGGTCTTAATGGGTTCATTAATGGGTTTTATCAGCCATTTCTTGGATACTTTTATCGACATCTTACAGGGGAGCTTGTGGAACTGGTTTTATCTAAATCTTACAGGGGAGCCAGTAGAACTGGTGCACCCCACTGTGCATCACACTACCATACCTCCCCTATCTCTCTCTCTCTGCCTGTTGACAAGCTCATATCAACTGAAACATGCAGGGCCAAGGTAATTCACCCCTCGCGTCTCAACTCTCCACACGCACACGCGCACATGCACACGCACACGGATTTAGGGTCTAAGGCAGGGATGAGAATAGGAAATTGCATTATTTAAAAACTACAGAGGTCTAACCAGGACTCTCTCTACCACTGAAACCAACAAGGAGAACTTTAAGAGTCACATGCCAGGGAGCTGAAGCACATACAGCGTCACACAGAGCATCAAAAGTACCAGATCTGCAAGCTCGAAACATGACGAGAAGTTTTGAGCTTGTAGATCTGCTATACTTTTGCATTTGAATCCTGAAAACAGTATTCCACCTGTCAGAGACAATGTTTTAAAACAGTATTCCACCTGTCAGAGACCATGTTTTAAAACAGTATTCCACCTGTCAGAGACCATGTTTTAGTGCAGGGTTTAACTTTAAAATGATATCATTTGAGCTACAGGAATCACACAGCTGAATTTAAATGATTCATGATTATTCATAGGGGCTTGCTATGATGTAATCACAGATTAGGTTTTAGTTTTTACGGGAAGGGATTGGAAAAGTATTTTGGGGGAAATCTGATTTTTTTTTGCATCTATTGTTAATTATATTATATCACCATAATTTGTGACCACAGATATGCTCGAGGAGTGTGAAAAAAAATGTTTTAGTTTAATGTGGTCTATACAAGCTGAATGATAAAGGTGGTCGAGTGTAACCAAAAACAAAAATACAACAACTGAAAGGAATGTCAAGACATTGGAAGGAATTTAGGGAAAACTTCGGGAATTTGGCTACTGCAGTCTTTGGAGCGTACATGTTTTTTCCATTGTCTTTTCTTTTTTTCCTTTCGTCTTGATTAGTGCAGACATGTGATCTAATGTACCTTTTAATCACTGGATTAATCACTGTATGACATCCTGTTACATTAATAAAACAATGGATTCCCTTAAAACAGGGTAACTCACAGCATCAACCTGTTGTCAAAGAAGAAGCAAACAAGAGCAAGTGTTTGTCAGTCAGCCATTTGGCAGATAATAATTATAATTTTGGAGGTAAGCAAGCGTCTCTGTCATTTTAGAATTCAGCTTTGACTATTCAAAAAATGGCAGATCCACAAGCTCACAGCTATTTTTGAAAGTGGACCTTGAAAGTGTTTGATAAATACTGTACTGAATCATTTAGAATTTCTTGGATTCTCAGAAGGGGGTCCACAGCCAAATAAATAATCATTTTGGAGGTCCTCCTTGGCTGCTACTGATTTACAAGACATGGCCTCAGGTCTAATAATGAGAACTGTGGAAGGTCAATTATTGGAAGGTTAAGCTGGGATTCGAACTACAAGAGTTTGGTCTATACCAGACACACAGACCTGTGTTACGTGACTGTGTGTGTGATTGTGATTGTGTGTGTGTGTGTGTCTCACACACACACACACACACAGTCACGTAACACAGGTTGCGTGTGTGTCCATGCTAGTGTTGGCGCTGTGTGGGAAGTGGGAACGGACGGGTCGTGCTTGCATCACACCATCATGGAAGCGTGATGAAAAACTAAACTGATGTATGCCGATTTCATGTTTTTGGCTCACTGGTCCTTTGGCGTAACTGTGCACTGTGCATGTTGGCAAATGATGCGGTGAGGTAACAGAGGAATTCAGCTTGTCCTCTCACACACACACACACCATGCCTGTCCTAGCAAACTAGTCGTGTTGTTCTCCATACTGTAGGTGTTAAAAAATTGTACTACAGGCATTCAAAACACACATACACTGTATGTACAGTATACACGAGAGCTTGCAAATTTAACACACACACACACACACACACACACACACCTGAACATACAAAAAAGCAGGCTCACACACAAACACACAGAAGTGTGTGCGCAAACACACGCACACACCCGATGGCTGAACAACATCATGCTGCATTCTCTCTCTCTCTCTGTGTGTCCAAATGAAAACCACATTGTTGGCAGCTATGCAGAGCGTTGCATGAACAACTCTCTCCAACACAAATGAATTAGTAAAACACACTCCACACTCCTGCAGCAAGAGCTCGCTCCACGCACACACTCTCCATGTGCGCACACCAAACACACACACACACACACACACACACACACACACACTTTCCAGCTATGTGCGATAAGATTAAACTGTCCCTAATTTGGCGAGTAACAAAGCCCACGTGAAAATGGAATTTGTGGAACGAGCATCGATTCTGACATTACATTATCAAAGGGAAAAAAGGAAATAAAATAAAATACCTTTATTAAAAGGTGGTGTAATTAAGTGTTAAATAGCTCTATTCTGATAGTAATAATATCCATACTCTAGTGTCTCCCAGTCTATCGAGCTCTTTAGTTAACAGAAAATACATTTTCAGGTCGGGATACCAGTTTAAAGGTTGTAGATGTGCTATTTTTGTTTTAAATAAATCATGGAACATTGTTGAGAACTTAAGTGGATCATCTAACGATGATCACTTATGTCCACGACTTCTGTGACGCATCCTGGGATTCCTCTCTGTGCTGTTCTGTTCTGTGCTGGTCATTAAGTCACAGACCAGTGGTGCAAGTACATTTACTTAAATACTGTACAGGATCCAAATATACTTTTACTCCACCACTTTATTTGAAAACTTTAGTTACTAGTTACTTTGTAGATTTGATTGTTATTACAAAACACACATTACCCACTTCAGGCCTACATTTAGAATTCCAGACTTTTACTAACATGAGTATACTTCTACATTGCAGTATTGATAATTTTCACAAACGTTTGAGGGGGGGGGTTTCATGAGGAGGGGGGGGGTCTTCTACTAACGTCCCCCGTCACGCCACGGCCCGGCCGGCGTTCCATTCCACCCGTGTCTGTCTGTCTGTGGTGACATGACACACTGTGGCTCCATTGTCACCGCCATGAAGATAAATCTCTTAACTATGTGCCGCTGAAGGCATGTGAAACATTCAGGATATGTGTGATTTATATTAGATGAGATGTGATGCTGTTGGGAAGAGGGAAAATCTACAAGCATCGGGGCCTTGCAGCAGCGTGCGTGCGTCATTGTGTGTGTGTGTGTGTGTGTGTGTGTGTGTGTGTGTGTGTGTGTGTGTGTGTGTTAAAGGATAGCAGTGGATGGTGACAGCTATAAATAAGTGAACCCACTGACACACACACTCCACTCCACTCCTCTCTCACTTGGGCGACAGAATGCCCCATTATTTCTATCCTCCGCTCTCCTCTCTTTCCTCCAGTAACTGATGGAGAGGAGCGGTGTGCACGTGCGCTGAAGAGTGTGTGTGTGGATTTTAAAGTGTAGATTGGGGGGTCCGAGAGATTTAAAAAACAAAAACAATTGTATCAAATGGGGGTCCATGACCTAATAAATGCACATCAAACTGAGGGTCCTTGAAATTTAAAAAGTTTAAGAATCACTAGGCCTGTCACAGTTATTACATAATCACAATTATTTGAGATAATCACAATTATTTGAGATAATCACAACTATTTTGCATAGTTTCCAAAAAAGAAAATAGCAGAAATAGCACTTGTAAGCTTGTAGATCAGCCATTTCCACTATTAAAAAACGAAATGAATTCATTATAAATGTATAATGACAAATAATAATATTTGTCATACATGCCCTGTGAAATGTGTGATTATGATTATGAAGCCTAAATGTGTAATGGTGGCAAAGGAGGCTGAAAAACAGCTAAAAGACATGCACATCTAAAAAACTAAATAGGCTGGCTGCCAGATCAAACAAAGTCAAGAATAAAACAGTCTGCACACCAAATTCTGCTCCCTGACATAATCTTTACTTGATTGTGGTAACGTTTCGGGCAGAAACGTTACCACATTCAAGTAAAGTTATGTCTGGGAGCAGAAATTGGTGTGCAGACCTTTTAATTCTTTATAAATGTGTAATGGTGACAGCCCTAAGAATCACTGAGACACACAGCTGCTAATATGTTGCAGCCGGACAGCGTACTTCACAGAGCCGAGCTTCGCTAATAAGGAGCCAGCGGGCCAATGAAATAGAAGGCAATGTGCACTTCCTAAAGCAGCACAGGAAGACATTCAAGTGACTGTCGAACATTAATACTGTTACTGTAAAGGATCCCATGTCCCCAGTTATACGGCTCTGTACCTCTGAGAGTGTATACAACCATATCGTTGCCGTCGGGCAGAAACCTTATATCTCTGAATTCTATTTTTGGTAAATGAATGTCTTAGTTACTACCTGATCAATCGTACTACAGCACCACACAGAAGGATCACGAGTAGCAGATCCACTACCTCGAAACGTGCAAGCTTGTAGATCCGCTACTTTTGTATCATAATATGTAGCCTATCATATGATCGGGTTTGACAAAAAAAAGACAATTTCTTTTCATATTTGGGACCCCAATATACACCAAGTCTAGTAATGGAACGTAAAGCTAAGTTCTTTGGACGCTGTGGTGGTCCCGAACCAGACGTTGAGAACCAGTGCTCTAGGTGGAGTTGTCAACTGGCATCTAAAGTGAACGGAGGTCATTTGGGAGGATTCAACCCAAGAACAATGGAAAATGGCACATAAAACGCTCTCTGCATACATCCTGCACGTAGCCCGCCGGTGTTCAACAGGAACATGGCTCTCTCTGACTGCTTTAAAAGGCTTTCCCACTTTTATAAATTGAGCCTCCTTGACATGAAAAAGGTTTGAGAAGCATTGCTGCTGTAGAAATACAGATCATTGACCAATACAACTGTCTCTATAGTCCCATGATGTGAAACCTGCCACTTTATGACAAACCTGCTGGCCGGTCATTTGAGGTCAGATGAAAGTGGAGCGTGTGTGTGTGTGTGTGTGTGTGTGTGTGTGTGTTCTACAGTGATCCGTCACATGCTTTGACCACAGTAACAATGAAGTTGGAATGACACTGACCCTTATGACGTCACACACACACACACACACACACATGCACACAGACAGTTTGTTGCTGCACTGTACGGCCCAACAAAGGGCATCTTTAATTGACAACCACCATGTATGTAGACACACACACACACACACACACACACACACACACACACACACACACACACACACACACACACACACACACACACACACACACACACACACACACACACACACACACACACACACACACAGGATGTGCAGCAGTGGCTAGAGCTGTGCAGTGGCTTTGTGAATCAGAATGCCATTCATCATGAGGGACACACACACTATTCATGTCCGCTGAGACAAAGGAGGAGTTGAGTCTCCCGCTCTAATTGCAATCGATCCACAGACGTGAGTCTCTATTAAAGTCTCGTTTAAACTCAAATAAAACGTCTCCTAACAGATCGATGCCACGCTCCCATACGGAGGTGGGAAAAGTACTTGCACGTTTTGCGTAAGTAAAAGTATGAATACTGCAATACTGCAATACTGTTGAAATATACTCTGTTACAAGTAAAAGTCCGGAATTCAACATTTTACTGAAAGTACAAAATTATTGGTATCAAAATGTACTTAACGTACCAAAAGTATAAAGTACTCATTACGCAGAATCTCCAATTTCAAGTAAAAAAATAGCAGATCTGCAAGGTAGGCTATTTTCATCCATGGGTTTAAGTGCTTAATGTATGTTTTGTAATAATGAAGTAACTATATACCACTATACTGAGATGTATTAGAGAAGAAATACAAGTATTGGAATTTGGAAATACTCAAGTAAAGTACAGATACCTCAAATTTGTATACTTAAGTACAGTACTTGAGTAAATGTACTTGGTTCCTTTCCACCACTACACAGAACAACACAGTGATTAGGCTTTTTTTTAACACCATCAGCAGCATGTCACCGTCACCTCCATCCGGCCCTCGCCATCCTGCTACCAAACCAATCCCCCCTGGGCCAATTAACCTTGGTTTCCCTTACAGCTGGCTGTGTGTCTGTGTGTGAACGCGTGTGAGAGAGAGAGAGAGAGAGAGAGGGGGGGGGTCTCATTCTTTCGCAGAGCTTTCGCCCAGGTGGGCGTGGTTTTGAGGTTATTACTCTATCTATTGGCCTGAATATACCGTAAGACCAATATAAATATCCTCTGCGGGGGGGGGGAGAGAGAGAGAGAGAGAGAGAGAGAGAGAGAGAGAGAGAGAGAGAGATTGGGGGGGGGGCGAGATGTTCATGGTCAAAACAATTATGATTATTTCAAACTTTAGCCTCGATTAGGATTAATGAACATGTCTTTCTTTAAAGCTAGTAAAATAGCTGATCTACACATTCACTGAGCTTGTATGTATGTGTCGCTTAGTGGTTAATCAGTGGAACCTTTCACATCACGTGTTACTGCAACCAAAAGTAACACAGTGGAACATTTGCGCCGCCCTTATGGGCGGAACTTGTGTCCCAACCTTTTCCCCTTTAAAACTGGCATCCCTAATTTGGGCATATCATTAAAGAACCCTTGTTGTTTTTATTAAGTAAAGATTCTCAAATAGTAAAATAAATAAATGAAGAAATCTGATCAAAACACCGGTAATTCTCCCAAATGGGGATCGGCATCAGAACCAAAAATCTGGCATTGGCTCGAGCTCTAGTCAGGAAGCAGAGGAGGCTCGGTCGACATGGCAGAGGCAGGAAGACACACACTCACACACACACACACACACACACACAGCCCTCCCGCCCGTTGCCCTGGTGAATACGGGTCAAGAGGAAGTTAGGGGTGAAAATGGTCATCCTTCGTCCGTCTATTCTGCTGAGTCAGCTCTGCGGGAGGCAAGCCGGGGTTGTGCACGCAGAAAGGGAATCTTTGCGTGCATGCATGCAAACATTCGGCTATTTTCGCCAATGTTCATCTGTGGAACAGAGTCAAACTAAATGTTCAATTCCAAGTGCTCGTCAGGCCAGTTCAAATAATATGATTATGTCTGGGGGGTCGTGGCCTGAAGGGTTTGGGAATGGGAACCCTTGACCTACACTAGGTGGAGTAAGTAGGAACGTGGGTATCGGGTGAAAAGGCCTAACCCTAACCGGGTACAGGCTTTAGTTTAGACATACTATTGGACATACTACCTCAAACCCTAACCCTAACCTCAAGCACGGGAGCAGCGCATGTCCGACCGCATCATGTCCGACCGTTGTTTCTGCATGTCCTGCATCTGTGTGTGCATCCCCAAAAACCAGCTGGCCAGATGTATGGAGAATGGAGGTGACCCGGAGACGCCAATGGAGCGATTCTCATTTTTTCCATGAAAAGATTTATTGTCTTTAGTCTGTAGTTGCTGAACATTACTACATTAAAAACGTGACCTGGAGCCAACTACTGTGGCTTTAATCAGACAACATCAAAGTGCTTGACTTAAAGTCTGGATGGAGGTATAGTCTCGGGACCGATTGAAGTGCACTCGGATATGCATCGCTGCAATGTGAAAGCATTGAATACAGATGAATGAAATGTACTCAGGTGCGGAAGAATCAAAGCCAAAGGGAATCATGGCCAGTGGGGACCAGGCAATCGTAATCGAGGACAGTTTGAATCAAACGGACTCAGTGTGAATTTGCCCTTAATAATCGTGCAGCACTACCTACAAGCTCACAGCACATTGTGGATGGTGGTGGGTGCGTTATGCGCTTGTAGGTCTGGCTATTCTCACCGCGGGGTGACGTTACTGACGTATGGATCGATGCTCATCAAGACCACTTTGACCATGTGTCTCTGTATGTATGGCTCGGACCACCACGCCCAATGAATGTCAGGGAACAGCGGATGGAAAAACAGAGGAAGGAGATACTGAGGGAGAGAGAGAGAGAGAGAGAGAGAGAGAGAGAAGAAAAGAGAGGGGTGGGGGAGTGGGGGGTTGCAGCATCGTATTTTATGTCACCACCTTCCAAGGACTGGGCAGTGTGAGTACTGTAAATATGTCAACACATTTACCAGTCACTGCCAAAGCAAAGCCTACATGCAGAGTCATGCACACACACGCACGCACGCACGCACGCACGCACGCACGCACGCACGCAAGCAAACGTACACATACAGTACTGTACAAATAAACACTGATGGAAACACAATCGCACATAACTGAACACACTATACATACTGTACAGTACATACTGTGTGCACGTACAGAAACAAAAACAAGACAAACGTGCTCAATACAGACAGTCAGACACGCATAAACATTAGACAGACTAAAAATAACAAGACAAACAGACACAAGGAGCTATAGGAGCACATGCACGCACACATAGTAGGCCAACGTGCACGCACACACGCACGCACACACGAGGGCTGGCACGTTGAATTCCTATTACCGTGCGGTTAACCTCGGAGCACCGCGGTCTCCAAGCCAAGCAGTCAGTGCTTTGAACTGCATACGGTACGGCAGAGTGGAAAAGGTTACCGCTATGAAGGGGTGGGAAAAGTACTCACATTTGTTACTTAAGTAAAAGTATCAATACTTCAACAATGTAGAAATACTCCCTTACAAGTAAAAGTCCGGTAATCAAAATTGACTTGAGTAAAAGTACTAAAGTGTTTGTATCAAAATGTACCAAAAGTAGAACATACACTAAATATCTCTAAATTGTACTTAAGTACAGTACTTGAGTAAATGTACTTAGTTACTTTCCACCACTGACCGCTATAAAGTGTACAAGGTATGAAATGTTCTTTCCAGAGGATGGATAGACCACTAAAATATTATCATAATTATATATCATCATACCAGTAAGACGCCTGAAGGCGAGAATCACGCATCCGCCTGGGTGACAGCAGACTGCTGGGAGAGCGCTGGCGCTTTGGCATGGGGGGTAAGATCTTAATTTTCGGGCCTGTTGAGAACTCTAATTTTCGCCGGCTGCCGGGCACGGCTGCACCTCAAACATCTGGAGTTTAAAAGGACAGGTATCAGTCAAAAGTGAGACATCGAAGAGGAAGGATGAATGGGGAAGGATCAACATATGGAATGTCAGAACAGGTCAGCTCCATAAATGGAGATCTAAGGGTTTGAGGTGGCCAATATTGATGACATCAGGGATCTCCATCCCTAATGATGTCACGTGATGTCACGTGCCCGACCAACCAACACACTGACGGGAAATGCACGATTCCATAGTTAACTGTGACTTTTGATCGCAATAACTGCGACTTTTGGTCGCAATCAATATGGCATTTCCAACCTCACTAACCTAATGAACATTGTGCAGAATGTCACGTTTCAAGTTTACAAATGTATACAAATCTTTTGAAAATAGCCGACCTACAAGCTCACAATGTGTCGCATTGCGACGCATTGTGAGCTTGTAGATCAGCTATTTTCAAATTGCCGAAATGGACATTGGCGACACCACTAACTGGGCTGATGCATCTCTCCAAACAAACACATATACCATGCACTCATCAATACACTCACACACTTGTGATTTCCACATAGCCTACGTACTTGTCGGTCACACACTAATTGTCGGTCACACACTAATTGTCACCACTTGTAAAAATATCCCTGGTGGTGTTTTAAAGAAATGGCTGATACACTATTCATCCAGAGAGAGAGATAGAGAGGGAGTCTCACACGCACGCATTCACGCACGCACCACACACATGCACGCATTCACGGTTCACGCGCACACACACACGCGCACACACACACACACACACACACACACACACACACACACAGTCACTAACTTACATTTGGACTCACTTATTTAAACAAACATCGGCAGTGCATGACACAGCACTGTGGTTGGCAAAGAACGGTCGTCCACAACCTCCCCCCCAAAAGTGTTGTTTTTGGCAGCAAATTTAGATTTTAGTTTTAGTCATAGTCTCTTGCATAGTTTTCATTTAGTTTTAGTCACATTTTAGTCACCCGGAATGTTTTAGCATTAGTCTAGTTTTAGTCGACTAAATGTCATAACATTTTATGTATATGTTATGTCTACTAAATCTAGGGCCTTGATGCTGTCGTATAATGGTTGATTTTACACTTGCTGAAAATAGCAGATCTACAAGCTCACAACGCCTCGCAAAAAAAGATATATAATATTGAATCATATTCGGCCAACTGTTTCCTATATTCTGTATTCCGTATTCCAAGAATTTCCCTTTCGGTGCATCCCTAGTCTTAACATTAAGGACGGGAACCCAGGCTATTTTTGGGTTGTTGTTTCTATGTACAGTATATAGCAAATGTAGCGCTTTCTGTAGCGCACTTTTATTTGTTGACGAAATAGTCAGTATAATATACTGACTATTATTTAGTCTTAGTTTTAGTCATTATAACTTAGTTTTCATTCAGTTTCCATTTAGTTTTTGTCAGTGGAAAAAGGTAGTCGACGAACATTTTACGTCTTAGTTTTAGTCGACAAAATCAACACTGCCCCCACGTACGTGTGCGTGTGCGTGTATTTGTATTGATTCCAATTCCGCTTATTGATTCCGGTTCTTATCAATTCCCTGATTTGGTTCCAAAATGTAACTTTTCTTTTGCCGATGGGTTCTCAGATTGGTATAAACGAATAATGTTCCATCAATAATTATCACCTTTAAGAAAACGTGTTAATTCTATGACAACACAATGGAAAGCGGCAGCAGTTGAACTATTAATTGGGCAATAATGACATTTTGAGCATATATGATTCCACACTCACACGTGTATGTATAACTACTGAAAGGGACGGCAGTGGCTCAGGGGTAGAGTGACCGGATGGGAACCGCAAGGTTGCCAGTTCGAACCCGGGTTTCCCCAGAGTTAGTGTCGAAGTGTCCTTGAGCAAGACTCTGAACCCCTAATTGCTCCCGATGTGCAGGTTGGTGCCTTGCCGGCATCAGTGTATGAATGTGGTGAATGTAAAGTACAATCTCTGTAAAGTGCCTTGGATTAAGGCGCTATATAAATGCACCATTTACCATTTAACTAGTAACGAACTAAAGGGACTAGTAACAAAATGAACACAATTATATATGATTACAATAATGAATTAATTTGAAAAAGAGAAAAATAACCACACACTCCAAACCTAGCTGAAAGCTTGTGAAAATAGGTAGGTTTGCTTTTAAAAGAATACACTGTTGTAACACACCATAACGTGATGTAGTTTATCCTGTGTATAGTGTAGAGACCTTTGTCGAATGATGGAACCCTTAGAATCTAAGGGTTCTGGCACATACAGGTCAAGCATGTCAGAAACATAGGACGGAGATATAAGCCATTGATGGATTTAAAAGCCAGTGAAGAGAAGATATAACAGGAGTAATAATGTTCGTAAATGTCTTGGTCACCAAGCGACAAGTGCATTATGAAAGGTCTATTACAACAGCCAGATGACACGCTGCCGAACGTATAACCACCGACAGGTCCTGGCAGATAGGGTGCTTCTAGGAACCGATAAGCAGAAATTAGATTGAATTATGTTTTATGGGTACCCGACAGCCTGTGTCTAAATTGGTTGTAATTGCTAAGAGTAGCGTGGTCACATCATCTCATCTTGTAACGCTGTCTGTCTTTCATCAAACTAGGACACACGTACACACACACACACGTACACACACACACACACACACACACACACACACACACACACACACGACTCTCATTTGAAGACCATCTAACTAATCACTAACACAGGGAGGGAGGGAGCGAAGGAAAGGAAAGAATGGAGGAAGGAATGCTAAATTGACAAAGAAAGCATGCCCAAAACAAGAAAACAAATAATTGGAATATGATTTGAACTCTTTAATAGTCAGTGTAGATGGCCATTGTAAAGCTTCAGTGATACTTAGTTGCATGCCTGTGTCATGCTCAGTGAATAGAAGATCTACAAGCTCACAACAAGCTTGTATAACTGCTATGTACTGCACTAGTATATAAATCAGGCTTAATGGTCCAGGCCATTCAGAGGGCAGCTGAACAGAGCAACATCCAGCAATCCAATGAGAGGAACCAAACACAATGCAATATCACACACAACACAATGGCACTGCTAGAAACAAACTTAGCGCGCACACGCACGCACGCACGCGCGCGCGCACACACACACACACACACACACACACACACACACACACACACACACACACGGTGCATGACTACAGAAAGCTAATAACGGAAACACAAAAATGGAAAATAACTAATTGAATTTGGAGAGAGAAGAGAGGAAAAGGGAGAGAGAGAGGAAGGGGCAGAGAGAGAGAGAGGGGGGTACAGAGAGCTGGGGAAATGAGACAGAGGCAGTTGGAGAGTTGAGGCAGAAAATTGTAGAAACTAAGACTGATTGAATTTGGAGAGGGAAGTCGGTAAGAGAGAAATGTAGGGGGGGAGAGAGAGAGAGAGAGAGAGAGAGAGAGAGAGAGACAGAGAGAGAGAGAGAGAGAGAGAGAGGGAGAGACAGCAGCGGTGTTCAACTTTTAGAGCTCAACCTTTTAAGCAAGGGAAAATATACACTCTGCCAGTAGTTGTTGAGAAATAACGCCCGACTAAACACAGATGTGTAAGTGGAGGTGTTTAATCACGTATATTCTCCCACTTAGTACTTAATAAATAAATAAACAAATTAACCGAAAAGTACCAACAAAACAAAGTCTGTCCTTATAATCAAAGTATTCCATAAGTGGGCGGACACGGTCGCCTCGGAAAACAAGAAAGTGTTGATCAAATAGAATAAAGTTGTGGTTACTGCACTGTGTATTTCTGGCTTCAAACGTTTTCCAAAAACATTCTTGAGATCAATGTTTAGTTGTAAATGACATGGTGTGTTTGTTTACATGGCTGTCATGTTGGATACAAGATGACAGTCAAGCAGCGCAAATATTGATCTGAGCAGGTCTCTGAGCTTTTGATTTGACAGTGGTCTGGTATTGAGCAAAGCGGTTATCAAGAAATAACACCGCTGAATTCAGCGATTGGCCAATCAGAATCGCTTGTGTTCAGTTATTGGATGCCGTATCGAGTACAAAAGGGTCAAATAAATAATTTCTTTGAGTTTTGAAAATGTTTTGAAAATCTTGAAAATTGTGAGAACTAATGATTTAGAAAGCATTTTGTAGAATCAGCTTCAGGTCTTAACCCACTTTTGGGGGTTTTACGTTTCAAGACGGGAACGCAGGCCATTTTTGGGTTGTTGTTGCCATGTACACTGAACAGTATATAGCAACATAATGTTTCTGTAGCGCTTTCTGCAGCGCTAGCCCATCCTACAGTATATATGCCCAGCTTTGTGTGATTGGCTGAGGTGAGGGCTTAAAAAGTGAGGATAAAAACCTGAGAACAGAAACGTGAGGACGCCAAAAGTGATTGGCCAGAATGTGATGATGTATGAGAAGAGCACAAGAGTGTGATTTTTGAATAAATTTGAATAAGCATTTGAAGTTTTTCCACAAAACGTATACAGTAGGTCAGGATTTAGAAGGCGTTTTCGGAATCGGCCTGTTTAAGCGGTCAACTCTGAGAGAGCAAAAACAGACTCTTACAGCGTACAGAAACAGGTAAATTAAGATCATTTGTCTTGCTGGGTATGAAATAAATCAACCGTTTCTTTTCCTGGATGAGAACAAAGACAGTGGCCAGAACACTGGAGGGTCTGTGTGTGAACCGTTACAGTATGTACCCCAGTGGTTCCCACACGTTTGTAGCCCGTGACCCAAAACAGAAACTAGACGTTCTAGTGAAAATAGCCGTTCTACAAGCTCACAACGTGTCGCTTCGCAACACGTTGTGAGCTTGTAGATCTGCTATTTTCACTAGTTTGGGTCCCGGAGGAGACATAAAATGTCGGTAGGGTTATAAAGTTTGGAAACCACACTGCCCTACACCCTGGCGTCCGCTCTCGCCCCTCCTCTCTCTCTCTGCTGTTCCATGCCTTCGTGTCTTGTCTCAGGTCACATAGCTACCGTTGCCCCGGGCAACGGCAACCACACAAAGACGTCCAGGAGGGGCAATGCCAAGAGCAGGAAGTTCACTTTCTGCCAGTGGTCTAAAGTGACTACGTACATTTACTGAGTAAACTTGAAATGAGACATTCTGCATAATGAGTACTTTTACTTTTGGTACTTTTCATTTCATCTCAAGTAAATGTTTTATTCCGGACAATTTTTCTCAACCAAGGACTTAATTAATGTGTTCTTCATGAAATCCCATGGCGCCACGAACGCTTTTAACGTGTTTTTGGGCTTTCTATTAATTAATAATCGAATCGCTCATATTTACCGTAAACCGGTTGGTTTATTGCAACGTATTAGTCACCACCAGTGATAATGCACAAGGAGGGTTCATAGAACTGATGCTACTGTATGCCCTCAGTTGGCTACAGTCCATTCTGTCTCTGCTTTCATGGTTTCAGGTCTGCAGGGACAGCCAAGCCTAATTGTGAGTGTTCTCTGACATTCCTGGAGTTGTCTCTCCCAGCTGTGTACGCGTGCGTGCATGCGCACGCACGCTCACGCGCGTGCGTGTGTGTGGGGATTTTTATAAGCAATTTTGGGCTTGTTTTTCTGTAATGTCACTTCTAAATAGTGGTAGTTGCAGGGTTTATTTTTATTTATTTTTTATTTATTTATTTTTGGGGGGGACGGGACTTTTATGTAGAACTTTGGGCTTTCTTCCAAATGCTGCTTAAACCAGTGACCCCCACATTACGGTAATCCATGTGTATTATTTGACCACGGTCCTCCCCTGGTCCAGATTTGTGTTGTTAAAACATTTTAGTTTTAACTTTTAAGTTCTCATGTGGCCTTGTTGGTCTTGTTTTCATAGACCTATAGTCGCTTTTTTTTCTCTCGTAAAATCTGGCAACACTGGCCAAGCGGATTCCCAAACTGCGGGAGCGTCCTGTGTAGCGTAGTGTGTACTCTCCCAAACTGGTGATTTCACCCCTCAGACGCAAGAGGTTGTTTTGAAAAGCAGCGTTTGGCTTCCCTCTCTCTCTCATTCTGTATCTCTCTCTCTCTCTCTCTCTCTGTCTCACTCAATGTCTCTCTGCTGTGTCAGCAGCAGCAACAGGCGTGGCAGTGCCAAGACCACAGTTTGAAGCAAGAGAAAGACATTTTGTGTGTGTGTGTGTGTGTGTGTGTGTGTGTGTGTGTGTGTGTGTGTGTGTGTGTGTGTGTGTGTGTGCACGCGTGCGTGCGTGTGTGCGTGCTTTCGAGAGAGGAGAGCGAGAAAGAGGAGAAAAAAAGCTGCAGGCCAGAACTTACTTAAGACCTGAAGACGATTCTACAAATGGCAAGTGGTTCTCAAACATTTTCATGCCAAGGACCACCAAATGATTGGGTTTGTTTCGCCAGGGACACCCAGAAGAGAAGATCTGGGTTAACCCAGATCTTCTCTTCTGGGTGTCCCTGTTGGCGGTCAGTTTAACCCAGATCTTCTCTTCTGGGTGTCCCTGTTGGCGGTCAGTGTGTTAACCCAGATCTTCTTTTCTGGGTGTCCCTGTTGGCGGTCAGTGTGCACTGACCGCCAACAGCGCACGGGCAACAGGGGATGCATGCAGCCCCCATCTTCACTTAATTTGGCCGCAGGTAAATATTGGAATACCAATATATTATTGATTTCAGCTGTTACAATTCCAAACATTCCAACATAAGTAAAATGCATTTGAAAGTAAATTAAAAAATATATATAATTCAAGATTCCAAGAAAAAAAAAGCACCAGACAGCATTTGTTTACATCATGTCAACATCGTTGGTCAGCGAAATAAGGTAGAAACGCTGGCGGTGGTGTATTAATTAATCAATACAGTTGATGTGTGTAGATCGGCTATTTTCAAATGGCCAAAATGTGAATAGAGCTGAAGTGATTAATGTATTAATGTTTTGTAATAATAATCATAACCTACAAAGTAATATAACGGTAAGTTAATGTTTTCAAATAAATGTAGTGTAGTAAAAAAGAAAAAGTACAATATTTGGATCCCAGCCAGACGTAGTGGAGTAAAAGTGGAATCGGAAATCTGAAATACTGAAGTAAAAAGTCAACATTGTACTCACGTACAGTACTTTACACCACTGAGTGTAACGCACAACACAAGAGCAGCCTTCCACCGGCTGACAACAACACAATACCCAGTTAACACACACACACACACACACACACACACACACACACAGACACACACAGACAGAAGGGGTCACCTTAGCCCTGGTATGTACAGGCCGGTACTGTGTGTGTACCTGCCTTAACTTAAGAGCACAAAACAGGAAGACGCTGACGTGCATAGACATGGTATAACATCAGTGTTGTTTATACATGACACATGCGTGTGTGTGTGTGTGTGTGTGTGTGTGTGGTGCTGGGACAAGGGCATAACCCATTTAGAGCTGAGGTCGGACCTGATTCTACAATGTCTTCTAGACAGTTTTCAATATCAGTGGTTCTCAAACTATTTCATGTCAAGGACCCCCAAAATTATAATTGGCCACCGACCCCATCTGAAAATATGTTGTCCCATGCAGGGACCCCCAGAAGCAAAGATTTGAGTTAAAAACATTTGCTGTGAAAGAATATATACTCAAAGATTTGCACCACATTTTCACGATTTAAAATAAATCAGATCTACAGTACAAGCTCGTATATGAGCTTGTATATCTGCTATTATTTGAACAGCTAAAGTTTGAGAGAAGGGAGGTCCCGCAAATTGTCTTCACTTATATAGTAGCAGTTAAGCTGAGTTACAACGTTTCGGTCTTCAGCAGGTATCAGTGATACATACCTGATTGTAACAGCCAAAGTAACAGCTTGAACAGATCTACAAGCTCTCAATATTAAATATAAGGCATTGAAGTTAAATCTGACTTCAGTGACTTGCCTAAGCCTGCAGTGCAGATACACTGTTACATGTACTTTTCAGAATGGACGCACATGCGCACACGCACACACACACACACACACACACACACACACACACAGGTCCTACGGGGCCCGTATTTAGTCTTTATCTTAAACATGGTGACACGTTTAAAGATATACTGTACTGCAATACAATAAAAGAAGGCTATGGGATATGGGATATGGCAGCATGCCAATGGGGTTCCTATTAAAACGTGGGCTATAGGGGCAGTGTGTATAAATTATGGGGGGGGGGTTGTTTCCTAGATTTGTTCTCCACGACCACTGTTAAGTGGTCAAACGATACCCATCATTTTAGATAAAAAATGTATATAAAATGATGGGAGTTCATTGTTTACATGGCATCAGTTTCAAATGTGCAGAATGTGATTTCGGTGGCATGGTTTAGACAGATGCTATAGGTCGTTTACTTGAAATCCTAGTTTTTCTCACTGCACTCTTCTAACTTACTGTACGCTACTTATCTCTGCACCCACTGTTGAAGACCAGGCCCATTGCAAGTTGCTGTACTGACTGAGTCACCTCACCCTAGCATAATGAGCAGGGGTTAGGTGAGTACTAGGTGTCGGGTCTACTAGTTTGTTTCGAGAGGCCTGTAGTTTTCATTTTAGTCAGTGTGCACTGTACGTGGTATGTACCATGAGGTGCATGCGTAGTCAAAATGACTCCAGCTCGTGTCCTCAGTGCATTCCTGAGATAAAGACGGAGCATGGCGAGACCGGTCTGCATTATCATGCTATACTCACACAAATGCAACCGCCACGCAGCACGCACTAGTCTAGTTAATTAAAGGCAAACACGGTAGTCTTGTCATATTCATATAAGAACACATTCTTCACACGGAATCTATTACAGAGTTACCACTACAAGCTTTCAAGCATTGGCAGCGTTTCTTCTGAACACCAAAGGAGGAACTTGCCCAGTGGTTAGGGTGCCAAGGCACTGCAGAAATGTGCCCAGTGCCAGTTTCGGCTTAAGCTGCCTTATGTTGCCATTGGCACATGACGCATAACGTCTCTGTCTGGGTGGAAACCTCACATGTCCAAAACGGTTTTCTTTTCAGGATTCAAATTCAAAAGCATCAAAAGTAGCAGATCTACAAGCTCGAAACACGTGGCTTCGCGGCACGTTTCGATTGATTGATTGATTGATTGATTGAAAATTGTATTAACAGATTGCAGAATGGGTACTGCAGTCCAAGAAAGTTACACGTCAATACAAAAAAAGAGGATAAAACCAGAAAAAAGCACTAAGACTTGTTTACATCGAGGTCCTCCATTTTCAATTCATCAAAACATGTAAAGACATACAAATATACACATAATGCGACAAAAAAAAAAGCTTTTGGATCTGCTCCTTTTGATGATTTTGTGTGACGCTCGGCTGTGTGTGATCAAGTAGGGCGATAATTTACAAAAATATGGAGATAAGAGTTTCTGCCCAACAGTGACGATAAGTTCAGAAAGCAGGCAGGCACTAAAGTTCTGTACAGATGTCAACGCTCAGTATTCCACAGTAAGACGCCCGAGCAGATTAGGATGATGACATTTAACCCACATTATCAACTGCAAACGTCCTCGGTTCGTTTTGGGGGAAAAGGAATGATCTATTGACTGCATGAAAGACGCAACGTTGTTCCATCGGTCGGCCTATCCGTCCACATTGCTGAACGCCCACTGCGAGAGACGCAAGAATCTCAGACCGCAATGGTTTCCCCTGAAAAGCTAGACAGCGAACGGTGCCAACCGCGGCCCGAGGTCGGTCACGAAATGTGACCTTCACAACAAAGCCAGGAGGGACCACAACGGGACGCTCCATGGGCCCAAGACGCTGAACTCTGGTGGACGTTTAACCTGGAAACAGCCCAGATCATCAGCCTCTCAACGGATTGATGGACGAGGAACCAGGCCACAGCACTCCCTGACCCCATTCACTCATCTCTGATCCCACTCATAGCAGGAGTGACAGCGAGCTCCGAGAGAGGAAGAGGGAAAGAGGAAGAGAGCAGGGGAAAAAGGGGGAGCTGGCCTAGTAGTGCATGTATGAGAGAGGAGGAATGGAGAAATAGGGGAGACGTGATGCAGTGATACTTAGGGTTTGATTAACCCCTTTTGACCTGAGATCAGATTCTAAAAATGTCTATTTTTCAAAAATAGCAGACCTACAAGCTCGTAGCACGCCACTCGGTGGCGCGCTATGAGCTTGTAGATCTGCTATTTTTCAATAGCTAAAGCATAACATAATGCATAACACCACCAAAAGGGGTTCCCGCCCAAAATGGGTTAAAGAATTATGACTGCAGACGGGATTACTAATTTGCCCTATACATCTTCGTACGAAAAGTAGCAAAAAAAATAAGTGGTTAACATATTTGTTAAATTGTGATATTGTAAAACATAAACATAGATATTTTAAAACATAAAACAAATACCCACTGCCGATAAAAAATAATGACCAGAGGGGGGATATCAAAAGCATACCCTGGCCTGGATCTACTGATATCTTGATGTTTTACAAGTTAGAAACAATTCACTCTTGGACCGCACAAGTTATCACTTCCAAAGGCCACTGTGGACATTCCTAAAGTTCCTAAAGTTTGCTAAAGCTCACAAATGTGTGCAACGCTCCTTTAGAATGCTTTGTTTCAGCAAGTGTCATGGGGAAGTGTGAAACAGGAAGTTGCAAACAAGGACAGGAATAGGAAGAAGAGCGCTCCATGAGAAGCACTGTGCTATGTGGGGTACAACAAGCTGATTGGCCAAGGACCATTTCAAGTCCACACCCACCCCTGAGGACATAAATACCAGAGAGGTGATGGCCATAAACTCATTCTTACAAGAATCTCTTGCCTGAAGGACAATTTTTCAAAAAAAAACTAAAAGAAAACTGAATCTCGTCAAAGGTAATCACACTCACAAGCATTGACCTCCAGTAACCTTACCTCAGAGGTGACTAGATTAAGCCAGACTAAATATAAATATAAAATTTAGAAACTTTTAGTGTTTCTAGTAAGACTAAATCTTAATTGCCCTGCAGACACTTCTTCAACAAAGATGGCGAAGTGCATGGCGAATATTAAAAAAAAAAATATAAAATAATAGATTTCGATTTTACGTTTAAGAGCTGAACCCATGACCAGCACTGACGTTGTAGATGAGGCTATTTAAAGTGAATGATCGCCTATTACCGCCAAATGTTAGCCTATTATGACATACCCAGAATAGGTTAATGTGGTTGAAGTGTAACACCAGGTGAACTATACTAGCTACGCACACATACAACAATACACCACATGCTGCATCCTTCAATACAACGGTTTAAACCTTTCCAAAAGAACAATGCAAGGCCAAATGTACTCTGGCACATCGTACAGTAAACGTTTGAAACGCAGTGTTTGTGGTTACATTTTGGACATCTTGCCGCGGATGAGATTGAGTGAATGCTATTAATGTGTTGTGCCTGGCCTCAGCATGGGGGCCTGTGGCCTGTCTGTGGCGGGCCGCGGTACAAAGGAGGAGAGCCATCTTGTTGCGTCATATCAAAGCCATTGTTACGGTTCGCTCTCCATCACCTCTACATCCATGTGCTGTGAACCCTGTGTTTATGAATAAACAACCGCCCGGGTGGGCTTTACTCTGCCTTTGCCTCTCCTTGCTGTGCTTTTGGGTCACACTACACTCGAGTCATAACAGCCATGTGACATTCACTCACCAGTGACGTCATATCAATGCCGTGTGACATTCACTCACCAGTGACGCCACGGCCAGCCTGTAGCAACCCTGCCCCAGTACACTCAATCACTCAGCACATGTTTCCATCAAAGAGTTTCCATGCAAACCATGATGTATAGCGTTAGAAAAACTGAAAGAAATGGCATTTTACTACAAGCTCACAATATTCTTCTCATCAGGAGAAGAGGAAATGTGGGGCGAAAGGAATATTGCTGTATCACTTACAATCTTTAATTGAATTTTTCATCAAGTTTCAAGTCATTTCTTTCCCAGGCTTCAGTTGTTTTGATTGCATTTAAGTGTGTTATTAATCCTACTACACTGTATTTTGGTAGTAATTTTATACTGCATTTATTTTCTATAATACATAAACAGATCATAGCTTTAATGAAAATCAATTATTACATTTGTTGTATTATCATTATTGATATTCTACTACAGAGACCCCCCTCTGACCCACTCGGATTCATTCTTCATACAGTAGATCTGTTTCATTGTATGTCTCCCGTCCTCTGGCTCCTTTCCTCCGCCCTCATTTGTCCCTTTACTCCCCTATTTTCCTACCTTGCCTCCCCCTGCCTTCCCACCCTTACTGTTGTCCACCCCCCCCCCCTCCTCTCCTCTCCTCTCCTCTCCTCTCCTCTCCTCTCCTCTCCTCTCCTCTCCTCCCCTCTCCTCTCCCCTCCCTCTCCGCCAGTCCCCTCCCCACCTCTCCTCTCTCCTCTCCCCTCCCCACCTCTCCTCTCTCCTCTCCCCTCCCCACCTCTCCTCTCCTCTCTCCCCTCCCCTCCTGTCCTGTCCTGTCCTGTCCTCTCATTCCATTCTTGTGTTCTTCAATTCTGCCCCCTGTTCTAGTGGCAGGAAGTTACTGGGTCATCAGGTCAATCCCATTAATATAGCGAGCCATAAGTGTTCGCTTAAACTCACAAATGACAGCTTCCCAGAATGCAAGCGTGTGTGCGACTGTGCGTGCGCGCACACATCTATAATGTAACTTTAACAGCCATGCACAGCCTCAGAACGTGCATGTGCGACTGGACTGCACATGTGTTCATGACACCTGCCACATCCAGGCTGTGGTCAAGAGCAACTACATACTGAGGCGTGAAAGAATGGCTTCGCAATGTTGAAGCTATAAGTAAGTAAGTAGCCTTGCCGAGCCATGAGGCCCATAAGGCAGGAGCCTATCTCCTGTTTCTGTAGCGTGAGGCAGCTTGATGTACAAGTACACCCCCTGGACATGACGCTAGTATGTCGCAGGGACTTACCCCCATTCCAACCCTTGATGCTGAGTGTCAAGCAGGGAGGCATTGGGTCCCATTTTTAGAGTCTTTGGTATGACCCGGCCAGGGATTGAACCCCAACCTCCCAGTCTCAGGGCGGACACTATAACCACAAGGCCACTGAGCTGGTGTTGAAGCTATAGGGGTCATTATTCCTGGATGCATTTTGAGGCAGATACCGATTCAGATAATATGGAGAAAGGAAGACAAGGTAGGCCAACATGCACGCACGCACGCACACACGCATGCACACACACACGAGCACTCACACTGGTTTACACAGTATACACTACATTGCTGCAAATGGGAGTTAGTTCAGCAGGGCAGGGCTCTTATCTGAGTTCACCAGAAGGAGAGAGAGAGAGAGAGAGAGTCGGTTGGTTCGTTACTGTAAAGCCGGAAACACAGAGACAGTCCAACATTCTCTCTTGTCCCGTCCCCCTCCCCTCCCCACCCCACCCACTCTGATTTCTAAAAGCATCCAAGAAGGACAGGAACTATTCCAAGCAATCATTTTGGGTTTATTGTGCGAAGTGTACTGTACTGGTACACACAGATAAAGAGGGAGGGAGGGCTCTCTCTCTCTTCTCTCTACCTCTGCTGCAACACAACAGAGCCATGTTCTGCAGCGATGGTTCTCCTTCTCAAACTTTCTCTCTCTCTCACACACACACACACACACACACACACACACACACACTTGTAAGGGTCAATTTAGACACCCTTTTGGGTTTCTTTTGGCTTTTTGCCTTTCTTAACAATAATCAGACAGGAAATGGGGAGAGAGATGGGGGATGACACACAGCAAAGGTCGTCTGGATCAGGACTCGATGGCTGTAAGGCTGGATTACCAGCACAGGTGCCCAGGCCTATAGTGTGTGGATTTTTAACTGTTGTCTAAGTGAACTTTCTTTTACAGTCTTTTTGTATTTTTCTTTCAGCCACGTGCAGACTGAGGCTGGCTTAAGCAAGCTGGGATCTTTTGATTCTAAAAATACATCCATGGACACACAGGGACAGAGGAACAGAGATGCAGGAATGGAGTGAAGCAGTGTTGCCCAAATGAGACATGCACCAATAATCTAATAGAAACGGTCGATTGTGTGATAATCATAACCAATTGTGGTTTTGGGTCAGAATAATTAGTTAATGATCTCCTTGTGTCCATTACATTTAATAATATACTCCTGATGTATCTGTTGTATAAATGGTTACAGCATTGTTACAGCATTCTACAGAGGGTGGATTAAAAATCTAAATAGGACAAACAAGCACAAGTTTCTGAACAGGCGCGCTGGGCAACAATAACGCTCATGAATGCAGTTATGCGGTGGTTTTACCTACATAGTAATCTTTTCACCCCAAGCATGAACAAGCTGGGTTTATAATAACGGAGGGGGGAGTGTGAGGTCACTCTGTGTTTACTCTTAGTGCTTGTACTCGTGGATGCATGCATTTATTCCTGACAACGTCTTAGCTCGTCACAGCTGAGGGCGTCTATACTTGATGCGATGCTTCGCAGGGATATATATATATATATATATATATATATATATATATATATATATATATATATATATATTAGGGTTGTCCCGATCGGATCAGGTGATCGGAAATCGGGGCCGATCACGTCATTTTCAAATGATCGGAACCTAGTATCAATATTATATCCATATCATGATATTAGACTGGATATTGTCAGTGATTTGGGATATTGTACTATTGTGATATGGAAAAATCGGTATCGGCAGATGCTCAAAATCTAATGATCGGAATTGGATCTGGAGCAAAAAAACGTGATCGGGACATCCCTAATATATACTGTATATACGTATATATATATGGTCACTGTTTTCCATGTTTTAACTTTGTCTTTTTTGGCAAATGAACGCCCTACAATGTCATACTACAGCATCACAACACATCAAAAGGAGCAGATGCGCAGGCTCGTGGATCTGCTACATTTGATACCTTTGAATTTGAATCCTGAAAGGTAACTCTTTTGGACATAAATATGATCACGATGTTTCCACCGGACAGAGACTATAGCTATATCTTGCGCAACCCCTTATCCCTTATCCCTGAATTTATTTACCATTTTTTACCATTTAAAAAAAACTTTTAAAATAGTTCAAAATAGTTCAAATAGCTGATCTACAAGCTCACAACGTGTAGATGTAGATCGGCTAGTTGAACTATTTTAAAAATGATTTTCAAAATGGCAAATAAGTTTAGGGATAAGGGATAATAAGTTTAGGGATAAGGGATAAGTGTGGCACAAGATGGAGCCCGATATCTTTTACAATCTTTGCCAATGTTTTATCAGTTGTCTCGCCTTTGTCGTTAACTTTATAGGCACAGCTCTGCTTTATTTTAGCTTCAGGGCGTTCGTCCGTTCGCATGCTGAGGATGACAAAGCCTCACGCGCACTCTCTCACCATGTCAGTTTCCATGTCCCCTGCTTCACTCACTTACTTTCAGTAGGTGAACATTTGTTAAGGGTGTAACCGTGTGTGCGCCGGAGCTTTCCTGTTGAAAGTTCAGTTCAGCTACAGACTGGACCTCACAACTAACTGAGCCACTAGCCACCAACACTAGATTGTCTCTGTTGGGTGGAAAACCGCATATGTCCAAAACATAAGTCAAATTCAAAAGTAGCAAAAGATTGCAGATCAACAAGCTCAAAACATGTCTCTTCGCACCACATTTAAAACTTGTAGATCTGCTATTTTAGACAGTTGGGTGTACGGTAGTATGATCAAATAGGGCGTTAATTTATGGAGAAAACCCCCCCACAAAAAGTTCTGTTCTGCCCGACAGCTGTCAGGTCAACTCAAATCCTTAAAATGCATTCCTTTGCTCGTCTTCTCTTCATACATCCTTTAATGGTTGTCATACTGACAAGCTCCATTAAGGACGGGTCAGGTGACTCTCTGCCGGACATCCTGACCCCAATTTCCTTCCAGACACCCCCCGACCGCTCCGGAGGGGAAAGGGGTGAATGTGACAATAGTAAAAGTATCAATACTGCAGTAAAAGAGAGGAATTCAAAATGTACTTGAGTAAAAGTACAAAGCATTGGTATGAAAAAAGATTTAATTTGTACTATAAAAAGATCTTTTTAAAATAGCTACGGATCTTAAAAAAACAAAAAAGACACGGGAGACGGAGAGATGCGAGGGAGTGGAGAGAAGCAGAGAGGACAGCGCAAGAGGTCAAAGGAAAAGGAAGTGTGATTGCTTTAAAAAGGGGATGTAAGATTTATGTGAGTTTCGAACACATTACTCACATGATGGCTTAGAAGAGCCGAAACAGCACGTCACAAAGTGGCACGCTATGAGCTTGTGTATCTGCTATTTTTAATAGCCAAAATATAAAATGTGATTAAAATGGTTCAGGTGATTGTACGCTCTCAAGAGTTCAATTATTGTGAAACATCCGTTTGCAAGAAGTCTACAGAATTAGACAATGTGAATTTGATCAAGTTATCTCTGGTACCAACATCAATACAGCATGGACACAATATTATCCAACAACAACAAAATATTCCAAGTATTGGGTCTGAGAGGCTAAATGTCATCAAATGGTGGTCGGTGGCTCAAATGCAGAATAAATAATGGGTATCAATGTGAAAACATTGAAAACCACTGTTCTACACCTCCTCTGCAGAGTCTGCACCAATAACAACACAGAGAACACACACTCCATCAGGAAAACTAATATAGATCTTTGGTTATTACTGGATGGTACTGTACGTGTCCCACCCTAGGGGCATTCTAGAGTATTGGAATATTGAAATGAGTTGCTATTTTTAACCTGGACTTCTAACCAATGTGAGAAGTCACACAGAATGACAGATTCAAATTAGGAGAGGAGAATAAGTGAAAGAAGCTCTTAAAACTATGACGAAAGATTCGTCGACTACCTCTTAAAAACTATGATGACTAAAACTATGACAAAATATATTGACAATTTCACCAACAAATCAAAAACTGTAATAAATGTTAGGGGGGGGGGGGGGAAATAGTGGAGAAAATATCTAGTAGAACTAAAAGATCCGACACAAGCCGATCTACAAGCTCACAACACGTCGCAGCATGATGCATTGTGAGCTTGTAGATCAGCTAGATCTGCCATTTATTGGCACAACGCCATCACAGCGTTTTAGTTGTCTAAATCAACTGTGCATTTAAAGAAATAAAAAAAATCTAATGTTATGATATTTAGTCATCTAAAACTAGACTAAAAATCTAACATTTCAGACGACAAAAATGTGACTGAAACAAAATAGAATTCTATCAATATTTGCTGCCAAAATGAACACTGCTGATGTCTTTGCTCATTAGAAGATGCTGCTAACAGGGAAAGCATTTGATGACGGCGTTCAGTGGAACAGGCTCAGTTTGTGCAGAGGCTGAGAGTTAGTTGTGTAATCGAATCACGGTGATGTCTTTCCTATAACAAACAAACAAATAAACGTCTCCCCCCCCCCCTTCCCCCCCGGGGGGTGGAACTTACAACCAACTGTTATGAACTCTGTGTTTATCGGTGTTCATCTGCCTGTCTGGACTCTGCCGAGGTGGAGAAGGGCCCAAAAGCTGCCACTCTCTCCAGGATAACAAAGACCTTTTCAAGCGAGTCATTGTGCATCCTCTGTAGCGAGAGCGAGGGCATACGATTACACTCGAATTGCTTGTCCTTAAACGGCAACAGCCGTGCGCTCGCTCTGTCTGCTGCAATCACTTTGTCCCAAATGTGCTCTGTTTATTTTTGCTGAGAGTGTCTGGTTGACGTGCGCTGTCATATGTTCCTTCATCACATCTGTCGCAAGCCTCGACAGCATGGTTCCCATGATGCCAGATTACGCAAGACGCTGAGATTCAAATCAGAGCCGACCTGTATCCGTTTCAAAATCAAACCTTCTTTTTGTTTTTTAAGAACTCTTTCATTTCCAGAGTGAGAAACTCTCCGACATCTTATATCGATAAATGCACCATGTCTCTGTCTGTACGTGTGTACGCCTGTAATCCACGTAACTCAAGAACCGTTCGCCCCACCGACTTCGACACACGCACTCCCCCACAGGGAGTGCAGTGCCCCGTGTCGAGGCGGTCGGACCCACGGTTGTCCAGAACCGCCACAAAAGGCCTCTGCCCAGGCTCTGGACAGGGTCCCAGGGTCCTTATATGGATCTGGCCTGTTCTGACATCACCACACTCCATATTTGAGCATGCCTGACACAGAACTCCATAGGAATAAAAGGCCACAGAGAGACAGAGACAGAAATCTCCATATATGGGCATAAAAGGGACACAGACAGACGGGTATTGCATAGCTGGGTGGAGCATGGATCTCATTCATTACCGACTCGGTGCTCTACAGCTGGGCACCTAGTTATGATGTAATATTGGAATGCTCCATCATCATCATCATCATCATCATCAAGAGTCCTATTCAATTTAACCCATTAAGAACTGGAATGCATCTGTGTCACCTTAGCTTTACCACTTTAACCATTATTTGAAACTTTAGCTATTGAAAAATAGGCTCTCTACGAGCTTGTAGATCTGCTATTTTTTAAGAACTGTGAAAATGTGTGAGAATATTTGAATATATATGCCATGCTGTGATCTTGTACTGTAGATCGGCAATTTTCACTTTAAAATGTATTCTATCATTCATTAAATTACAGAAAAAAATTGTTGCAGATCACCGTTGCTCACAGCAGATCTACAAGCTCACAAGGCGTCGCTTCGCTCTGCGTGCTTTTTTGGGAATGTTTTGAAATTATAATAATTAAAAACAAGGTGTAGGAAACAAAAAATAAAAGGAACCATACAAAATTGTCCACGACCCACAAATGACTGAAATCCGTCGTGGCGACTTTAATCCATGTGCGTTGTGTAAAACATGAGCAACGGTGCAGAGACAGAGACCCCGGCATAGTGTAAATACAACCCCCTAACCTCCCCCTCCCCTCCCCGCTATAATCTCCATCCACCAACAGGGCTACAGTACAACAACATCCAGGAAAGTCAGCCCCACCCCCAACAGCACCCCGTCCTCTTTGCTGTAATCTGGTCTTGACCTTCCCAGTCCCTACACAGCCCACCAAAACCTCACCCACACCACGGGCGTAATGAGGACAACACATGGGGAAAAAAACACAAATTACAATTTACTTTAGGGGTGGTTTTTTTCCCCCTCCAGAATGGAGAATGTCAAGCATTCCTCCCCGTTTTCATTTACTCATGAGCCAGACAGTATAAAAGCATAGAATCGGACAGGAGAGACAGACGGTAGGAAAGATGAGAGACAGACAGTGTAGGAGAGACAGACAGTAGAAAAACTGAAGGAGACAGTGTAGGAGAGACAGACAATAGGAAAGCTGACAGGGAGACAGTGTAGGAGACACAGTTATTAAGCTGACAGGGAGACAGTGTAGGATAGACAGTAGGACTGAGGGCAACAGTGTAGGAGAGACAGACAGTAGAAAAACTGAAGGAGACAGTGCAGGAGAGACAGACAGAAACTGAGGCAGACAGTAGGAGAGACAGACAATAATTCATCTGAGAGGGAGACAGTGTAGGCGAGACAGACAGTAATTAATCTGAGAGGGAGACAGTGTAGGAGAGACAGACAGTAATTAAGCTGAGAGGGAGACAGTGTAGGAGACAGACAGTAATTAATCTGAGAGGGAGACAGTGTAGGAGAGACAGACAGTAATTAATCTGAGAGGGAGACAGTGTAGGAGAGACAGACAGTAATTAAGCTGAGAGGGAGACAGTGTAGGAGAGACAGACAGTAATTAAGCTGAGAGGGAGACAGTGTAGGAGAGACAGACAGTAATTAAGATGAGAGGGAGACAGTGTAGGAGAGAAAGACAGTAATTAAGCTGAGAGGGAGACAGTGTAGGAGAGACAGACGGTAATTAAGATGAGAGGGAGACAGTGTAGGAGAGACAGACGGTAATTAAGCTGAGAGGGAGACAGTATTATAGAGACAGACAGTAGGAAATCTGAGAGGAAGACGGTGTAGGAAAAAAGCAGATCCCTCTGATCTTAAATGAACGCTGTCTACTTGATCATAGCGTCACACAAAAGCCTCACATCCGGCTTGTAGAGATCTGCTACTTTTGCTACTTTTGAAGTTGAATCTTGAAAAGCTACAGTTTGTTGAGGTTTCAGCGTATCCTGGTTCCTACAGTAGTACAGTTATGTTTTGGGCTGTGTCGCGCAGGCAGCCAAGTACAGTTATGTACAGTTATGTTTTCGTCTGTGTTGCGCGGGCAGCCAAGTACAAATCAGGCAACAGGAATGTGCATGTAGGAAATCATGCTCGAGAGGAAAGCTGGAAGGAAGTAATGGCGCAAAGTGACCGTGGGTAAAACAGGCTGGAAAAACAGGAAGGGTCCACAATATGAATGAATGAGAACGAGAACGGCACGATGAAAAACACAAGGCCAACTACTTCCCCATCTCTCCCCCTCCCCCTTGAAGCACCATCCTGGGGTAATCCCCCAGCCCCCCCCCCCCCCCCCCACCCCTCCAAGTGGTACCCTATTTAAGACCCAAATCACACACACACACACACACACACACACACAGTACTACTAGATTACCCGCACTAAGCCTGAGTTTTGACAGCCTGTCGATGAGGAAAGGCCTTCTCCGTGTGCATGGACACAGTGACTAGCACGTGTGTGTGTGTGTGTGTGTGTGTGTGTGTGTGTGTGTGTGTGTGTGTGTGTGTGTGTGTGCGCGCGACTGTGCATGCGGGGGCGTGCATGTACTGTATGTGTGTGCGTGTAGTAGTGTGTACACAAGTTTATATGTGTGGGTGTGTGTGCGTGGTGTGAGACGGTAGCCAAGGGATTAAATATTCTTAGCAGGGGGTTATTTTTGGAGCAGGCGGGACACAGCGGATGAGAGCTTAAACACTCACACACACACACACACACACACACACACACACACACTCTCTCTCTCTGCCTGTCCCTCGCTCCCCATGCCAGCGGATTGTGGTTTGTTTGGGTTGGCCCCGGGTAGCTGCTGGAACCAGCTCTTCCCCTCAGCCCACCCTTGCATGTGCTCACTGCGCACACACACACACACACACACACACACACACACACACACACACACACAAAGAAAAAGAAGCTGTTTCAGTTCCATTTAGCATTTGCAAACACTGATGGTGGGTGAGATTGCATACAGCGTTATTATTACGTAATGACTTGCGACCGGAAATGTGGCTGGTTGGACTCCTCAGACCCCGCTGGGAAAATAAACCTCACTAGGGGGGAGATCGAGTGTTGCATGACAAACACTTACTGTGGAAAGATGCCAATGAGCAAGGCACTGAACCGGAGGAGAATCACATCATGCAATCACATCATGCACACTCGTGTGAAGTGAGGGGCGCTTTTATCATCATACATCAGCACATTCCGGCCAATCACTTTTGGCGTCCTCACTTTTCTGCCCTCAGTCTTTATCCTCACATTCCGTGCTCAGCCTATCAAATTATGGCTAATGGGGTACACACCAACACACAAAGCTGGGCATAGGAGGGCGTAGCACCTCTCAAAAACAATCGTTATTTGTAAACTGATGCGTTTCAGCATAATTATGTGGCCTTGATGAGGGTCTTTGATTCATCAAGGTACTATAACCTGCAGTGGAGTGGACCGACTGTGGCTGTTTCCAGATGTGAAAGCTTACACAATATGTGTAAACCCCCGGCAGGAACCAATGTCACCCTGGCCCTTTTCTGAGAAAGAAATGTTGTTGTCGGCAAGAAAACTCTTATCTCCATATTTGTATTTTTTGTTTCAACACACACTAACTTCACAGTGAGTCTGCAGTTCTAATTGCATTCCGTAGTTTGTGAGCCAGAAGAGAGAAGAGTCTGTGGGACGTGTGGAACGTTTGACCCGGATGTTTTAGCGAAGCGTCCTCCTACGGGCTGGGGGCACTGGGCAGGAGGAGCAGGACTCTACGTCCTCCCGGTGGGGGCTCCTCACTGGCAGGTGATTCAGTAGGATACGACAGCAACGGCAACACAGTAATGTGTGTGGGGAGGAATCAATTAGCATAGATGGGGTACAAAGAGCTACGCTGAATGTAAATATGATGGATTAGCCACATAAAACACAGCGGTGTGGTTGCATGCACCTCTACTTCACGTCCTTGCTGAATGTGTCCGCTGACTCACTGAGTAAAGACGTGGTAAGCCAGAGGTATACACACCTCTGTGTGTATGTTTATGTTTGTGTCTTCATGTCAGGACCACCGCTATCCGTCCCTTGCATGCACACAACTGAATGTTCCAAATGCCATCAAAGAAACTGGGCTAAAGCAATAAAAGGCAAAACAGAAAGCAGACACAACAGCTGCTAAGGACATTAGTGTCTGGCCTAATAACAGGATATCCTGGTTAGCTGACTCTTATGCTCATGATTTTATTCTTTACAATATCATATAATATCATTATATATCTTAGTATTTGACTTTTACTTCCTGTGTGGGGCTAATCTCGCAAGCCGCTGCCAGTATCGGGCACCTCCACCTCCCATCACGTTTAAAACTTTTTGACCTACATTTTAAGTCAAAGGGACTGAAACCTTGCCCACATTTGGAGTCATATGTCATACAGGTATACGACATCATGGATGACTAATGTCTACATTGGAGCCATGCCGTTTCTATGTCATTTAGATCTGAAGATAAACCTATTGCTTTTCATTTTATTTCCACAAAGAAATTACTTGAGTGTATTCTTAAAATAAGTAGACATCATAATAATTTCTTGTCAACTCAAGGACTCCCACATTGATACGTATTTGGCCGTGGAGCCCCATCTGAACATGTTTTGTGCAAGGGACCCCCAGAAGAGTTAAAAACGTGTACATCTGCTACTTTTGAATAGCCAACATATAAATGGATGAAGGGGTTAAAATGGTGATGCTACATTAACTACTTTAGCTGGGGACCCCCTAGAAACCCCTCAAGGACCCCATTTTTAGAACCAATGCTTTACAACATGCATTACATTAACCCACTCACACACACACCCTCACACACACACTTTCTCTCTCACTCTCTCTCTCTCACACCGATGTGGCACAGGAAACCATGGAAGGCACCACCAACCTGCTCACCAAGAGCAGTTAGGGGTTCTTCAGTGTCACTTTGACAGTAACCCAGGATTCAACCAGGAACATTTCCATTCCCAAGCGACCATTCTACCTTTTGACAACATATCGGACGAGGTCTGGCCTTCATGGAAGAGATTAGACCCGTAGCTCGGAGCTGGAACTGGCCATGAGAAGGTGATTATGGGTGCATCCCAACTTCCTCTAAACTCTGTCCTCCTCACTCTCTCCCTCCCTCTTATCATTCTTCAGATTCCTCCCTCTTTCATCCTCAGGGCCATTTATTATATCTAGGTCAGTGGTTGGATGTTGTGGGGAAGACATGGACTGGACAGCCCTGGGGGACTCGGTGCACTCTATAGGGAGGGACTGTCACTCCATATATGGAGATCTAAAGGTGCGTTCAGACTTGAAGTTAAATATCCGCCTCGGTTCGTCCCATTTGTGCTGCGCCAGGTCGCGCCGCACCCGTTCGCGGCGCTCGCGCAACTTCTCATCTTTGCGTTGACTTTGTATGTAATGGCGCCGCTCTAACCATCCAAGTCTGAACGCACCTTAAGGGTGGTAGCGGGGGGCAGTATCTTGAGTGTACAGAGTTTGGTGAGGTCAGATCAACATATGAAATAAATTCTGTATTGGCCATATATGGAGCGTGTCACAAGGCATGCTTGACAGACTGACTGATTTCAGGTTTTCATAGTAAACTGCGACCTACAGTCGCAATAAATGACACATGCGTTCCCAATTCCGAGGCAATTCCGATAACACATGGCAACACAACCTGGAGAATAATCTGTGAAGAGAGTCGGTGTAGAGGCGAAAGAAAGAGGGGGACCACCATGCATAGACCCCCCAGGTGATTATGTGTCATGACTCATGCTCGGTCTGTGTTTAACTCAAGTTTCTGTCAACATGACTCCCTAAAATTCTCCAAAATCATTTCAGATTGCTGACCGTCCACCCAACAGGACAACCACACACACACACACACACACACACACACACACTCTCTCACTCTCTCACTCTCTCACTCTCTCACTCTCTCTCTCTCTCTCTCTATGGGGTCAGTGTGTGAGAGGGTGTCGTTAATAATTCAGTACGTCTATCCGGTCATCTCTCAGGACATTTACAGTACAGCATTCTGCTCACAGACAGTCTTCTGCCAAAGGCTCTCTCAAATCAATCGAATATAAACCCGGTGGTGCCAGATGAATGCTGCATCCCCTTTTCGTCTTTCTATCTTGTTAAAGAGTGGGTGTGTCAGTGACAGTTATGAATGTGAACAACATGAGTTGTGGTGCAAAGCGTTGAAAAGAGCCTGGCGCTGAGAATGTTTACCACTGATGTGGTGTGCAAACAGAATAATGAGCTAAATGGAAGAAGCTAGAGAAGGCTTACAAACAGAAGAACAGAACCAAAGAGAGAAATGTTAAGTGAGAGAGGGAGTGGACAACATAGGACAAAATGTTACTTTAAAGATGTTGTATTGCTCCATCATTTAATAATTTTCTATAAACAAGCATTTATTATTGTAACCTACTAAGTGGACAAAGCCACATGATATATTAAATGATTGAAAATAGCATTTAACCCATTTTGGGCGGGAACCCCTTTTGGTGTTATTGAAAAATAGCAGATCTACAAGCTCATAGCGCACCACAGAGTGGCGCGCTAAGAGCTTGTAGGTCTGCTATTTTTGAAAAATCGAAGAACCACTGACATAGAAACATAGCTTGTATGCCTGAGGCTCCTTCAAAACACTGTTTTTAGCTACAGAAAACACACCACCATCCTTAAAAACACTGTTTTTAGCTACAGAAAACACACCACCATCCTTAAAACACTGTTTTTAGCTACAGAAAACACACAACCATCCTTACAACACTGTTTTTAGCTACACAAAACACACCACCATCCTTAAAAACACTGTTTTTATAGCTACACAAAACACACCACCATCCTTAAAACACTGTTTTTAGCTACAGAAAACACACCAGCTACAGAAAACACACCACCATCCTTAAAACACTGTTTTAGGGATAACAGATTTTTAGGTCAAAATGGGTTAAAGTAAGTAAAAAGAAGAATAAAGAAATAGATATACCAAATATATATGTTGATTCCGATCAACAAAGTATACAGTATGGGTTTACTGTACAAAATCATTATTTAACCTGTGCTGTTGTAGTTGCATTGTTTCCCATGTTTTTTCACTATATTGTCCATGTCCAACAAAAACAAACTTTTCAGTGATAGAGGGTATGCGCGTGACATCATCATCAAACCCGGAAGTTATGCAGGAAGGCCTACTGAGTGGCAAAACAAATACTTTCTGGCCTTGACAGTCCACACATACAAACAGAACATCTGATCTGATCTGATTGCATTAAACAACGTTAAACAACGTTAAACTCACTTTGCCACTCGATTTGCCATTCACTTCAATTCACTACCCGAATTGCTTCCAACTAAGATTACCGTACTTCCCACACCAACAATTTCTGATATTCTATATCAATAATCAACAATCCTCTAAATTCCAGGCCCACAAAATTTTGTTGGCACAGCTTTGTGCACAGTTCGGATGGCCAAGTCATAGACCGTATGCGGAAGTGCCGTTTATGGCACGCCTGTGCTTTGTGGCCGT
>NC_137874.1:20808542-21136042 GCF_963924005.1 Protomyctophum bolini | reverse complement strand
GACTTATTTTTTTTATTTTTTTACAAACGCTTTTTTACAAACGCTGAAAAGCCAAGCTCCTCAGCAAAACAGTAGCAGATAATAAAATCACATTCTCTCTCTCTCTCTCTCTCACACTCACTCACTCTCTCTTTACGAGCTCAGTGAATTCTCAGATGGAAACTTAAAAGGGTGCAAAGTGCACGCAGATGGTGACATCATGTGACATTATAATGCACGCGGAGGGCGATTGCTGTAGGTCACTGTTTCCCAAACAATGGGTCCGGACATCACAATCCAGTCTAATATCATGATATGGATATAATATTGATATTAATGATCCCGATCACGTTTTTTTTGCTCCCGATCCAATTCCGATCATTTTAAAATGACGTGATCGGCCCCGATTCCGATCAGGACAACCCTAGTGTGCCTTGGACAAAGGCACTATGTAAAGGCATTTACCATTATCCCGTGGAGGAAAATCAGTCGCCCAGAGGCGGCACAGCAGTTACGGTTACAGCTTAGCTTACATTAAGTATAAGAAAAAAGTATACAGTAGAAACTTCAAACAGGGCAAAAGAAAAAAAGACAAGATCATCAAAAAACAATAATAATAATACTAATACTACAGAACACCGGTAAACGAGGGTAAAGAACAAATAAGGTGTCTATATTAGAGATGCTTCCGATAATCGGCCAGCGATCGGCCATATCGGCTGATATTCACTCTGACCGGTAATCAGCAATTTACTCTATCAGGAGAAACTGATCTTTTACACCATTTATCAGATATATAGTATAACATCATTTAGCATTTTTGTGACAGGCCTAACATTCTCGAAAAAAGTACAAAGACATGCACATCCAACCCAAACTTGGGCAGGTGTCGAGGCACATCCAACCCAAACTTGGGCAGGTGTCGAGGCACATCCAACCCAAACTTGGGCAGGTGTCGAGGCACATCCAACCCAAACTTGGGCAGGTGTCGAGGCACATCCAACCCAAACTTGGGCAGGTGTCGAGGCACATCCAACCCAAACTTGGGCAGGTGCCGAGCGATGAGTATATACAAGGATAAGAAATGAAGACGCTCGCACACTGTGGGCTCCGATAGGCCTAACATTCTCCCACACAGGAACAGTTTTGACGTGGGTTTGACATATAATCATTTTGGAAATATTAATTTGTAACATTTCACAAGATCAGTATCGGACCTATCGGTATCGGACGTTTATGAGAAAAACAATGGGGTGCATGCTTAGTTTAGACTAGTCATTGGTTAGACATAGCTCAAGGCTCTATTGCTGATTACTTGGGTTAGAACCCGCCGCAGTGGTGTCTGGTTAGAACTTAAACCAGGATGCTTTGACTTCTGCCTAACTTGGAGCAAACCCCAGTTATATATCCTCTGACTAGGCTTGTCATGATGACTAAAGCCCACCACACACCGGTTGCGTGCGCCGCGCGGCGGACACGGCCGCCTCCATTATTTTCAATTAACCTAACGCCCACCGGCTCCGTCCGCCGCGCCGCGTCGCCTGGCGCGCCGATAGAACACAGTTCTATTTTCCAGGCGGCGCCGCGCGGCAACGCGTCGCGCCGCAGACGGTCGCAGACGGTGTGTGATGGGCTTAAGCCAGTCAGATCTATCCATATATGGGTTCTACCATATCTCTCTGATATATCTGACTGGCTTAGACTGGCTTAGTCATCATGTTTAGTATAAATAAAGTTAACAGTGCAATGCCAAACAATAAAGTGTCCATTTGTCAGTGCAAGAAAGCGTAAGACACGGGGGGGACGATGTAGCGCGTAAGTAGTTAAGTGGTCTATTTCCAAAAGAGGCGTGCCGAGTGCAAAACGCACCATCATACAGCTTAATTCCCCCTATATTGCTGTCAATATTCACACGCACACACAAACATACGCATGCATGTGTTTCTGTGTGTGCTAAATTATACACTGTCACGGCTCTACTTTTAGCTAAAGAGGAAGTGTGCGAGCGATTCTCGAAGACGCTAATTCCCCTTTATTGCACGCGATGACAAAGTAGTAGTCAAAAACGCTGAGTGCTCTACAAACAAACACCTTGCTTCGTGTGTGCGAGTACCACTTCCTCAATCTGTGTGTTCGTTCGTTTACGAGTGTTTGTGAGGTTAACGCTAGCCTGGAGCAGTTCACAGAGAAACTTTAACAGTAACTTTGACAGTAAAGCGCGAATGAGGGAGAGACAGTAGTGACAGAGAGTATATGCAAGTTCCATGCCAATAAAGCCAATTGAACTGAAAATTGAGAGTGAGAATGAGAGACAGATGGAGGGAAAGTGAGAGCCCGTCTCTGTCGGGCAGAAACCTCGTACTGTATCTCCATTGTTATTTTTGTAAATGAATGCCCTACTTCGTTGTACAACTGTCACTCAAAAAGTAGTAAGAAATTGTCAATATATACAAGCTCACGAGTCACAATTTGTCGCATCACGACTCGCTGCGAGCTCGTTGTAGATTGGCTATGTTTGCCATTTTCAAACAAGTCTTTCTGTGGCTTTTGCAAAATACAGAACTAATAAATAAAAGGTATTAACAAGCACTCGTGACTAAATGATAACTACATTGGGTTCTTTGAAACACACAGGTACTTTCTTATTCCATTTACGGAAGAGTACGTACGAGTAAGTACATAATTATGTACAAAACTGTTACTTTTCAGGATCCAAATTAAAAAAAACACAAAAGTAGCAGATCGACATGCTCAAAATGCGTCGCTTCGATTCTCACCGCGTTTCGAGCTTGTGCATCTGCTACTTTTGAAACCTAGGACGTTTCTGCCCAACACGACAGCAACTAAATAGCAGGCCACATATGTTGTGAGCTTGTACTGTTATGTGGTCGCTACAGTATATTGGTAAATATTTGACTTCCCAAAATAGCGAAGGATGTGGTTAACTCTCTTACTTTGCATCAATAATTTCTGTTAAAACATAGGAGATTTCAGCCCGACAGAGACGATATACTCCAGAGGTATTAAGGTAGGCCAGGGGCATGCCCACAGTAACAGAGTAAAGGAGTGCAGTTTTTGGCAGCCCCCACAGTAGGTATGAGTGGAAACATATTGAGCTGGCAGCAGCCTGGTGTATCTTCAAAGAGCTGAGTCACTAGACTATTACCCATGCAGCAACGTAACTGAATAGCTCCACTTAGCTAAAATATTTACCAGCCACAGTCCAGTAGAACTGTCCAGGCCAGGCGAAACCCAAGGTCTATCTCAATATGTTTGCTGTAACTCTGCAGTGCTCGCTTTGTGACACTATCGGCAGTATGCCGGTACAGAATAACCCCTGTGATCTAAATATGTCAGGGTATTAATATTTGTATTCTACAGACAGAGAAATAATTCTGTCCACAAAATGTTGTACGTTTCCTCTGTGTATTGTGACAAGACCCAGCTAAGTCACTTCACAGTCTATTACATACTATATTGAAGACATACCCATTGATAAGGAAATCACTGAAAAGTTTCATTTGGATTTAGTAGACAAAAAACCTTTTGGCGACAGCCTTTTCGGTTCTTTTGTATACGGTAAGTTCCCTGGGTTTTGCAAACCACAGTGTGATGTAATCAAGCAGTTTGGGGTTTTGGGGACATATTTCATTACTAAGATCTGTCTGCAAGAAGCCCAGGCTCAAACCGCACGTGACATTTCACTCTACCACCGCAGAGCTGAAGCCTCACATGCACAGTACCTGCTCCAGAGAACACAATGCAGACATCACCAATTACAAACCAGCCCTGGGAACCTCACCCAATTCCTGACGAATGGGAACGCCAGGCTTTATGAGGCAATGCAGCTGGATCCCCAAGGGCTCAATACTAGGCACCCTCCAATTTTATGATCTACACCAATATCTTTGAATAGCCTGTGCAGGCTCTGGCGCATTGTGAGCTTGAAGATCTGCTATTTTAGCCGAATGTTCCCCCCGCGAATAGAATGGATGCTAGGGTTCAAGTGGTTAAGCCAAACTGTATAATGGCAATACAATGCTGAACTGTTATTAGAGGAGTTCTCTAAAAGAACAAACGTTTGCTGTCAGGATGGAATGGTTATTCCAACTAGATATAGTGAAGGGAGATGAATCGGAAAACACATCGGCATCGGCCGATTCTAGTTGTCCGGTTCGATTAATCAATCATCCGATTAATCGGTCTGTCTTTACAGATAAACAAGCCCAAAGTAACAGCTTGAACAGATCTACAAGCTCGCAATATTAAATATAAAGGTATTAAAGTTAAATCTGACTTGCCTAAGACACCCTGTTAGATGTATTTTAATTATACATTATGCAATTAATTATATCGGATATCGGCCAAAATGTCTCATCGGCACATCCCTTATATATATATATATATATATATATATATATATAAAATACACCTGTAACAGTGACTTAACCAGTATCCCTATTTTTAACATGTCATTGTTGTGTGTCATTGTTGCACAAAATGTTGTGCAACGACATACATGAAGCAGGGCTTACGTCCATTATAAAAAATGATTTAAATTTTTCCCACCTAGTTTTTTTGGAAACATGCTACTGGTTAATTTGATTAATAGAAAAATAAATCAAAAGAATAATCTTTGAAGAAAAGTGTCTATGGCCGCATCCGTAGACGAAATCCGACCGCTGTGGGATTTGTTTTGACAACAGAAAGATAGCACAGTGCAACCCTCATCACTGTGCACGACGTGCACGTGCAAATGTCTGCACAGCACAGACACTCTGCCTTGACAATGGGGAGGAGACAACAATACCAGCCGAGCCTGGTTCAGTTGTGGCCTATTTTCTTACTATCTCTCTCTCTTCTCTCCACCACTGGAGGCCAGGGAAACCCCATCTCCCAAAACACTACTCCTACAGGCTGGGGGGAGGGGGGAGCATCTGCCGGGAGAGGAGTAGGACGAAAGCTAGCCTACATCCTCCTGGTGGGGATCCTCACTGGCAGGTGAGGATACTACAGCAGTGAGTGACGCATGCAGATCACACCTCAAATACTCACACTCTCACAAGAGATGTACAGTATGACACACACACACACACACACACACACGTCTTTCTCCTCTTCTCTGATTTGTCTCTCCAGTGTCTCCATCCGAAGAGAATGAGAAGTAGATCTTTGAAGCAGGTCCTCCCCCTCCCCCCTCCTCCAACTCATTCTCCATCCCTGTCTTTGTGTCTCTCTCTCTAGCAGAGGGGCACATGCACTTGTGTTGTTGTGTTCTGTAGTTTTTGTAAAGACTGCGTCCCTCCCCTCCTTGGCTGAAAAACAGGGAATTAGTCATGGTCACTGTGTGTGTGTGTGTGTGTGTGTGTGTGTGTGTGTGTGTGTGTGTGTGTGTGTGTGTGTTGACAGCAGAGGCTGTCAACACACAAGTCAACACACTAGTCATTCTCAGAGAGAGAATGACTAGTATTTAACCTTATTACCCCCCCTTCCCCCCAACAGCACTATGGGCGATCTAGAGAGAGAGAGAGAGAGAGAGAGTCAAAGGGACAAAGACTGACTAAAGGCCACAAAGAGGGAGGGGATGCATGAACCTAAAGAGCTGATTATGATTTTGCTCATCCATGTGCGACATTGTACTGTGTATGTCCAAAATTGCTACTATTCAGAATAAAATTCAAACAAATCAACAGAAAAAATTGCAGATCTACAAGTTCAGGATGCTATGCGTTGTGAGGTTTTAGATCGGCCATTTCTTTCTACTTTTGTGAGACACCGTAATGGGAAGAAGAAGTAGGGTATAAATTATAAAAGAAATGCAATAATTTGAAATAATGGAGATATGAGATTTCTGCCCGACAGCAATGATATACTACTGCAATTTGTTGTCGTCTGTAGACGTGCACACATTCAGAACGAGAGCAACACACACACACACACACACACACACACACACACACACACACACACACACAATCTAATGACCTCCTTATTCCACCCAGACAACTGAAGGACTTGTAGTCCCATCATGGCAAGAGAGGCCTTTGTGAGAAGACACTGTCCTAGTTAGCCATTGAAGCGGTTTTGGGCCGCCACAGCAACGAAATAGTGACACTAGCAAATAACAGAACGTTGTGAGCTTGTACTGTAGATCGGCTATTTTCTACTACAGTATTGGTCAACTTTCACTTGCCCAAAATAGGGATGGATGTGCTTAACACAGGTGCATCAATAGTTTCTGTGAATTCCCTGAAGACATTCTAAAACATTACGTTTTTTTATTTTTGTTCCGCTTGTAAAACGACTTAAATGTGACGCATTGTGATGTTCCAGATCGGCATATATTTTTCAACTAAGATATTTAATGTAGACGGAGTGAAAACAGAATAGAGAGTATATTAAAGCTAATATATTAAAGTCTAACTCATGTTGATTAGGTGATGTAATGGTGATATAAAACAAACGGTGCCAACACAAACATTAAACACCATTAACAATAAAGAGACAATATGACGTATTGAGTCACATTATGACATAGATTTTCCATTCATTGTCAATGGCGTTTACAAAACAAACATTGTACTAAAGACAAACAGTAAACCTATATGAGGGGCTGGTCCCTAAAAACATAACATGGACAAACATTTAAAAAGAGCCCCAGCATGTATGTATGATGACGTGCAATTCATATAGAAAGTTAGAAGTTACCAACACCACACATGGATAAAGAAAGTGCCTTGGTGCAATCCTTAAAAAAAACCTTACCAGCACCGTTTTATAAAGTGCTGTTCCTCCAAAGTGCAATTATTGTTCAGTTCAGTCCAACGCTTTTTTCAGTTTGCCGGGTGGGTGGGGGTCATGAGTGGAAGAGGTAGAAAACAAAAACTCCCATTCAAAAAGTCCCATTCATCCCGTGCAGGCCTGCAGTTCCCTGTGGGTCGCGTCCATAGGCTGCTGCGTAAAGGCAGCTATGCCAAGCGTGTCGGTGCCGGAGCCTCGGTCTACATGGCTGCTGTTCTGGAGTATCTGACCGCTGAGATTCTGCAGTTGGCTGGAAACGCTGCCCGCGACAACCATAAGACCCGCATCAGCCCACAACGACGAAGAGCTCAACAAACTCCTGGGCCGAGTCACCATCACTCACGGCGGTGTGATGCCCAACATCAACCCAGCTCTGAGAAACAACTAGAAAGCTTGGCCGAAGTCAAAATGAATCATCGTCATTCATTTTAACGAAACCCACAAAGGCTTTCTTTTAAGAAGCACTTTTGCTTCAAAAGAGTAAAAGGTAAGATGTGTTCTCGCAGCCGTTCACACAAATCTGCATGTTTGTGCAAATTGAGTCTCTACTGTGAGTGAAGACCTCACTGGCAAGACTTGGAGGTTGAGCCATTGTGATAACATTGAGAAATCCAACCAAACTCCAGGACAAGGAACCAAAATCCAGGACAAGAAAGGGATTCCCACCGACCACCAGGGCTTATCTCCGATGGCATATAACTGGAAGATAGACACAAGCTGCCGACTAAAACATCCAGCAGGAATCCACCCTTCGTCTGAGTAAATGATTCCATAAGCTTAAAAGTTGGTTTCTTCCTTTTTTCTATATACAGCTTTTGTCCCCACACGTCTCAATATTTGCCATCGACAATGAAAGGAGAAATTAGGTCAAATGTCCGGCAAATATGACGTAAATTTGTGGCAACACAAACATTAAATGCCATTGACAATGAAGGGAAACTTTATGTCATACAGTATGTGGACGAGAAAATCGGCTAACCAATCACAAATGTTCATGAGATGATGTATGATGATTGATGATGTACAATGATAAGAGCACCACTTCACACGGGTGTGAGTCCTCGCTTACCGTATGTGATATGTCTTGCAAAGATTTAACATGTAGTTGTAGTACAACATGAGGTGTTAAGAATCCAACATGACAGGGAGCCTGGGGAATGTCATGATGACAATGAGCAGAACACAAGTACTGTTTTCCGCTGCGTATGTCGGTGACTGCCTCGGCCAATGAGGAATTGTGAATTTTTGGTGATCCCCTCGGCCAATCAGGGATTGTGGTGGCGTCGCTCAGCCAATCCAAGCAGGGAATGTGTATTTTTGGCATCGCTCGGCCAATCAGAGCGCAAGTTGGGAGCTTGCTGCGTATGTCAGTGGCCCTCTCGGCCAATTGGATTGGTGTAAGCTTTTGTGTGTTGTGTTGACAGAAACTACGACAAAAGATTTGATTGCGCTCGGGTGTAGCCCCACCCTTAGGCGTCTTACTGGTAGGTTGGCTATTCAGAAATACCAGATCTACAAGCTCACAGCGTGACACTTGATGAGATGAGAGCTTGTACATCTGCCAGCATCACAAGGGAAATGCAGTGAAAAGTAAACCCCTGGTAGAATACTGCAGTGATTCCCAAACCTTTTAGCCGTTGACCAGTGGTGTCATGCTCGTAGAACGCAGTACCATGCAGTACCACGATCGAAAATGTTTGTAAGATTTAGAATTTTGGGGAAGAAAATATACCGGTATAGAAATAATAAATAAAAAAACATCACGAATCTTCACTTCTGGGGGTTGCTGGCACAAAACCACTACAGATGGGACCTGCGGTAACATTTTGGGGGGTCCGTCACACTAAAACATTTTAGAGAGAACCACTGCTATGTGACTATGAGTGGTTAACCAACATGCCAAATTGAAGCTCACTTCAGTGACACGCTCAATCATGTAAAATACAGCATGAGCACATCTCCTCTGTGTCCATTTCTCTTTTCTAGCATGTGTGCAGCCAGTGTACTTGTTGTGAGTGCAAAAAGCACGTGTGGACATGAAAGAGACACGGGAAGTATAATTTTACCTCAATTCCAAAACCTCCTATGGGAAAAATAACCAGAATCACTTTGAAGGTAAAATGTCCCTGTGCGCGTGCATTATGCAACTTCATGTATGCATGTACCCCCCCCCCTCAACCACAGTAACACCGGGGCTCCACCGGGCGCGTCAGCGTTGCGTCTCTGTCACCATCAGGGAATGTTCCCTTTTTAATCAATGAAGGGTGGCTCCACTGCCCGCGTTGCGTTGCGTGACTGCATTCAAATTGCCCCGGTTCGTTTTTTGACGCACGCAACAGAGACGCAACGCGCCCGGTGGAGCCCCGCCGTTAGCAACATAAAAAATAAAAATAAGATCTCGCAGAGTGTGTTACATTAGCACCAATCAATGACATCTCACAATAACATGCACGTATTACCAAGAGCTGAATGCTGACCTTCTGACACTTGGGGGAGTATTAATCACCTGTCCTTGTTACTGTGTATTGCAATTTTGCTTTGGGAAAAAAAAACAGATGCGTTTCCATCATGCCACCACAGACCAGTTGAGAGAGAGAGTGAGAGACAGGACACAGAGACACAGAAACGTGAGAGGAAGACAACACTGAAAGACAAACGAGAGAAGACAGAAGCGGACAGAGAGAGGGAAAGACAGAAAGACAGACTTTCTGCGTTTCAAACACAGAGTTCATAGACATCTACTGACCACTACTCACACAGACTGTTGAACCTTATGTTGGCCAAACATTATCTGACTTGGCTATTGTTCACAAGCGCATCCAATTAAAAACAACATGTTTACAAAGTTTATACCAAGCTAACCATTTCCTATGTAGAATAGTAAGCCTATTTCAGACAGAAAATGCAAAACATTTATAGTTTCGTAAGATAGCCTTCCCTCTAAGTTGCAATGTAACACAGCTCTGTACATTTAAATTGTACATGCATTGTTTTGTTTTGATCGCTTTGTTCCACTTTCGCCTTGGCAATGTGAACGTATGAATTCTCATGCCAATAATAAAGCTCCTTTGAACATTGAGTGAGGGAGCAAATGGGAATTCCCTCTCCTGCCTCCTTCAAATTGTACACACACACACACACACACACACACACACACACACACAGTTCAGTTGGGAGTCAAGCGGCTTTAGGCAGGCCATTATCAGGAGTGTAATAATGGGTGCAGGCCCCTCACACATGCCACACACATGAAGCACACATAAGACACATCATGCTCCAACAGGCATATGCAACGTCTTCATCCTGTCTAGTACTGTATTCCACTTCCCAAACACTGGGTCGGGACAGTCGGGACTCGTGACTGACTGGGTCGTGATTTGTGGGTCACGGACACTTTTTTATGGGTCCCTTTATTTTTTCATGTGTGTTTTGAATTATTATTATTAGCATTACTAGAATTCGACCGGCCTTTGGCCGGACTCATTCTAGCGCCATGCCACGCCACGCCATCCAGGTGGCCAGTGTACTGAACCAAACTGTACCATAATGTACTGTACCATAATGTACTGTACCATACTGTACCGTACTGTACTGTACTGCACCGTACCGTCTATGCAGACGTCAGAATGATATGATATGATATAGTACTTTATTGTCAGTTCACACTGAAATTTGTCTTGCGACACAGCAGCCAAGTATGCAGAACATATACAAAACACAAAGAACAAGACAATTTACATACATAAAGACATGAGCAATATCCACCACTTAGATTATCCTGTGGCTACTACATCTCCTGATTAAGCCTCAAGGTCGACTGGTAGACAAAGGACCTCTTTAGATGAACAGATGAACCTATGTTAATCATATCGGCAAGCGCCAATAAACGTAAGTTAAGTTTATTCAGTTGTAGTTGTGTAGTTGTTGATCCGATCTACTCAAAAGGCTACTCACATTAGCTTCGGATGGCTATATGTTGTTAGCCATAACACTGGACTGCGCCATCTTGATTTGCGCGTGCACCCACGCTTTCAGTCGCTTTTATCTCTAATTCCCTGTCACGCATTGCTGGTCAAAACAACGCTTATTGCATGGAGCATAGCGGTCGCTCTAATGGCGCTGGCCTGTACTTCTCATCACCTAATCCGACAACACACACACACCATTCAGTCAACATCCGGTTCGTGTCGCGGTGTTTTGGATCTTCAAAATAAGGGGGGGATATCCTTGCATATAGTAATCATTATTGAATTAATCCTGGTGGCCAAACGGTTAAATATACTAAGAAATGACTGACATTTTTTCTAAATAGCAGAAATATTTCCGCTTTTTTATGTATGAATACCTTTCAACATGGAAAGGATTAGGACAAAAATAATTGATTATCTTAAATAATTGCGATTAGACGATTACGTAATAATTGTGAGTGACACCCCTACTAACTGCCCACAGCCCTAATCTGAGACACAGAACGAGTAGAAAACCATATACCATAATATCATGAGCATTAGTGAGGACCAATTATATGAAGATTAGTGAAGTGAAGTCATTCTTTAAGTGAACTAATAGATTTGATACGATTAAGCAAAAAAAAGAATGGATTCGATAGAATAATCACAAAGAAAATAATGGATAGTTGGAGCCCTATAGTCAAAACACTTCAGTCACCCTCTCACCATCGAGTTACTCCCCATCCCTCTCTCTTCACAATTCTCCGTCTGTGGTCTTGCTATCCTCACCGGGATTAGGGCTGACTCGATGGATGATGTCATCAGCGTCCAGTCGACAGTGATTGATAGCAATCAGCGATGGCTGAGACATGGTGATTGTTTCAATAACAGTGCACTGTGCACTGCAGTGCACTTAAAACAAATGTGAGGTCACATCACCCAACTCTAGCCCGGAACATACATACTGTACGCACTCTCTGGTTACACAAAGTAGAGGCCCCACGCACGCACGCACAGTACAGTCAGGAATGCTTTCTTTTATGTACGGAATAATAAAGAATACACTGCAACACAGGTCAACAGGCTATGACGCGCGCACATACATTGTTTAAGAGGAACATATTAAACCCTTAGACTGGCAGAATACGGTATCCAACAACCCCAACCTGGACAGCAGTCTCTCATGTTTCATGAGGCCAGGCTCTGAAACCATGAGCTCATACAAATGGAAGACAATCTGTGTGTGATGCAAGAACAAATAATGTCATCTTTTTGTTTTCACTTCGCACTGGCCGCACACACACGGCCCACGGGCGCCTGCATTCTGGCATGTGTACGCAACAAGCTGACAGTGTGTGACGGATCCATTCTGACGTCGTGAAAATGTGAAAGTGTTGCGTGTGCGTGCGTATCATGTGCGTGAGGTGTGTATGCTACAATAGGACAGGATAATAATAGCCTGACACTGAATCTGAATTTTCATTTCGTTTCACTTCATTATTCAGACTGAAAGCCCTCCATCATCGTTTGTTGTCTGACGCTGTCGAGTGACGGGGCTGATGGCCAATCAGCTGCTGCGATCAGATTTTCGAACGACACTGACACAGCCGTAGGCAGAGTCACCAGACATGAATCGCCAGAACATATTTTCGGTAATTCTTTTTGGGTAAATGTACACAAAATGAAGAGTATAATAGAGGATAATATCCCAGAGTGTGGTAAAAAATAAAAGAAATACTCTAGAAACTATAACATTCCTCACCCCAGGAAGGCCACGGTGACATCAACCCATGTCATTCTAGACAGTGATGAGCTCACTGTGAAAGGGGAAACCTCTCAATGGCAATCAACCTGCCTATGTATGGACACAGTACAGCCTAGCTTTTTAGAGGTCAGGAAATCAAACGCATTTATAGTCGGAAACTCTGGACCATCTTACTTGAAGAGAGAGACTTTAAGAGAGGTTTAAGTCAGAGACTTTGATGTTGTCTGTTTAAAGCCACAGTAGTTTGGCTCCAGGTCACATTTTGAATGTAGTAATGTTCAGTAACTACAGACTAAAGACAATAAATATTTTGATGGAAAAGAAATCTTCTCTCAATTCTTGTGGAGGAAAATCGAGATTCATATTTCAGCAAGAATCGTGCACGTGCAGCAGTACTGTTGTACTTTGCAGCTAGCAAGCCAACAGTAGAAGACTACTATATGTGGTTCTACTGGGGCCAAGCTCTGAGCGGGCCTGCTGGGCCAACATTATAGGACTAGTACTGGGCACTGTGGGCAGCTCACAGTAGAAGACTCGGTTGTACTCTAAATAGCCGAACTACAAGCTCACAAATCTACGCTTCATTTTGTGTACATTTACCCAAAATAGGGTCACCGGGTCTGTCTGTCTTTGTCAGTCACACTAAAGAAACAAGTGCTTTCCAGAAGTGTTCAAGAGTCTTCTGACACTCACTGTGACTGTCATATAAATGTGTGACTCAAGCAAACCCTTGTGTCCGCTGCTTGAAAACAGATCATGAATATCACAGGCCTTTTCTATTTTCTTTTTCCTTCTAAAACATGAGTTTCCTCACCACCGCGTGGTGTTTAATTTAAACACCTGAGGAACCTATGAACGTGTCTAGTCTGTGAGCAGAGAGACTAGGGTTTCAGCTGGCTTCATAATGACAGGTTCTTCTGAATGGCCTTACATGACATCTGGGTAACATGCATATCGTTGCTGCTGTTGGGCGGAAACCTCTTATCGACATGTTTTAACTTTAAACCGTTATGCGGCTTCCATCCGACAGAGACTATATAATGTAGGCCTACAGCCTGGAGACTGTGCTGCATTTCCTGAAAGCAGAGTGAGGTTGTGTGGCAACATGACCATCCAGGGTGTGTGCGCACGTGCGTGCGTGCCGTGCCGTGCGCACAATGCAGTATGTAATCTGTGTGGGCTAAGGTAATTTGTGCATGCGTCCACAGTGAACGCTCCACATTCATGTGTGGTTATGTCGTCACAGTTTGTTGTATGTACAGCATATTGGGCCTCAAGTTTGTGTGCTCTCGTGCTATACGTGCATGCCATGCTTTAAGGCCTGTCAAAACTATCACCGTACATAAGCATTGACGCAATCATTTCCATTCATCTCTGTATAAATGAATATAACTGTCTAGTTGTTGTTCCAATGTTCAATGATCAAAACAAAATTACACCGTTAATCGCAAATATATGAATGACGATTAAACGTCAACTAAGATTTAATGATCGTGTTAGCCCGATGTAGGCCACATGCAGCCATACCTCCATATTTTCATGCATTTCATGCATTACATGCTGCACACACTCAGACCAATGTGACATCTGGCCCTGCATGCAGTAAATTCACGGCCCAGACGTGGCAGACAGACCACAACGCCTCAAACACCAACCTCCCACATGATGTTACAGTTACTCCACATCTAAATCTGTCTATAGACCATGTACAGTTACAGTATATGTTTCTCATGAATTAGAATAGATTATTATTGCATTACTTCAAAGGCCCTGTCAACCTTGTCCTTTTTTTCTCTCTCTCTCTCACTGTATGATATCTGTCTTCTAATGTTCTAGATCTGCATGTTCAATGTGATACTATGAATGTATACAAACATTACTGGAGAATGCCACTTCTCAAGCCTGTGGGGTTTTTTTAGGCATTCTCCTTCACATTTATTGACTTTGTGTATAATTTTAAAATATTTTTGTATGTGGAAAATAAACAAACAAATATCTATCTAGATGGCTGATATGATATATACTTATCTATTATGAAAACTACAATACACTCTCTTAAACAGTGAAACCGTATACTAGCGCTCTGATGGCAACCATTGGTTATAATAAATCTATTATTCACAGATAAAAATAAAAATAGATACTGCAAACACAGCCTGTGGAACATTGTTGAATTGTGTCATTAAGGAAAGTTTAGTGGAGCATTAATATCGATCATGGCTTATATTATAATAATGATATCATATGAATAGGCGTTACCATGCCAAGACATGTAGATGTATCACTCTAATCATTATCAAATAATAATGTGTATCATGCTAGAGTAATAGGTAGCATATTAACTATTAATAATCTATACAGCCTTACAAGCTTTTTGAATAGGATGTTGGTTGCTGTCTCGTCTCATTGGCATGATCAGTAGTACAAGCATATCATTCTGTATCTGTATAGCATCTCAAAGTGTCCAAGTGTTGCGCCCAATGTTTATGTTTGAGCTTTTCTTTCTGCGGTAACGTGCATGTAGCGGTTACATGGAAAACACATGTCAGGCCTGTCGACGTACTGAGTGATGATCACTCAGCAATTAGCAGGCAGCTAACAAAACCTCATGGGGAGAGAGCCCTGGCTGCAACAGTCACTCCCTGCCTTCTGTCTGAGCAACGGAGTGTCGGTGTGGCACTAGATATCATGAGATGAATAATAATGTCTCTGTCAGGGTGGAAAATGTCCAAAAGTTAAAACTGCTACTTTTCAGGATTCAAATTCAAAAGCTGCAGCAAAAGTAGCAGAGCTCCAAATGCATCGCTTAGCGAACTGCTACTTTTGATGCTTTTGTGTGATGCTGAAGTATGATCGAGTAAGTCAGTACTCAGTAGGGCGTTCATTTTACGCTGAATCATTTTTCATCCATTTTTGTTGAACGTTCGCTTACAGTATTATGTCAAGAATAAGAATACAGCGTGCCAGGGTTCATTAGAATTGTATCTTTTACGTTTCTGTCTCAAACTACTGAATCATGCCAAATATTGTATATAAATCATCGCTACAAAACAGTCAATATTGCAGTTTGGGTAGGGCAGACATACAGTACAGTAACAGTATGACATGCCAGGAATAGCCATTGTCCAAATAGTTGTGTTTGAGCAGTCTGATCTGGCCTATGCTCCGCCCCACGCCCAGGCAGTGGGAGCAGCCAACAATAGTGTGGTAGGGCTTTTTATTGTAACACTTTTATTCAAAGCAGGGCCGCGGGTGTTGCCAGCCATGTACAACACTCGCTTTCAACAACACCCCTGCCACTGTATGCTTAGAACAGCACAATGGACAGCAAATGACTAATTTTCTTTCTCTCTCATTTACTGTCTCCATTTATCTTTCACTCACTTTATAGTAGTACAGTATCTCTTTATAGCTCATTCACGCTTTCTCCCTGTCTTGTCTATCACACTAGCTCTCTCTCTCTCTCTCTCTCTCTCTCTCTCTCTCTCTCTCCCCCTCTCCCTCTCTCTCTCTCCCTCTCTCCCCCCCCCCCCTCTCTCCCTCCCCCCCCTCTCTCTGTCTGACCTCAGCAAATCAGGTCATGCCGTTTAATTTCTAGATCTGACTGATGGACAATAGCAGAATTGTCCACGCAGCTAAAACGTCAGCTGACAGTGCTTTGTGTCAGAGGGCTAAGCCCCAAACCCAACCCAGCCTTTTATTGGCTTTGAGTATTGTTTTTAAACCATCCATCATACCTACAGGAGATAATACAGGCTCGGAAAGTTCAGGTAACGTTGCCAGCTAGCAGACTGGCATTGGACCACCCTGGACTTTTCCAGTGAATGATCCTATTCTGCCGTTAGCTGGCCAGGCGTGTTCCACCACACAGCTGTGTGATTTCCCCCCGTCTAGTTGTAACAGACAAAGAAGTGACAAATCCTTGTTGTGTCAATGTGTCCTTGAGCAAGATGTTGATTTAGGCAATGTGTCCCACCGACAGTTCAAGTCACTCTTGACGAGAGCGTTGGCTAACTGACAACGATACGAGAGGAATAAAACTAAAGTGACTTCAACGTCATCAGTCATTCAATGTAAATAACTGATTTACATGCAGGGAGTTATAACTCCCTGCAACAGACAAGACAAGATGAGATACATAATAAAACAAAGAGACAGATACAGACGATTCCAACTCAAACACCACACATCTCTTTACTGTATATAATATTACCGATGACATTATGTTTTGAAATTCAAGCAGCTATTCAAGCACTGCATTCAAAAGTCATGTGTTGTTATTTACATTATAAGCATTGGTTGAAGTCAGTTAAACACATTTGACTGTCAAATGCATTGAAGGATTCCCAGAATCGTAGTAACAGTGCTTCAAAGGCATAGATTGCATTTTTGTGCAGATTTTTAAATGCTGCCAGACTAGTGCTGGTTAACCACTTGGAACCCTAGCTTCTCTTTTCTGGGCATGTCATAATAGGCAAACATTTGGCAAAAATAGCAGATATACAAGCTCACAATCAGCCTCAACATCGCATGTTGTGAGCTTGTATTTGTTTTGGTGAAATGATTTGGTGCATAGGAAAAAACAAGTAATGATGACAGTCATATTTGTCAGGTGAAACAAGCGCTGTCTCCGTTCTCCCCCCTCCTCCCCCATATTATTATTATTTTATTTATTTATGTTTCTGTGTCCGCGGTGCGCTAATATTGTATTAGTAGGAGACACTTTCCCAGGGACCACTCACTTCTGCGGTTCGGGGCAGGGCTTAGGAGGCAGCCAATCATGAGTCATGACTAGGTCGCTACTATGTGATTGGCTACACAAGTTTCAGACTATACCATTGGCTTAGGGGGCAGTCAATCATGACTAAGTCGCTATTAAAAACGGGCCTGTTATATGTCAGGTTTCACCTGACAAAAAGAAGAGGTTGCCAATATAGAGCCCTGGAGCTATAGGCCTACATTATTGCGTGGGTCTTCCACTGGGTCTTCCATGGGTCCGGAACCCCTAAGGGGTCCTCAGAGTTACTATAGGGGGGGCCGCTAGATCTTTGCTTGATTGTTTTTATATTAACATTACAAACGCATCATCCCTCTTCTTTTGAACATTAGCCGAAAGTAGCCCCTCACATGTTTGTTTGTTCGTTGTGAGCTCCTTATAGATTGTCTATTGTCTATGTAGCACTTTGAGATTTGTTTCAAATGTAAAGTGCGTTAAAAATAAAATGTATTATTATTAGTATTATTATTTTCAGTGTAAAGGGGAAAAGCAGCAAACCAAGTACAGAGCCAAAGGTCAAGTTTAAGTATTGAGGGTTTAAGTGGATAAATGTACGAAATAATAAAAAAAATATTTACACAACAACGATGATAGTCAATGGAGCCATCTATAAACATTTTTATGTAGTGTGGGGGGGTCCCTGCTTCATCTCTGTCTCAAGCTAAGGAGTCCTTGGCCTGAAACAACATATGAAGACCCCTGCATTATAGGTTTTAACTTCAACTGGGGAAACATAGGACAGAAAAGGTGTAGGATGAAATACCCCCACCAGTCACAGAAAATCCGGCCAGTGGCCAACAGTGTGGAAGACTGTGGTTGTACTGGGCAGCGCCCAAAAGGTCAACAGTAGTGAACTGTGGTTGAATTGGGCAACACCAAAGTGTGCATGGGTGTAACGGTATGATCAGGACTTTACTGGCAACCTTTCCTGGCTACACACTAAGGTTAAAAACCACAGAGCTGTTTGGTTAACTGTTTGCTTAGATAGTAGCATAGTGTAAACAAACCCTGAGAGTGGTTCACTCAAACCCTGCATCAACGTTGTTTGGTCACAATTTTAGAAACAGGCTTTTCCTAGATCAAGGGTTCGCGAACGTTTCAGGCCGTGACCCCTCAAAATAAATCAACAGAGACAACAAGCACTTGGAATTGTAGGCATTACATTTAGTTTTTCTCGGTTCCACCGATAATAAACAGCTCGCAGCCTTGCACCACCAGTCATTGTGAGCTTGTAGAACGGCTATAGTTCCACAATGTTTGCCTCTTTCTTACAGAATATTTGACAATTTGGCATTAAAAGGGCTTAAGTCATTAAATTGTAACTTGAACAGGATACCCTGGCCTGTCTACAATTAATAATGTATGTTGGTTTGTTTACTATTAAATAAAAAAACAATCTTGCGTATTAGATTTTGGGAGCACCATCCTAGAAGTGTGTGTGTGTGTGTGTGTGTGTGTGTGTGTGTGTGTGTGTGTGTGTGTGTGTGTGTGTGTTATGGAAGGTGCCAAAAGTTATTAACTGCTGCAGATCATACAGTACTTTCAAAGTCACTATATCCACTATCTGTACATGTTGTGTTATTGTGACAAGTGGCAGTGTACGTAAATTACTGTTATATATTTACATTATCATGATACAACCAAATGCAGATAGCACAGCCCAGCAGATAGTAGAGCCCTGCGAACAACACCACTGCCAGTATGTCATTACAATGTCAATACTTGAATCGGACATGGACCAAATGCACTGGCTGACTCAGAGTATACAAATGGAACTAGTCTAGGACCCACGCAACCTGTCATCATGTCCCTTATCATTCTACTCCACACACACACACACACACACACACACACACACACACACACACATGCACACACACACACACACACACACACACACACTTTACTTACTTTTCAGTGCCTGGATCAGAGCCTTGCCATCTTTGATGAGCTCCTTGATGAACTTGTTGGTCTTGTCCAGCTCCAGTTCGTGAGACTTGAGTCTCTCCCTGAACTGCGGGCTGTCCAAGTAGCAGTCACTGAACTCCAGAGCGGGGAGCCCCATGGTGATGATGGTGACCCACCAACCGGCTTTACACACTGAGCACACACACACACACACACCACCAAGGTGGGGTGTGAGATATTTGACTTGGGCCGCTGCTGGTGTGGCTGGAAAAAGATGTAAAAAAAAATCCAATTACAAGACGTTGTTGCACGGGAGTTGTAATGAATATAGACAGAGGAACTCAAACATTAAAAGTCGCTTGTTCCCTCCTCACCCCAGTGCTAGCTTTATTGTGGCAATGGAACCGAACCACCTAAAGGATTCGAAATCGGGTCTCCTCTCCCGCGTAAGGGGAAACCAAGCTTTTCAGGCAAGAGAGGGGAAAACACTGAAACAGCAACAGGAAAGGTGACAAAAGGGGTCCTTGTGGGGTGTTGGTGGACTTCAGAATGGTAGAAGCCTTTTAACATGCAAGCCCAAACAGCATCTCCCCCCTGGCTGCACAACTAAGCCGAAATAAGTGTCTTTATCCGGGTAGGAGACGTCGAGAGGACCGGGACTGGGAGGGCTGTCAGTGTAGTCCAGGTAGGCTTATACATTCCTCAACGCCGCGTCATTGTGGACCGAGGACCGGGAGAGAAGTCAACGGAGAAAGAAAAAAAAAGCCCAGTTCTCTCTTCCTCCTCCCTGGGCGGTTTAAGCGGCAGCAGCACTGCTTATGCTTTTCCTCTGGATGTCCTCGCTCTAAAGCCTAATTTATTACACTCCGTCTCGCGAGAGCCTCGCGTTGACAAAAAATAACTGATCTACATTGCTATCGATTCAACGACGCGGTCGCGAGGCCAGAGCGAAACCGTGCTTGTAGATCAGTTCTTTTTGGCCACCGCGACACCGTCGTACTGCGGAGGATCAACCCATTTGATCGACAGTCCATCCCGACCAATGGCATGGCTGGAATTCAGTGAAGCTGAGCTGATACATCAGGCGTATGGGGATTCTTGGGGAACCGTTTTGTGCCTTCAAATAGTGGAACTGTATTTCAGTTCAAGTCATATTTGGATGTGACATTAAATTGAGATGGGCAACAGCCACGTGTCAATAAGAAAATTAAATATATACATACCGGTACACAGCAGTATACAACTGTATTACATGTTTGATATCTGAGTAATAATACTAGCAGCAACACATGATAGTTTGAGCATTTGTTTGTAGGCTATACTATTAAGTCTAATCAATTTTCCACTCAAAAATGTGGGTGGTAGTTAAGAACCAAATATCAATTACAATGAACGGGGTGTATAATTGATATTGATACCTTGGGTTTACACCTGACAGCACTTGAATTAAACAGATTGAAGAGAATCCTTAGTAATAGTATTCTATGGTACTGTGCAAGTTTGTCAGACATGTTCTCCGATGAGACATGAATGTATTTTTCTTAGTTTGGGGCCCACTAGTTGTGGAATATTATATGGGCGGATAAGGGGTTTTGCAAATTAAGGAACCAAGACTATATGACCATCAAGAAGATGATGTATGTATACGTATGTACTGTATGTATGTATGTATGCATATAAACAATATATACATACAATATATACATACATACATGCATGCATGCATGCATGCATGCATGCATGCATGCATGCATGTATGTATGTATGTATATATTGTTTATAAGGATCCCCATTAGCTTTTGCCTTGACAAAAGCTAGTCTTCCTGGGGTCCACACAGACAAACATTTAACATAGGCAATACTTACAATTGTTTACAAACACTAACTCAAAATAAAACATAGTAAAATAAAAAATAAAATAAGAAGAGAAAATAAAAAACAAAGAAACATAGCAAAACATCACTTTCAACACATTATACAAGCCAGTTGTATAATAATAAAATGATTGAAAGAAAGTCTAATCAATTTAAATAATATAGCCTAAAACGTTTCTGAGATTATTTCAGATAAGCTTGAGTTGGTTTAACTGGTTGTGTGGTCTTTGCTATAAGGAAGATTAGTCATTCTTTACACTATAATTTAAAGGCAAAACAGCAACCTGAGCCCATGAGCTGGAGACTTGTGTTTGGTTGGTGGGTTGGGTTGATTGCGGGAGGCCTCTGATTTCATTTCAAAGAGGGGAATTTTACCCGCCTTGGGATTCAGTGGGATTCGTTCCATTTCGGATTGCTACACTGCCATTTCAGCACTTACTACAACATCGGCTTTGTTTATTATTATTATTAATACATTTTGCAAAGATGTGTTTTGAACTGACTCTTTAAAGCTCATATCATGTGGATATATAGGCCTATGCACAGTTTTGTGAGATTAGAGTTAGAGATGAGGTAGGTGTAAAAAAAGAAGGAAAAAAAAGAAAAGAAAAAAAATTGTTTGACTATTGTAGAGAAAGAAAGCTTTCGCAGCCAGGAAATAGCAGATTGACAAGCCACAATAACAGAAAATACACTATAGAGCCCTGAGTGGTTAAGGTTTTTACCAAATCAATTGGGAATCACAAAACCGGTTGTTGTTGGTTTGATGGCATTATTATCCATGCAGCCCTATTCGCTATTTATGCTTGCATCGAGGCAAAGTGTGATTTGCCGGTTAAATACACTTGCAGTATGAGCATAGGAGGCATTTGCTGTGTTTCACCAGTTTCAATTGAAATGGGCCTCCACCCTTACGGGGGTCCTCCGAGCTCTGACTGACCCTCAGGTGTCAGTCAACAACCCACCACCCTTAGTTAGCTCCCTCTCGCTCACTCTGCCTTGCTCTCTCCCATGATGTTAAGTTACATCTATTTCCTGTTAATAAATAACCTGTGTAATATGTGTGGCATTGGGAGGTAAAGGGGAGACACTTTATTGTGACGGGAGGACAGGATGAGGACCGGTGTTGTTGCTGTGTAAATGTCGAGTGTAATGGCTGTGTTGTACTGAGTGAACAGTCCAAACTATTTGTATCAATACGGCTGTATCAACATAATTACTATGGCATAGATATATGTGGGGGCCTCATATTTGGTCTTGAAACGGGCCTCCAGATTCCTAAGGCCGCCTGCCCCAGAGTATGAGCTGTTTATTAATTTTATTTTCTCATAATACACATCATGACTGCTTCGTATACCGCTAATGCGTGAGCTGTGGGTGAGGTGTGAAAACTGCAAATAGATGCGCTGCGGCTACACATCCTCTGACATGATATGATCTAGCTGCATGCTCACTGCATGCTCACTTCTGTACTGATATGCAACCCCACTGAGGTATATGATACTGTATATAAACTATCCATCAAACATATAATCAACTGAATTTTCTACCTTCATTACACTAAACAAAAACTAGTAGTAGTAGTAGTAGTATAGTAGTAGTAGTAGTATACCCTGCATATGTACGTTTGGATATGTTTATGTAGCCTATGTATGTTATGTTTCTGTATCTGTGCATGCATTTGTTCACATAAGTATACATACACTCTGAAATTGAATTATAAAGCAAAATATCTGTATTATAACAAGCAGCACTGACCTCTTGTGGTTTCAAACTGTAAATGTGACACAAGCTATATCAAGTGGTATTACAAACTGCTGTATATACACTATACAGGTGTTTAGAACATACAGTATATAGGTTAGTGTTTCTCAATATTATATAGGCTATATCCCACTCAATATACTTCCATGGCATCAAATAAATCCACAACTCAACAGCCCACGAGGTAGAGCAGTCACCTGGGAATTGGAAACGGATTCCAGGCTCCTTTTGGCCTTGAGAAAGACATGGGAATCCATAACTGCTCCCTGGATGCTGCTCAGTGGCTGCCAACTGCTCTCAGAATGAGTTTAAAAGCATTTATTATGACAAATTCCAAGTGTGTGGAAATTAAACTTCCCCTTGACTAGGCTTACAAAACATTGCACTACTTCCTCTTGGCCATGCATACACAATACTGCTTGCATATTACAAGAGCAGGCCCAAACAATATAGTCGTGAGGAGAAAAGAGTTGACACTGACTAGATATCTACCCTGGAAAAGATAGAAGTCCTATCAACTCATCCAATGATGAACAGCAATAAACTTTGCAGAACATGGATACGGTAGTTGAATCCACGGATGTACTGTCTGTATAGTATATAGTTAAATATTTCTCCATCCAACCAAGGGTGCTGGAATGCCATTCTGGCCCATACATACACGTGGAATCACTGGATCTCTCACAATGAACATCCTGTGGGATAACCTGGAGCTTGTGGTGGATGGATAATCAAAACAGTACTGGAAAAGGCCAAGGAACCTAAAGAATCAATCAAATGTCTGGCTGCAACAGCAAGACCATTGGTCAAAATAGGAAAAATGGAAAATGCATTTTCATAAGTTCATATTACTGAAAGAAATAAAGAAGTGTCAAATTAAGTCAGAAATGAAATCAACAAATCTGTCTCTTTTTTCCCTTCTCCTCATTTTAGTTAGTCATCTATGTGGTGGTGGCACTGGGCAGGAATGTGACCCCTTCGCCACCCGGATGCAAAATCAAAATCATGCCCATTTCCCATCTTGAAGAAATAATCCGGCAAAACACATGCCAAATTTGGTGCACAACTGACAACTACAATTATTTTGTTTTTGTTTTTACATAATTACGAATGGGTGAACTAGCCTACAAGTTTAAAAAGTTGTGTGTTTTCTTTATTTTATTAATCACAAATAGGCCTACAACTACAAGTTATAAGACTGTCTCGAATGCAGTCTCAAATGCACGTACAATTTATTTAATTCAGAATATCTGAATTTCAGATAGGCCTACCATTTTGATGACTACATACATTACATATTCTCAGGCTGGTGATAGCCTGAGTGAGAAGACCTATTCAGTATGCATGTGCAGTAGGTCTACACTACAGTGAAAATGAGAGGCACATTTTTCACTGAACGCCCTGATGAGCCGCCATATTAGCGCCACCGTGTTCCATCCATGGCCGTTGTAACTGTAAGCAATGGTGGGAAGTAACTATACTAAGTACATTTACTTGTAGTACTGTAGTCTGTACTTAAGTACAATTTTGAGGTATTTGTACTTTACTTGAGTATTTCCAATTTCCAATACTTTTACTTGTACTCCACTTAATCTCAGAGGCAAATATTGTACTTTTACTCCACTACATTTATTTGAAAACATTAGTTACTATAGGTACTTTGATTATTATTACAAAACATACATGAAACACTTCCGGCTATTTAAAATTGGCTATTTTCAAAATATTTCATTTTTTATACTTGAAAACTTGAAATGAGACATTCTGCATAATCCATACTATGGCCTTTTTACTTTTGGTACTTTAAGACTTAGCCTAAAGTAAAAGTACAAAAGTATCGGCATCTAAATGTACTTAATGTACATTTCGATGCCGATACTTTTACTCAAGTACAATTTGAATTCCGGACTTTTACTTGTAACGGAGTAGTTATATATTGCAGTATTGATACATTTACTTAAAGACATTTGAGTACTTTTTTTGACCACTGACTGTAAGTGAACAACATCTGCTCTTCTGCTCTGCGTTGAAAATACTGAAAGCAACACCGGGCACCAATATGGCGCCCATAGTACACGCAACCACAACCTGGCCCCATCACTTCCTACGTGTAAGGTCACGTGTCGCTTAACTGACCAATCCACCGACGCGTTTCTTGACAGCCAGCCAATCACAGAGCGCGCAGTGGCCAGTGTCATATTTCTGGGACTGCCTGCCTGAGGAATGTCAACTATTCAACATGGAGACAACAGTTGGAAAGCTGGAGGCGCTGGTAAGCGTTTGTACAAGACTGTATTTTCACATTTCCCGAACCGTTCTTAGATAGATCTCGTTGACGCTTTCCAGCCTTTACCGACGATCTAAACGAGCGGTTAATGGCGCAGAGAAGGCGGTGGCGGCTCGACGCGGACGGACGGACCGACAACACGGCATGTTTTTCCTCTTCTCTCGCCGCGGTGATGTAAAACCCGTCCCGGAAAAGACGAAAACCGCCAAGTAAAGCGCTCCATCCGCTATTTTTTACGTAACGTTATAACGTTGCTTTACCGGCCAAAATAGCAACATTTTGTCGTGTGACATGTGTGTATTTAATTGCGTGGCCCGTGGTGGGACTTGTTTACTTTAGCCTGCTAAATACTTTAGCCTGCGTTAGCTCGGAAGGAACTGATATGCCATTGCCCGTGCGTTTTTTTCCCTCAGTTCCAGCTCCATAGCCAGGCACGGCGCCAGTGACCTGAACACCATCCATGACCGCCCGTTTAGACAGTTTCGGTTATAGACTATTGATTCTCAACCTGTGGGTCGGGACCCCCAGGTAGGTCCCACAGGTAACAGTGAGTCAGGTGACAATTTAAGGACCCTTGTCCCTTTTAATACCAAAATAGCATAACAAACTTTGGCCAAATTCTCAAATAATATAAGAAAGGATCAAAAAATGTCTTGCCTCAACTCTTACAGTTCCTATTACAAGTGCAGTCCCCACTGTTAAAATGTGATTATTTTGAGGGCTATGGCTTGAGAAGGTTGAGAACCACTGATTGTACTCCATTTTAGGACTGTGCGTCGCCTGCCGACAAGAACAGATCTGCAAAGTATAACATGGTTCTGGCCGTGGTGGGAGAAGTAGGCCATATCGATATTTGCAAAAGTAAAAGTCTTTGCTTTATTATTTATTATTAAGTACTGGCATTAATATAGTTGCAGTCTCACTTGCAATACAAAATGTTACTACTCGTGCAGAATGGCCTATTTCACGGATTGTAATACTAAAGCATTTGTGTCAATTAATCACTGATTTTGGAGCAAATTAATGAACAATGTTTTTAATTTATGAAAGTTCCTGGTATTACGTAATGAAATGAAGATCTTTGCTTCATGTGAAAATGTTTATGAAGCTTCATGTCTGACTTCCCTCCCCATTTACAGACTGAAAATGCCATTAAGTCACACATTCCTCATCAAGACTGACCATACTCGGAAGAACCTTTTGGATTCCAGGAATCTTTTCTGTCTGGCCAGTGCTCCTTTTATATTGTACTACTGGTGACCCCTCTTGAAAAGCAGTGCAATGTTAAAAGGGCATTGACCAGGAATAGTTTCAGTGAAGAGAGGGTAAAGCCACAAACATAGAGCTCTATTAATAGATAATGTATTAACATTTTCATCCTGTGCGGATCTCTGGACATTAGTAGAGCTGTACGTTTGCAAGTTTTAGCCAGGCCTACCTTATAACTTCACTGTGACTTATTCAGCCCTGCATCGTACCATGATGTTCGTGTACCTGTTAGGTCAACCGGAATTAGTTTCAGCTACAATGGAAAAGTTATGAAACCAAACCATGAGTGGTATGCTGCTAGCAGGTGCTCTGACTTCATTGCACTACTGTATTGGTCAGCTAGCAGTGCAATAGTATTGTCAAAGCATCTGAGAGCTGCACAGACCACAAAGTGTCCGACTACAGGCATCAAAACACTGAGGATTGCATTGCAAAGAGTACAGTATAAAGTGTGAACCATGGATTTTTTTCCTTTTTCTTATTGGCTACTGTGAGGACTGCAGGATTATTGGCTGCAGTGCAGACAGATTTATTTTTTATTTATTTTGTATTTAAAATGTTATGGGGGGGGGGGGGGGGGGGGGGGGGGAAGCCCACACAAATTGGTACTCATTCCATCTGGAGTCATGTGATCGAGGTGTATCAGCCAGTTTCATATTCCATTACGATTGTCTACAATTAGAACATTTTCAGTAGGGGTGCACACATCTTGAGTGCAGCTTCTGATTTCACCCAAATTTTACATTGTGGGGCCTCTAAACAACACGGATCCTATAGTTATTCCCTTAGTTGCAGATTGCAGAACGTTATTTCTTGTTACCAAATTAGATAAAAATGGCCTCAGGATTCATAGGACAATGACCTTCAAGAAGGCTTTTTGTAACTCCATACGGTTTGCCTGTAATTACTTTTTTAAAATGTGTGGGCAGGGCCTATTTCAAAAAAGGAAAAAAAGGATATACCATGAACGGAACATCCAGTCATACCCAAATTGGAATCACATGTTGAGGGGCCTCTTGCCTCCAATGGCGCACACACCTCCAAAGGCACTTTCACTTCTGAGCAAAGAGTGTGGCACAAACATTGCCGTCATACGAACTCTTATTTCCCCTGCAGCTTTGTGTCCTGATGGCCGCACCCCACAGCTGACTGGGGTAGGCAACCCAGCCTGGTGGATCTGTACTCTAAGGAAGGAACTCGCTTTTCTAGTTTTCTAAGCAAAAATATAGTGTGATATATATATGGGGAACCTCGATTGAGAAATCAGGAAACGGAGGCACTGAAGCCAAAGATGTTAATGAGAACCACTACCAGTTAGGTTAGTTAACTATTCCTACTTCTTTGTTTTGAGGCTCCAGGCTTCATTCATTGAACCATCATGGCACCTTGGACGCACTATGGATTGATTGATTGTGAACACGGATGGATTAAAGCAAAATGTTTTAATGTGCAATGCAGTGTTCTCTGTTGTACTTGACTTGCAACAAGGATAGATCCTAGGTCCTGGAACCCTATCAGTATTGCCTCTGCTGTCCACATTGTTCAGAGTAGTGCAATATTGCTTATAGGGTTTCAGTATTTAGGCTGAAACGTCTGATGCTGTGATGGGATGCTTCTCTGGCAGAAATAATTGAGACGGCAAGCCTGAACGTTTGAGAAGAATATGAAGGGCTCCCGTCTTAACCTGGCCTCTAGGGGTAGAAAAGGAGGCATAGCATAGTTTTGGGCGATATTATTGTCATTGTGCATTTAATAGTTTAACATATCTGCAATCATAAATCGTCCTCAGTTTGATCCCAGTGCTTTTTGGATTGCCTTCTGTGAGGTGCTGCTGTGAATCTCTGCTTGTGGTGTTGATGTATGCAGAAAGGTTGCAGTCAGTATTACATTGGCAATTGCGAATTATCTTATGTCACTCACAACTTGAAGAGATTGCCTAATGCCTATTCAGCATAACCACAGGCACAGACTGGGGTTTGAGTTGTTTTTGCACATGTCTTACTCTACAGTATGTTTCTCTTAACATCAATGGTACATTGTCCTTTGTGTTTTGATCAAGAAAGACTGAAGATCCCATCCACCCAGTGCGGGATGCACACAGATTAGACACACCAACGGGCAGACATGCGGAAACAGCGGTTAGGGAGGGTTAGGTTAGGGTTTGAGGTATGTTGTCGGTCTAATGACAGTCTGACTCGGACCAATAGTATGTCTAAAGTTAAAGCCTGTACCCCCCAGTGCTGCTAAAACAATTGCAAGCAAGTGCTAAAATGACAGGCCTGGCTTATGCAGACAATCCAACATCTAATTTACCTATTTGTGCAGAACATCTGCCCAGAATAGACACGAGTTGATTTGGTTAAAGCAATTCAATTGTGCCACTCAGTGGCTGTGCTCTTTTTCCTTTTTCAGATCTTATTGAGGACGGGAACCCCATTTTTGAGGTTTACGGTACCTTTTCAATCCGGGAAGCCCCTTTTGGGGTATTTGCTATGTAGCAACATAATTGTTTTGTAATTGGGTGCTGATGGCCTAAAGGCACAACCACACCAGCAGCCTAACAGCATGTCACAGGTTTGATTCGCAAGCCCGACGACCTTTGCTGTGTGTCACTCCCTGTCTACTATCCAAATAAAAGCAGAAATGCCCCAAAACAAAGTCTAAATGAGTTAATTTTTGCAGTTAAGTTTTGGACGAGAATATCACACTTATGTTATGTATGAACAAATCGATAAATAATCCTACATGTCACTCGAAGCATCGAATTGTTCATTGGATACACAGTTTAGCCAACATGACTACTTTGATTTATTGATTAAAATGGATTAGTCTGTCTCTGTAATTGTATTTAACTGCATGAGCCTGATGAAACTTGTTGGTTTTAAACAAATAAACATACTTTTTGCATCCCATTTGCCTTTCAGACCTCCTTTCTTTCTGTAAGAAATGAAATGAGTCATTATGTAGAAGTTTTATGATGATCCAGTAACTTTCAATCACCACCCATCATCACCATTGTCTGTTTATGCAGCTTCACTTCATGTAATGATATTGAAAGTCCTAATTTGGTTGTTGCTGTGTCCACCTTTGTTGTTGCTGTACTGGAGCATATCTATTGGGCATAGCAAAGGACAGCCACCACCCCAGTAACGACTAACGATCAGTAAACAAAATAAGAACTCAAATGAAACTAATCCTTATCCTACAGTGTATATACTGTATTTACCAAGTGAAACTTCTGTCACAGTCCTGTATTGCATTATTTGTGTGTGTATTCTTCTCATATCCACTAAATGACAGTTTTCAGGACCTTGACACAATAGCATTTCTATTGTGACAAACCTTGTTGGTTTCCTGATTAATAACTGGAAGTTCCAGAGATTTATGAGAGGGGACAACTTTAATCAACTAGGCTAATTCCCACAATAAATTAAGTGTGTGTGTGTGTATATATATATATATATATATATATGATTGAGGTACTAACTATTTGTGTCAGTGGTGTTTGTGGACTGATGCAGCTGGAACAGATAATCAGTGCAAAACTAGCATAGCATTAAGTCAAACTTTGTGCTCAGTTTCAGAAGTCTGAGGCTGATCTGGACTACATTGAGAAACGTCTGAAAGTGGATTTCATCACCGGCGCCACAGAAAGCGGCTCTTCTGTCAAGGTGATACTAATTATACAATTCATCTACTGTAGTGTAAATGGAATACTGTACAGGAGGAGAATTGCTATTCAATTCTATATATAGATAAAATGGTTCTGGCTCACTGTCACGTTGAGGCTGTTGTCTGCTGATGTAGACAGCATTTGATCAGGCTTAAAATAGCCAATAACGATAACGTGTTATTTAATTCTTTTTCATTCTTGTGGATGGGATTGGGACAGCTATTTTTATTTTATTTAAGCCTTAAATAAAATAACATTTTAAATTTTAAGGTGAAGTGACTCCCCCTTCCAAATATAATAATATAGTATAATTTTAAAGAACTAGCCACTTGTAGGTCCTTTATACTCAGGATTTCATTTACTTAAAAAAAAAAAAAAAAAAGGATTCTAAACATGATGCGTGGTGAGCTTGCAGATCTGCAATTTTTGCCTATGTTTGTCCTGCGGTAAACATGTTTTAAATAAGTTGTATGGCTTTTACAGGAAAACCCAGCGAGATTACTGGAAAACCTTGCGGCCATCAAAGCCAAGCACGCAGCCCTGAGCACACAAGTCAAAGAGATCGCTGCTGCACAGAAGGAAACAATGGACTCCATCAGAGAGCAGCTCGATGGCACTCTACACGTCATCGAGCGCTTCCAACAGACTGCAGATGTCAAGGTAGGCTGACCCCCCTCCCCCTCCTACACAACCCGCTGACTCGCAACCAAAGATTTGTGTTAACCTATTTTGACCTGAGATCAGATTCTATAAATGTCTTCTACATCCTGACAGTTTTCTGAAAAGGCTATGTTTCTATGTCAGTCGTTCTTCGATTTTTCAAAAATAGAAGACCTACAAGCTCGTAGCGCGCCACTCGGTGGCGCGCTATGAGCTTGTAGATCTGCTATTTTTCAATAGCTAAAGCATGACATAATGCTAACACCAAAAGGGGTTCCCACGGAAGCACTTATATGAAATAGTGAGCTTTAAAATCAAAGGCATTCTAATATACATAGTGTGACAAGGATTACAAAACTACTCTGTATTGTATTGAGCATAACAATACTGCTGTTCAAAGTGACTGTCTGTCATGTCATTCAAATAAAATTAAGGGTTTTTTTTTATTCAGTTTAATTGCTTCACCCATGTTTGCTAGATTTCATTTGGTCAGGTTGCGTGCAAGAAACATCAAGATAATGCAGCTTACACAAGAGTGCAGAAAAACATCATCTACAAGCCGACATGCTCTGTATATACCTGTTCATGCTACATGTTTTTGTATTATTTATTGCTACAATAATTGTTCTGTTTAGGTCCAGCCGTTGACAGTCTCGGAGCAGGAAGCTACAGAGATGGTTGGTTCAGCCGTCAATAGCAGAGGTAAGATTCCTCTTCGTACCGGTGCCAAATTGCGTAGTCCATCGTACATTTGGTTCAATAAATAACATTAAATGCTTGGCAGTGTTGATTTTGACAGCAAAGATTTATTTTAGTCACCTGGCTGACATTTTTAGTCCACGGTAGTTTTAGTTGACTAAATCTACAGTTGATTTAGTCGACTAAATAAGATTTTAGTCTACTAAATTAACAGTTGATTTAGTCGACAAAATGTATTCTGACGGGCCTTGATGCCATCAAAGGCTGATTTTCATTTAGAAAATAAAAAAATCTACGTGCAGTGAGCTTGTAGATCAGCTATTGAGTTTGACACCTGCACGCAACCATGATGACTTGTTTTAGTTCCACCGGATCTCTTCAATAGTCCCTCACTAAGATTTTAGACTAGTTTATTTGATTGTCAGTATATTTAGTCAAAGCTTAGTTTTAATTTAGTTTCAGTGAAACTAAATTATTTTGATACAGATTGGTGTTGAAAGTGCTTCTGCACTAAGTCACCGTGTCCGTGGTCATGTGTTGTGAGCCACTAACTAAGGGAGGTGGGTCACAAATTATGTCACCTGATGAAGACCAACTGTGGTCGAAACTATGGTCCATGTAACACTTTGTGTTTTAAACTAAACAACCCAAGTTGTATAATTCATGAATTAAATCGAATGTTTTTGTCCCCAGAAACTGTACCTTCATCGTAGAAACTTCCAGACAAGAGCATCCACCCAGTACGTCTACTGGGTAAGACTTACCCAGGTATCTAAACGTTCTATAAAAACAATTTGGACTAGTGATGATCAGTTTGTCTTCCCCCAATTACAATACTTATCTAGACAGATGCAGAGCCGTTTTCAACTGTATTTATTGTGAGTTATGTCAAGGGTACCCCCCCCCCCCCCCCCGATAAGCACTTCTAGGCATTTAGTTTGACTCGGTCCCACAGTTAAATATAAAATAGCCCACAAGATTTGCTATTTTCACAATGTTAGTTTGCCTCTTTTACGTAATATGACAATTTGGTCTTAAGTCACTGTTGCACATTAAAACCAATCATTTTATTCCGATGAAGATAGTATACTCGTGATTTTTCACATCGAACTATTTTTTAATCTAATGACAGATGCTTTCCTGGTTTTAATGGGTTGAGGGATTCTTTTTTTTCTTCAGTCAAAAACGTTTGGGAGATGTTCAAAAGATGTTTCAAATATTTTGTAGTTCCACAGCCTTTTCACCCATGTTGCTGAATTATGTGCTGTTCTTTCCTCTTTTGTCAGTTTGCATAGCAGCTCTGAACACCATCATGGGAAGTGGACAAGATGGGTCATGAAATGTACATCTAACAACATGAGATGGACAGAACTAAGTGACATGAGAGGCGAATCAAGAGACTTGAGGTGTATTATGTACCGTATGTATTAGGGCTGGCCCCGAAGCCATTTATTAGGGTTTAGATGTTCTACTTTTACTTTATTTTATTGTGTTCTCTCCATGGGTCTGAAAATAAAGGATGGAATTGTGGTGTTTTCAAACTAATGTTAAAACCTTTTATTTTAAGACTGGTGTGTGTGGGGGGGGGTGATCCATTCCACGTACCCAGTGTAGCCTGGGGATGGAGGGAAACTAAACTTAAATAGTTCCGTGGGCTGTCCTCTGTGATGGAAAAGTCCCTGTCCTAAATACCGCTAGTTCACTGTCCATTGCCATAATCGTTTAATGTTCATCGCTTGTTACGTTTTAAACCCATTAAGAGCCTGAGGACGATTCTACAAATGTCTTCTAAATCTGAAACAAAGTTCACGATTTTTCAAAAATAGAAGATATACTAGCTATGAGCTTATATCTGCTATTTTTGAATTACAGAATAAATAAAAAATGGCACAGATGTTTTGTCTGTTTTAATGGATTAATGTTTCTGCCCTGTCTTTAGCAAGTAGCAACACATTCGGACCATTTTGGTATCCCCTCAAAACTAAAGGCAGGAAAATGCAGAGTGAGTAGCCATGTGAGTCATGAACCAGAAAAGAAGTAAACATTTTTTGTTTTTTGGGGGGGTGATGGGTGGGGGGGCGATGGGTGGGGGGGCTTGTATGAAGTTATTTGGCAACTGGAATTGTGGAGAGAGAGTGGCACACAGCAAAGGTGGTCTTTGGACGGAGGATTTGAACCCGCCACACGCTGTGGGGCCAATCCCACACGCATGTACTGTAACAAAACTCACAGCATATCAGAAACTCATTCAACAATCTGCATCCATATGCCTTCACTCCTGTCTTCATAACTCCTGTACAAAATGAACAGCTCTAATGTGGATTATTGTAAAGTGTAGAATTTGATACATTTTCAGACACTGTTGGAATAGATGGATTTAAACTGTACAGTGCATTTTATATCTTCAACTTGACTGTTTTAATTATGTAATTAAAAAAAATGCAGTCAGTTCAACATTAAAAAGTCATGCTGTACAAACCCTTGTTTTTATCCTATTCTACTCATAGATTTATTTATGAATGACTCAAAGCAGAAATTCCCATGCAATGCATGCATGCAACCCTGCATGTTTGAGGTGTTGGACAAAGCGGTGATGGCGGCAGCCGGCAGCTCTACCAGTGCACCATCTAGTGGTGATTCCAAATATTTGGCTGGGACGAGGCTACCCGGAAGTAGTTAGTTATTCTGTGTGCATATAACCCATTGGCTATGACTGCCATCCAAAGTTTGTTGGCCTTGTAGGCACCCCAGCCTGGTAGAGACCTACAGGCTACAGTAGACTCTAACTTCACTTATCTAGTTTGAATCATGCAAGTTTAGATAAACCATGATATTTTAATGAGCCCCTTATTTAGGGAGGAGACCTGTTAAAGAATTGAATCACATGGCATTGACTTAAAGGAGAATTCCATACTAAAAGGCTTTATTACCTTTCTTTGTAGTTGTTACGTCCCCACCAATGAGGTCCAGGTGTTATTTTGTGCAAAAGCTCCTTATTGGCTATTTCCCCTACCGTAAGCCCTCAATGAATTGCATTGAATGGGGCTATGGGGTGTTGTGCTAATTCGCTTATTTCCATCGCTCAATTAATCTTTGTATATATCCTCTCTTCATAATGTAAATAATATCCCAAGGGTCACACTTTACTACTTATTTTGATGGAAATAAGCGAATTAGCACAACACCCCATTCAATTCCCATTCAATGCAATTCATTGAGGGCTTATGGTATGGGGAAATAGCCAATAAGGAGTTTTTGCACACAAAAAAAACACCTGGACCTCTTTGGTGGGGACTTAACTACAAAGAAAGGTAAGAAAGCCTACTAGCATGGAATTCTCCTTTAAAACCAGGAACGCATCCACTTTAGATTTTTTTGCGTGGTCTATTAAAAAATGGCAGATATAAAAGCTCACTTTGTGCCGCACTGCCAGCTTGTACATCTGCATTTTTTTTCCTTTTTACATTTTTGAAAAGATTTCTAGCATTTGTAGATTCGGCCTCAATTCTTAATGGTTTTAAAATGTATTTTAAGCAGTGAGTGGCTACTAGCTCAATCAATTTACATAGGCTACTGTTGATGGTCGAGCAGTTTGTGCATGCAGATACTTAGTTGCATGTTTAGCTTTCACATTTCCTGCCTATCTACTCTAGTCATTGATCTACAGTATGTTTGCCATCACCTTGAAAACCCCAAAAGTAGGTATGTTATCGTTATATCGTAGTGAAAGGCAACACATGCTCTGGAATGCTGCCAAGTAAGATGCATTCAAGTTCATTGTGTGAAAGTGTGAAACATGAAGAGTACATTATTGCATATCACCACTGTGGGGCAGAAATCTAAAATGAATGTCATATTTTATACTTTTTATATATTGTCATACAAAACTGGTTGAAATAGCCAAGCTTACAAACTGGCTAATTTCACAAATTCTGAAATCTTTTGAAAACCTTGGCCATTAATGTATGCCCAAAATAGGGAGGCTATAGGTTGAAAGTGCTTAAGTCAGTGTGTGTGTGTGTGTGTGTGTGTGTGTGTTTTATAAATACAAATTTAACCCATTGTAGCAGCTAGGGATTCATATATTATGAAATATTCTACGCGAAACACATTAACCATATACTGTATGCTGGACAATGTACTGAACAAGGTAAGGTTCCCCAATGTGGTACACCGGGTTCAGAATGAACAGGACCAGAGGATGATGTTTTAACGCATCCCTCACCAACCTTAATCCGGTCAAACTAACGGGAGGTTGAACCTTAGGGCAGCTAGCCCCCGGGAAATCATGATCCTAAAAAGTGGGGCTGAGCCCAAGGGCAGTTGATATAGGGTGAAGGCTTCAGGGCCTACTGGGTCCTCCAAACTAAACACAGCAAATAAACCAATCAAATGATCAAAACAATACCAATATGCATAACCAAAAGCAAATAAAGTAATTCAAGTAATCACAGCAAACATAATCTAATTCCAAACCATGCTGGCCCAGTATACACAAATGTCCTTAACATCACTATGGCCCAACAAACAATCTGGTAAACCCAGTCTCAAATACAAAACAGTGAAGGGTGGCCTGGGCCGTGGCTCAGCGGTCCAGGCACCTTGGCCGGTAGTCCAAGTCTGGCAGTGTACCGCGGGTTCGACTCCCGAACCCAGACGGCCCTTACTGCATGTCACCCCCCGCCCAGCCTACTGTCTGTCCCTCTATAAAAAATATAAAATAAAAAGGCGAAAGCCACAAAAAGACATAAAAAAAAAGAAAACGTGAAAGGTTGTATGTTTGGTTAGGTAGGTTAGTTGTCCTCCCAGTCAAATTGAGTCAATATACTCAAGGCTGAGAGGCTCCCATTGAATACACACAGGAGTGGCTGTGGTTAAACCAGGAAAGGACCTGGAGGCTCTGGGAGTACAGAGGATAAATTAACATTGTGCTCATGTCAAATACCCTCTTAAAACCCATTCCCCTACCTTACTGACTCCGGCAGCGTCCCAGCTCCCCCTCACAACACACCTGCCGAACACTGTAAATGGAATATAAAATGTCAGTAATTAAAATATATCCTCATAATCTAAATGAATTATCAAAGCATCAACAATTTTGTTCAAGTACTGTAGGCTGTACACCTCATGCCTCCATGCAGGTCCCCAACAAACACTCGAATCAGGCTTCTGGCCAAACATGAGGCCGCAAACCGGGTCACCCCTTTTAAAGGGGCAGTGCTACACAATGAAAAGTACTTCAAACTATAAAAGGTTTCCACCTGTCAACGATTTAAAGTGGTATTTCAATGTGAAACACTACTGGAGTCATTGTAATGTGTTTTTTTGGTTGCTTGATTCAATATTTAGATATTTGCTGTTCATTTGATCAGCCCATTGTGATGTCAAACGTTATTTTAACCATAGATTAATTAGAAACACGTCCCTGGTTCTGTTGAGTCCCTAATGCAGTGAAGGAACATTACATTTGAGTGCACACACACACACACAAGCACACACATTTGTGTGCATGCACATTTTAAATGTTTATTTATGTCCACATAATGAGAAGTACAGGAATACCTTGTACAAAGGACATAAACACTGCCAGTGCACTTTGACAGCCAGTTACAATGTGCATGGACGGCAAAGCATCGTTACATACAGTACAGCTGACATGTCAGACACAGGACAGCAGACATACATCATGGATAAAGGAAACAACGCTTCCTCCAAATTGAGCGGCTTCCTATAATGGCTGAAAGTGAGCAGTACCTCGCTAACTGCTTGTCTCTCCTTTTGGAAAGGCTGGCCATTTGTAAGCCCCTCACAACCAACTTATGCAGATGCCCTAGGCTGCCAAAGATAAAAACTTAAAGTTTACATCTGTAGCCTAGCTGTGAGATGGTCTGCACTAGCTGCTGATACTTCAAGGTTGTCTTTATTTGTCTCCCTTGGGAGAAATTTGTCTTGGAGACAGAGTCACAGCTGCATACAAATAACACATTCACATACGAAAAGGAAAAAACACCATGAAACTCCCAACATACACAAAACAGAGATATTGCACACATTCCCTTGATAAAGTGCAACTAGTCAATAAAGTGCTTTTGGCAATCCCTGAATCTATGAGTCAGCACTTTGGCACACACACACACACACACACACACACACACACACACACACACACACACACACACACACACACACACACACACACACACACACACACATACACGCACAGGTGCTTGTCTGCACATAAGTGTTATTTCACACGTTAAGGACACATGTCCAGTACGTAGGGAATATTCCTCTCACCTTATCTGCACTGCAGGCCTTTATGTAAGTACAGTACAGTATTTAAACCACCCAGGGGCATCACCCAGACACCTGTTCCTGTTCTGGAAGCACCGAGGTAAGATCTCTGCTGCTCTCTTAAAGCGCAAATAACATGCATTTTAAAACTGCTTTTAATATTTAATAATCATATTGTCTATGTCCCTCAAAGTTATTTCTAATGGTTTGAGCCTCAATCACCACTCTGATATAACCAGCCTTGTCAATTCTTTCTGGACTTTGAAAGCAGTTTTAGCTGCAGTACCACAATGTCCTGAGGTGGAGAGGGTGCTGATATGCAGATTATTTAATATTTGAGTCATTATAATACTCATGCTAGATAAAACCAGGCTTGTTTCCATTCCATGCTAGCTTGGAAAATCAACAATGGTGGACATTGTAAACAAAGTGGAAATGCAAATTTGGAACTGAAGACTGAAGAAAAGGAGGAATTATACAAAGTAGGGTGACATTGATGACATCACGATGAGGCCAAAATCAGTCGAGCTGTTTCTGAGAGCAATTTCCATTAAAACACCCATATGACATGAAGGCCTGATTGTTCAAAATTGGTTCTTTGTGGGGATAGAAAACACACATGGGAGCCCCAAAAACACAAAAGAAATTGAAAAAGTTTAATTTTATGTTATAGGTCCTTTAACTTAACAATGAGAGCTTTTCCCTGTTCTGCGTTTATTTAGTTTATTAGGTGCATTTATTTATACTGACTACTATGACTACTGACTACTACTGACTACTATGACTACTATGATGGCTGGTTTACCGATAACAAGAACATACAACTTCAAAGTAAGAAGACAGTGCACGATGCTGTACGTTTAAAAACTGGGAATGAATCTGATGTTAGCCAGTAAATTATTCCAATCAGAACCAATCTGAGCTTTGAAAAGAAAAACGCATGCTTACCAATTTCAATTGTTGTACTTGTCTGTCTGTCTATCTGTCTGCAGGTCTGTTCCAGTCATGTTTGTGTCGAGGTTCTCCTGGGCTGTGTTGGCCCTGTTGCTGGTCACGTCTGCCTGGGCTGAAGAGGTTCAGTATGAACACACACCCAAATGATTTTAACATAATCACATTATTTCATACACATTTCTGTCTGGAGTCTTGAGTAGGAATTGCAAAAGACACATTTGCACGGTTATCACACTTTTAATTGTGCATTTCATTCATGTATTTCTCTTTTTCCACCCATCACTGTGGCTGTCTACAGGAAGGTAAGGCATCTACAGTATATGTCTCAGTACATCATATCATGTTATGTGCATGTCATTCATAACAAGTACTATATCAGTGGTTCCCAAACTTTTCAGCCATGGCCCAAAACAGAAATTAGATATTCCCCCGGGACCGAAACTAGTGAAACTAGCAGATCGGCCATTTTCACTACTCACTACTCTAATTCATGGAATTTCTTAGATCTTTCTTTTATTTCTTCATGAAATTACTGAAAAACAATCATTGAATTTAGTTTTTAATTCATGAAAAGTTTAGCTTGTTTGGGAATGTTTTTTGAAAATGTTTTGAAATAATCATAACTGAAAACCAAATGTAGGGGAAGCAAGAAATAAGGGGACCCCTTATTTCCCTTATATGTTTGGGAAACAGTGCTGTAATGTACATGATATGAATATTGTAGCTGTAAATATCTTCATCAATTGTGCCTAAAATGTAGCGTGGCATTAGCCAGACTGATGATGTGGATTCACTGACACGTTGCTCCACGTGAAGCCATGTCATCAGTCTGGCTAATGCCACGCTACATTTTAGGCACAATTGATGAAGAGGTAATGCCAGTAATGCCACTAATGCCAGGCTACCTAAAACAGACATGCCAATAGGGATTAATTTCACACTCATGTCATGATATCGATACGTAGAATTTTGAAGTAACTGTACTTTACTGGAGTATATTTCCAATTTTCAATACCCACTCCACTGCATCTCAGAGGTAAACATTGTAATTATTTGAAAACTTTAGTTACTTTGTTGAATGAATAGTTGAATGAGTTTAGTTACTTTGTTGAATTTGATTATTATTACAAGTACCGGTATGCATTAAACACTTCAGTGGATACTTTGGCTAGCTGAAAATACGTGTTGCATTTTCAAAAGGTTTTTATACGTTTTGGAAAACTTGGGGCATTCTGTATCCAGTGCTTTTTTCATTTGCGTTGTGCAGATGCTGCTGTCATTGAGGAGGACACTTCTGCTGAACTATCAGTAGGAGAGATTCTGGAGAGAGCCAACAGAAACCGAAGTATGCAACACACAACACAATTACACACTATGACTTCATTGACACCAGTGGTGGAAAGTACATTACAAGTACATTTACTCAAGTAATGCACTTACCTTTGAGGAATTGTTAATTTACTGGAGTGTTTAAAAATGTCAATACTTTTACAACTACCACTACAATGATGAGTATTATTAACATAAAAAAATATTATCATGATTATTATTAATTAATTATATGTTTGCACTGTCCAATTACACACTTTCCCCCCCATGGTCATGTGACAGTCCGTGACACTGACGAGCCTGAGCTGGTTGAGCTAGACATCGCTGTCTACTCAGAGGCAGAGAAGAATGCTGATCCCTGCACCTCTAATGGCTGTATGTGGGGAAAGTGGACCGACGGAAAGGTCTACGTGCCTTACTACATCCAGAACAACCAATACTGTATGCACCACGTGTTTACTTCCTACCTTTATTAAATGTATTACATATATATATATATATATATGTATGTATGTATGTATTAACATACAATAACATAAGAGACATATAACATGGGAAAAGGATAAAAGTAATAATAATAATAAAAAGAAGTACAGGTAGTGCAATAAAAGTACTATAGTGCCTTCTTACCTAATCAGCAGCAGGCTGCTGAGTCAGTGTTCCTGGACGTGACCCGGTGACAGCTCTTGATAGGGTTTGTTAGTGCTACTATGATGCTGTTGTTACACACTTCCAGGAGTTGCATAAAAATCAGTTGCCTTAACAAAGCCTGACATTGCCAACAGAAGTAAACAACTGAATAATATCTAACAGACTCCAGTGTAGATAATTGTGATAGATTGTGCTCAGTTCCTTCTACAGGTAGTAGGCTATACCAGCTGTCTCTAAGCAGGCATCCCTTCCATGTGGTTTTATAAAGTTGAAGTGAACTTGAACTTGTTCTTGTTGTTGTCAGCCTCTCGTGAGAAGGCCATCATCGAGCGTGGTCTGGAGTCCTTCTCCTCGTTCTCCTGCATCCGTTTCAGACCCTACAGGAACGGAGACAGCGACTGGATCAGCATCGAGAACAAAGGAGGGTAGGACACCACCTTTTCATGTCGTGACACTGGTTTAAAATGGATGAATGTGACACGTCTTCATATGTGGTCTGGGGCGATAGTTTCAAAATGTTCATTCGTTTTTTTAAATGTTATTACCTTTTCACTTTATTTTTTCAATTCCAGTTATTTTTAGTTTGTTTTTAAGTGGGTTTGTTAGTTTAATTTGATTTAGTCCCTGTTAGGCTAGTGGTTATATTAAGATGTTTGGCTTTAGTATAGTATGATTGATGACCAGGTTGTCTGCATGTGTCTGTGTTGCTATAGTTGCTTCTCCTCCATTGGCCGTCGTGGACGTGGTCAGACGTTGTCTCTGGCTCGTCAGGGCTGCTTGTACCACAACACCGTCCAGCACGAGCTGCTCCACGCCCTGGGCTTCAACCACGAACAGACCCGCAGCGACAGAGACAACCACATCCGAGTCGCCTGGGAGAACGTCATCGAGGGTAAGAAATACTGTATAATGACTAAATCATCATTGGTGGTAAGACCTGACACATCATCAGTGGTAACTTAAATGTAATGTAACTTAAACCAATGGTTCTTAAACATTTATGTCAAGGATCCCCAAATGTATTGAGCCACGGACACCCATCTGAAAATCTTTTGTGCCAGAGACCCCCATACAAGACTGTTAAAATGTTTCCAAAATATTTCAGATTAAAAAAAAAAGTCTTACTGTAGAGCATCTGTATTTCTATGCTGCACATCTAGTGAAATCAGTCCTTTTTTTCAGACATGAAACACAACTTCAACAAGAAAAACACGCTGAACCAGGGCACTGGTTACGACTACAACTCTGTCATGCAGTACCATAAGTATGTACTGTATCATTCACTGTTGGCTGAATTGCAATGCGGCATAGAACACGGTTGTAAATCTGACAACATATACATAGGGTTTAATGACTTAAACACTACATAAACACTATATAGTTCATTGGGGGGTGTGTGTGTGTGTGTGTGTGTGTGTGTGTGTGTGTGTGTGTGTGTGTGTGTGTGTGTGTGTGTGTGCGCGCGTGCGTGCGTGCGTGCGTGCGTGTGTGATGTGGTTTCTTCAGGACTGCCTTCTCCAAGAACAACCGCCCCACCATGATCCCCATCCCCAACAGCAATGTGGAAATTGGGAGGGCCAAACAGATGGGCAAGAGCGACATTGACAGGCTGAACAGGCTCTACAAGTGCTGTGAGTACGCTGGCTAAGCCGAACAGTTGGCAGTTTTCTTTTTTGTCCCCGTTTCCTACATTTAGTTTAATTATTATTATTAAAATAAAACACGCCGATTAAAAAAAGCAGATGTTATGAATTAAAAACAAATGTAATGATTTGAGATCATATATATATATGATTGAGAGACATAACATTTACAGAATGTTGCTTTATGTTTTCAAATATGATTTAGGCTAATATATTATTGGCTGTGTTGACTGTACAACTGTAACTACATTGGACTCAACTGTTTCACAGTGAGCAACACCATCACATGTCTCGTTGCTGAACTTCACGTCACAACTTTCTTTTCCGTGTCGTTTAGAAACAGCAGAGAACTTGTGAACTTCCTCCACCATGCAGAGCAGACTGATGAAGGAACTCTGCTTGGAAGTACCAAACGCCACTTGAGTTTTTCATCAACAATAAACCTGACTCATGAAGCATAAAACATTTGTTTCTGCCTCATTATTCAATGAAATGATTTCATCTTTATGAAGCAGTAAACTGTGTGAAAACCTGCCACTGGAAACTGAAAAAACGATGAGTACTCCTTGTATGTCGTTGCTGTCGGGCAGAAACCTATTACTATATCTATATTCTAATGTTTTGTGTCTCTTCGTAAATGAATGCCCTATACGTAATGATCATATACTACAGAGGCACACAAAAGCTTCTTGTTTGATCTGCTTGTAGATCGGCTACTTTTTCTGTTTTTGAATTTGAATCCAGTTTGAAAACAGTTTTGGACATATTGAGATCCAAACATCAATATAACGAAGGAATGTTCAGATATTTGAGGCCAGCCCTAGTATGTACAGTATGTAACAAAACTCACTGCATGAGGAAAGTCACTCATTCAACAATCTGCATCCTTATTTGTAAAACATGCTTTACATAGATTGTGAATTACATTCACCCATTCATGCACCAATAGCAGAGGAAACCATGCAAGGCACCAACCTGCTCATAGGGAGCAATTAAGGGTTCAGCGTCTTGCTCAAGGACACTTCGACATTATTAAATACTGGGGGAGCCCGGGTTCGAACTGGGAACCTTCTGGTTTGGGATCCACTGCCGACCCTTTGTCTTAACTCCTGTACAAAATGGACAGCTATAATATGCATTCTTCCAAAGTGTAGAATTTGATACATTTTCAGACACTGTTGGAATAGTAGCATGGATTTACACTGTACTGTGTATTTTTAAATAACATTTACGAAGTGAACACTTATGGTTATAGATGTGACGTGTAAATGGCTCAATTGAATAACAACATTGCTGTAATTTGCATCAGTTGAGTCCCAGTTTCAATGTATTGATTTATAAACAGTATGCAGGCAAATGGTTTGGGATACTTGGACAGTGGTTTATCTGAGTTGAGTTGCTTAAAGTAACTTTGACTATCAACTTTATCTGACTAGTGACTTTGTCTGTCTAGTATTGTTTCACTGGGGAAACAGAGTCAGCATCATGTGGTGTTTGTAACAATGGCAAAAGAGCTTGTGGGCTGTTCTCTCCTTTTATACTGGTTGGTGATTTTATACTGGCCCAGGTGTGTCACAATCTCCACAACACGCCTACAATCTCTACTGCCACTCCCACCATCCATCATCAGCACTGGAAAACACTAACAGTGGATTATACACAGACCAAAACACCACTAGGGCCACATAGGACCGTAACACAGAGCTCAAACAGTTTTATGATACCATAGAAATTTTGTACAATTATTTTGGCCACAGCATTAAACGGTGGGCCATGCTGACTGGCATAATTTCCACAGAAAAATTGCTCTAATGAGCGTGGTGAAGCAGCGGGATTGAAGAAAGCAATGGAAAATGTAGTTTCATTTTTCTAGTGGTTCTCCAGACAAAAATATTAGAGTGTTAATGCTGTCTCTAAATTACTACAAACCAAAGACATGGAAATGCAGAAGGCCTCGAACTTGCTGGAGAATATGATAAAGGTCTTGTCTGAGTACAGGAATGCTTTTGATGAGGCAAAGACAACAGCACAGACGCTTGCAGACAAATGGGGAGCTCAGAATACCTTAGAAAATACAAGAGTAAGAAGAAAGAAACGTCATTTTGACGAGCTGTGTGAAGATGAGCGACTATCCAATGCAGAAACTATTTCAGAGTTAATGTTTTCAATGCCAATCTGGACATAATCAACCAGCTTTCCCAAAGATCCATTAGTATACGCGAGACCTCTCTCATGTTTGAGGCTCTGCACCCCATGACCCTCCAGCATGCAGGCGACGATGAGCTATATGAAAAGGCAAAACGTCTATCTGACCACTATACAACAGGGACCTAGCAAATGACTTTCCCACTCAACTCCTATCAATCAGGGTCTGTTTTAAAGAAGAGATTGCTAAGGAGTCCTCAGTGTTCCAACTTGCAAAAGTGCTGTTTGTGGATCTAGGCCCTTATTTATCAACGCGGTGTACACCCAAAATTGGGTAATTTTGGGTGTACACCGCGTTGATAAATAAGGGCCTAAGTCTATCTGTCCGCTTTATACCGCTGCACCTTGTCAGTGCAGAGAGCGCTCTCCATGGTGCTGAAACCTTTTTTCCTGTTGTATTCCACTATTCCAGGAATTTACAGAATTGTAACGTGTGAGAGATGGGATCTGTCACGGGGCAGCCCGTGCCCTTAGAGACAATATCAAGGACGTTGCAAATAGACCACACAGTTAAGTCAACTTGATCAATTGACAAACAGCTGGACTGGAAGTAACGGTTTTATATTGTACACATGACATTTTTAGTAATTAACACAATGGTTGAAAGAGTTTTAAATATTTATTTATATTTATTGACACTGAATTTGCATTGGTATGTCTGTCACCCGTCTCCCCTCTGCAGTGCTGGCACGTACTGTAGAGGAGGAGGGGTGTTTGTGCCTGTCTGTATTATGTTTGGTCTTGTTTATGTTAGGTTCTCTAAATGAATTGGACCTGTGAAATAGTTGAGTGTTTGTATATCTTGTATTCCTTTAATGTATATAGTAATGTGGAAGAATTACTCATATAGTTAGCCGTGTGGCGAGTTAACTAATGACCACTTACTTAATTAGAGGATGGTTTGCCCTACCTGTTTAAGAGCAGGATTGCTGCAGGTGGATGCAGTTCAGTCTCACTTGAGGCTAGGTAAGAGACAACAGGGGAGAACTGCCAGCCAGGGAAAAGCCTGTACCAGTTCCTGCTTGTCTCTTGATTGTATATAGTTTTTCACGTGTTTGTTTTGTTTTATTGGAATGTTGTTTTGGCCAGTATTATTTATTTGTTGACTCGCACTGCACTTTCAAGGTAAATAAAAAGCCTAAAAAGTACTTGTGGACCCATGTCTACTCCCTGGAGCCTCCGGCCAACAGCCAGCCTTATCACAGGATCATAGGAGAGAGAGCGATGGGAGACCCATGACCCAGCTTGGCTTCACAGTAGAAGAGAAGACAAAAGCAATTTGATCATTCTTTATTTTCGCCAGAAGAAAATCCCTGGCCATACGACAGAGATATCTATGTCCACACACAAACGCAGAAACGCATTGAACACAGGATAAAATCACTGCAGTAGCAGGTTTCAATTGTAGGCTATATTTATATTTACACTTATGAGGTGCCATATTTTTTAATGAAGGAATAAGTACTTATGAAGGAGTACATAAGTACTTATGAAGGAATAAGTTATTTTAAAAGCAACCTAAATTTTGAGTGGAAGTATCATTGTCTGTCAGCATGTCACACTATGTGCGTAAATCTCCAGATCCCGACTCTCGACTTTTCTCTCCATATAATTTCAAAATGATAGACACTTTACCATTGCTCTGGCGACTTGGCATGTCCTGCACAGAAATGAATAGCTTAGTCAGACCGCTATAGAAGTGTCCACAACCAGAAAAATGTATGTAACAAAATTTGAAACGCAATGTCGATGCCTTTTTTATTTTTTATTTTCTGTTTTTACTTTTTTTGTACGTTTGTGGTGTTATGTGTACTGTAAGTTTTTTTTTTCTGTCTTGTCTTGAAAATCAATAAAAATTTAAGTTAAAAAAAAAGAAGTGTCCACAACCAGTTGTGAGCTTGTAGAGTGGCTATATTTTCGAGCTGTAAAATAAATGTCACGTTATAATGGGGTACACGCTCACCACAGCACAGAGAAGCACAGCACATGCACATGAAGGGTTTGTGGATTTATATGTGTGTGGGGGGAAAACATTATTTGTAGATTAGTTTTTTGTTTGTAAATATTAATATTCTTTGCACAGTTTAAGTGTGCCTTTGAAACTGGATGTGAAACAAAAATACAAAACACATATTTGAAACACAAATGTGAAACACAAATACAAAACACAAATGTATACAAAACACAGATGTGAAACACGGATACAAAACACAAATCTGAATTTGTGGATACAAAACACAAATGTGAACCTGTGAGTTCACTCATGTGAGTTGCAAATCTGAACTTTGTCTGCCTGAACCTGCTCAGCAGGCTTTGCATCATTTGAAAAAACACTGCATACTATAAACACTTCATTGAACTGCATTGTTCGCTCAGAAGAGAGCAGCAGTAATCTCAAGCATTGCAACTACTGTAAATGCTGAGAAGATGGGTGTGGTCCATTATGTCTTAACTTGCCATTTCACAAGTTCAAAATGTGTACAAAATCTATTGAAAATAGCCGATCGGCTATTTTCAAATGGCCGAAATGTATAGGGTTGAAGTGGTTACCGGTAATGTATGTTTTCTAATCAAAATTAAAATCTCCAAAGTAACTAGTTACTAAAGTTTTCAAATAATTGTAGTGGAGTAAAAGTACACATTTTGGCTCTGAAATGTAGTGGAATAGAAGTAAAAGTATTGGAAATTGGAAATACTCAAGTAAAGTACAAATACCTCGAAATTGTACTCAAGTACAGTACTTAAGTAAAAGTACTTAGTTACTTTCCACCACTGCTTAACTCAAAACAATGTGATGGAACACAAACTAATGACTAACTTCATGATACCTAGTTGTGCAAGGATGTTGTGCATTGAAAGTAGCAGATCTACAAGCTCTTAATGTGTTGTTCTACCTTCTATCCATCTCCAAGTCCCTCCCTCTCTCTCTCTCTCTCTGAGCAGTGTGTTCATAGCAGCACAGAAACCTGTCTCTCTCTCTCTCTCTCTCTCTCTGAGCACTTGAGCAGTGTGTTCATAGCAGCACAGAAACCTGTCACCACTTAGCACTAGCACAGGTGTTATGACGGTATAGGTGTACAGGTGAAACACACCGCACACACCTCACCACGGCAACAACATTCCCTGGTGTATCTAGGGGGGGAATCAGTGGCGAGATGGTACATTTTCCACCTGACAAACAGAGACAAGAAGTTGCAGTAACATCCGAGGTAAATTATAATTTTTATAGACCAAATTAATTTCTCTGCTCTGCATATGCTATATTAATCCACCCACCAGTTTCACTTGACATTGTTTGAAGGGAGTCATGTCAATTTCTTAAAAACTTGTATTGTGTTGCTTTGTTTAGCCTAGCCGCAATTTGCAACTCTAGATTTATTTTTACAATGGGATGAATCTGTAGAGTTGCAATACCCTCCATTGCCTCCCCACTCATCCAATTGCGTTTGCGATCTGCTTGTCTTAGACGACGTTAAACCATAGAGCGTTAAACTCACCAACATTGCAGCTGTAGTCCAAGTTTGAATAATCCTCTTTCAATCTGCCGAGTTTAATTTTGTATAGCATAGGCCTAGCCTATGTGAGAAGAGTTGACTTAATGTGTACTATATAGCCTAGTTCTTCTTTAGACCAAATGATGCTTATTGCATGTCAACCAGTTTGGCCACGGCCAGCATCAGGTGTCAGCACCTGTTTACATTTAACATAATTAAGTAGAGAGAGAACACTGTCCCTGACCCTTGCATGCATATTTTGTGCTCAGGCTAAATCGTAATCTGTTGTAACTGTGCTAAACTACAGTATCAAAATATTTAGATATGAATGTTTAGTTTCTGTGCAATAATTATCAGGTATGAAGAAGTAATTCTCTGTTTACTTTTCTTTCTCTGCTGGTCAAGGTGCATCATGGGCTGTGTCTACCTGATAGAGCCCGTGATCGGGATATATGCATTTGCCATGTTTATGACCTACCCTCTTCTGCAGCAGTACGTCTATAGGAGACTGTGGCTGCAGCTCAGTGGTGCCCCCTACCCTATAGAGGAGAACAACACCCACTGTGCAGACAACTCCACAAACCTGACTTCTATACACGTGGTGAGGAAGTGTGTGCATGTGACTGTGTCTGTGGTTCTCAGGTTAACTCAGGTTCCTCATTGCTTGCACACAGGTCACTGAAACACTGCTACACATCTCGATATGTAAACAGAAAATATCGTATCGTTTTGCAATGAAAATAATCGGTATCAAATCGTTTTGCAATACTATTAGTACTTGTGTTCAGTCAAGGCGTGGGTTTGTCCATGTATTCAAATACAATGTCCATCTATTTGCCAGAGAATCGCTGTGTTTACTTATTTATATCCATAATAATTCATCTTATCGTCCATGTATCATATTGTCAACCATGTATCATGATACCTATCGTATCGCTGTTAAAATGTATCGTTATACCCCTAGCTGTTATGCATATTACAAATGGGTGTAGTCTACATAGCATATCACGATAGAACAGTGGAACTCAAAGCGAAGGACATATCAACATAACATATGCCTCTACAGTGTAACTGTACAAACATTCCCATGTCATTTTTCATCTCTGTGATAACCCAGACATCTTTGACAGCTGATACACCAGATGTTGTTCTTGTTGTTGTCCAGGGAAGTGTCTCTATTAGAGATGGCATGCACCTGTCCTTTGACCTTAGCCTAGACTAGAGGAAGCCTTTATGACCAAGGTCATTAAATATCAACCACTCGTACATGCTATCTCAATCTCAGAGCTAGGTTATAGGTGCAGCAGCAGACTATTTGTTTTCACCAAAATGTAGGAATTACAAACATTTCAAAAAGGTAGCACACACCAAAAAGGAGGGGGGCTGTATTTGATCATAATTGTGCTGTACAGTGAAATGTCATGGGGCTATGAAGAAAAACAGTATGGTGTTATCCTTGCTGTTGAATAGAATGAATCGTTGGTCCAATGCCAGGCCTACAATGGTAATCTGAACCTCATCTTCAACAATAGGAGTAGGTGTACTTTACCTTGCTTTGTTACCTGACCATGAGGACTGGAGGGACATTTTTCAGCTTTGTTTGTTCAGTACAGCTGGGAAATTTTGCCCTGGATTACTTTTGAGCCATTATCATATTCATTCAGTAGGGTTCAAAATGGTATTGTCTGTGTGCCTTCATGCTCCTCAGTCTATGGCCCCAAAATGTTTTAGTAACCTTATGGCCTTTCTTCTATAGCACCAACATAGTGGCCAAAATGTCCACTATAAATTATATCTCAAAATGTAATGGACAGACTGTCCAAAAATAAATTAATAATGCAATAAAGTTCTGAGTGCATTATGCTCCATGCTAAATTAACTCTAAACTATCTTATCCTTTAGCACCACACAAAATATCAACTTTTCACACACAACATATAATAGGCAGATTCCAGTTTTTCACCACCACCCTTCAGCAAATTTCCAGTTGGGTGTAAAGAGCAACGGGTGCTAGCGGTGCTTTTAGACTCGTAATAGTCTTGTTCTGCATAGTCTTGTTCTGCATATCCCTGCTTGTCTCACTTGTTGTTCTCACCACAGCTCCGTCTTTATTCCCCTTTTCTTCTAATATTCTCCTCTTTTCTTCCTCCCGTATCCAGGCTGTCCAAGAAAAGACATCTCTCTTCCACCTGTATGCCCAGCTGTGTTTCATCTTCCCCAGTCTGCTCTCCGCTCCTCTCCTGGTGTCCTACAGTGACATCTGTGGCAGGAAGGCCGCCATCATTGCCCCCCTGGTGGGAGACTGTCTCTTCGATCTTTGTTACTGTATTGTCAGTGCCTTCTCCCTCGATCTGAACCTCTTGCTGGGAGCTTCTGTCATCAGTGGGCTCCTAGGGGGCCCCACGGCACTCATTGGAAGCTGCTTTGCCTACGTGGCTGACCGCTGTGAACCAAGACTTTCAGCCGTAGGCGGAGGTGAGTCCAGAGGAATTTCCGAGGAGAAAACTGAGAGAAGTGGAGATATTTATGCAGTGATCGCTAGCACTGAGGGACATGGACGTATAGAAAAGGGAGGGTGTGAAAGTAGAAGGTGCCACGAGTTAAATCCACCATGTGATGAGGGAAGGGTTCGAGTTCGAGAGGCCAATGATGGCGATGGGAGCAGAGACGATGGTGTGGGCCCTGTTTATGCAGGCAGAGATGAAAGGGGTCGCACGGTGAGAATGGCCAGCCTGGAAATGATCATGGGGTTGCTGACTGGACTGGCGTCTCTATGCACTGGCTTCTTCATCCATGCCGCAGGCTTCACCTGGCCCTTCCTCACCGCCACCCTGCTCCACCTCATCAACCTGACCTACGTGCTCTGTGTCCTCCGAGAGTCTCTGAGCCGCACTCCGGCTGCGCCCTTGCCTTCGTCAACAGCCTTTCGTTCCTCCTCCACATCATCTTCATCATTCTCGTTGTCCTCGTCAGGCTCGTCTTCGCCGGAGGCCGGCAGCTCCCGCTTCCCCCAACGAGCGGTGCTGATGCGTCAGCTGAAAGGAATGTACCTGGTGCTCACATCAGGGACTCGCCGGAGGAGCATCACTCTGGGATTGATGCTCACAGCTTTTGCTCTCTATAAGGTAAGTCAGAATGGCTCAATACAGCTGATATTTTAAAACCCACCCACCCCACAAAATATATTTGATTAATTTCCATTATAAATGTAAAGTTAAACATTTCAAAAAGTATTAAACATAATATAATAATTATGGGACAAATAACTTGATTGGCAGTGTGCACAAGACATTTAGCAGTGATTGGTTTATCTCCCTGTCTGTCTCAGGTGTCTGCTCTAGGTGGTATGTCCATCTTTATCCTGTATGAGTTGAATAAACCCTTATGTTGGAGTGAGGTCTTCATTGGCTATGGTTCAGCCATCAGCACGCTTATCTACTTGGGCAGTTTTGCAGGTGAAGTGTTGAGTAGTAGTGACAAAATTAGATGCACACACAGGGCTTACAGAACCAAACTGCATAAACTAATGTTTAATGTGTTATGCTGGTATTACAGAACCCAAAGTGGAATCAGGTGTCAGTGTACTGAGTAACATTCAACCCTATACAGGTGTCACTGTACTGTCCCGCTGCCTCCAAGACACACACATTGTGCTTCTGGGTCTGCTCTCTGTCAGCGCAGGTCTACTCATGGCGTCTTTCGCAAAGACCACACTCCTTATGTTTCTGGGTGAGACAATGTGTGTCTGTCTATCTGTCTGTCTGGTATTTACACATATATTGTAATAGGGAATAAAAGTCACATGGTGTCATATGCTGATGCAAACATGCAGTCACAGTAACAGCTACAGTGTGTTCCCTGTTTGGTGTCGCTCCACAGTGAGGCTGCCACTGGTCCTTTCCTCCATGCCTTCACCTGTTCTTAAGTCCATGATGTCAAAGGCAGTACTGAGCTCTGAACAAGGTAAGAACACTGACTGTACGCTACAGTATGTGGAGTCTGGTTGATCCCTCCACTGGGCACCTCTTCATTGGAACTGAAGGGGAAACCATACAGGGTTGATTCATAGAGGGTTGGTTCTAATCCCACAGGACCTGAGCTGACACCCTTTATTAATAAATAGTATTATTGCGACTGTAGGTCGCAGTTTACTATGAAAATCAGTCGTGTAACCTGCCGTGTCACGCCTCCATATATGCTAAAGTGGTCAGGAGGTGCACGCACATCCCGGGTAAATTCACCGGGTGCTCGAACAAAAAAGAACAGACTGAAAAAGGAAGAATAAGTCTGCACACCGTTTTGAAAGCTCCCAAAAAACTTTATTTACCAAGGCGGAGTAAACACAACGTTCCTCTGTGGCCTTCGTCAGATACCTGATACGATGATACGTGTGTATGAGGCCTGAGAGGGAGAGAGGGAAATTGTGAGGGGACTTTCTTGCACTATATGCCAAGAAAACTGATTGTTAAACAGACTAGAGTAGACCATCCACCTCTAAAACGGAAGGATACTTGCTGAAATAAGTAATTTATGTTAGGAAAGGCTTAACACCTATTTTAATTTCATATACAAATTATATATTTTACAAATTTAAATAGTTAATTCACAAATGCATTTGAGCTGACATGTACTTTTTGTGTTGAAAGTTTCACCACAACAAGTACTTACTAAACTCAAGAGATTATCGTGTGTATGGCTGTACGTTGGCATTGGTATCTATCAGTGCGGATACTGTAATGTACATTAGCATTTATCACATACCCAGCCTTAATTTTCCCTGGGCTTGACATACAGCCTGAGGTAATAACCTTTACTCCCTCTGCGCTTCAGGTGCGATGTTTGCGTGTATTGCATTTGTGGAGATGCTGAGCATTGGAGGGGCATTGGCTGTGTTCAACGGCATATACGCCGCCACAGTTTCCTGGTTCTCTGGGTTCAGCTTCCTCCTGGCTTCTGGTCTTGCCATCATCCCTGCTGTTTTGATTAGGTGAGTGGGATCACATACAGTATATCATCAGTGAATCAACATGGTTGGAGGCACTGTATACCTGTAGGATTTAAGCTTTGTGGGGAAGCAGTCATTGTTCTAGTCCAATGCATGTTGAAAATGACAAAACAGAATCACATTTTCAAAAATATGAATGTATTGGCTGGGTCACTGACATGGCGTTCATTTTTTTGTGTCCATATGGTTTGAAAAAATTAATTACAAACCAATACAACCACTACTGTGTCTGCTGCACATTCATTTATTAGTCACCGACCCGTGGTCAAAAATCCTGCCGTGGTGTACTGTACTGTCTATTTTGGGGACATTCTACCAGATGCATACATTTTCACTTCTAAAAATCGTGCAGAAACAATATCTTGTGTATATAACCTATAGTATGTGAATTGACAGCTCAAGTGATGGATTGACTGTTGTGTTATCTCCAGAGCTCTAATGAGTTTCCATGTGGCTGTGGAGGAGGACATGACCAAACTTACAGATGAAGAGGAAGATCATAAGATGTAGAGGCGGAGAGTGGCAGAGAGACACTGCAGCTCCCTCAGTGGGACACAACAGAACACCAGGCCCAGCACACATGCACCTGGGTGCAACTAACAATGCTTGAGCTGGTGTACTTTGTCTTGGAGTACTGTAAAGGGACAGTTCACCCGAATCACCCCCCAAAAATACTTATTTTCTATCAATTAAACACCCCACCAAGCCTTGAATCATGGAGATTTTTGTTTTTATTTTTGTAACATTCCTGAGCTAATAATTTGATGACTTGCGGAGTATCCAGTAGGAGACTCAATGGCTTAGGAATGTGACAAAAACAAAAAGGCTCCTATGGGGTGAGTAGTCCATAGAAAGAAAAGAAAAATCATTTTTGTGGGTGAACTTCCCGTTAACAAAGGAAACAATTGCTAGATGACACCCAACAGTTGGTGGTGCGTGCCCAAAGGTGCCTTGGTGAGGAATAGTAAATCGGTTGCCTCTACTCAGGCAAGTGTCACGACTCAGACACTACATGTATTATGATGTTCATCTTATAGCCTCTGAAAAACATCAGCAGGACAAGTTTATTTTTTTAGGTAACACCCAACTCACAGAAATTGAATTGATGTCATAGGACTCAAAGCTGCCATCAATCTGAGCAGAAGAACCTCATCTAGGGCCTTCAAAAGGTGCAGGTCTACTAGTGCTCTTGTGTTGTTCTATTGAACGTTAGACTTCAAAGTACTCCAGGAATGAAATGCATTAAGTCTGGAGACTCAAAACTGGAACCTCTGAGCACAGATCTCTGCACCCAAACACCGTCACAGCCAACAGATCTCTCCTAATGCTAATAATGTATTCTTTTCTTCTGTGGATGGACATGTTTGTTTCTATAATAAAACTCATGTGTAGCATTTATCTTTCTGACAGCCTCAAAACTACTTCTACATAGTATGTCGTTTTTCCTGATTTATCAACTTTTTTTTAATGGTTGAAAATCATGAAAACCAACATATATAATATAGTATGTCGTCAAAGCATCAAAAACGACATACTAAAAACTAAAATATGTCGTTTTTCATCATGGCTATCCAGGGTTTGATGAGGTCAGTGTTGTGATCTTCATATGGAGGCTATGGATGGTTGCGTGACGTGTCACGAAGCTTGACTGACTGACAACCATATGGTGGCGTGACGGAACTTTTTTTGCAGGTTTTCATAGTAATCTGCGACCTATGGTCGCAATTAAAATCACGGAAAACATTATTGAACATAAGACCTTTTTCAATATTCATTTAATATTAAATATATTAGAGTAAATCATTTTAAACATGCACATTAAGCAAAATTGTAAAAAAAAAAATTAATGTGCAATGCAAATTGAGCCATGCATAATTTCACATCCAGACTTAAATATAATTTACTCGTATCACTTTGTGACAAGACTAACCTTACAATTAAATAACTGCCATAATGTAACAATTGGTCAGATGGATAAATGTTTACATTATCAAGCTGTTATTAAACTATAATGTGTTACAAAAGATCCTCAGACGATCCTGGGTTCAATTGTAGCCTTTTAACCACTTAAACCCTCTATTCTTAGTAAATAGAGGGCCAAAAATAGCCAATCTACAAGCTTACAATGAGCTTGTGGATCTGCTATTTTGGGTCAAATGTTCTCCGCAGAATAGGTATCCTGGGGTTCAAGTGGTAAGAATTAGCAGTAGGCAATGTATTACAGTAACTCCTGAGCTCCCATAGTTGCTCACAAAATCAGTTTTCTATTTTTCATACAATGGAAATGTAGACACTGTATGAAAGGTGCTATATTATAATTTATCATTTTTATTATTTTCCCCAGGACTGAAGTTGCTGTAGAGCACTGGTGGGGTCTGGGACCCCAGCGTGCTCCTGGGGGTCCCCAGCTAAAGTATTGACAATGAGTTACAGACCCTTACTGGTCTGTAACTCAGATTAACACTGAACATTGTACAGTGTAGATTGGAATGCCTGAGATTAAATGGGAAACAAAATGGGGGTCGTTGATATATAAACAAAAAGTTAGTCACTGCTGTAGAGAATTAGCAATTCTGAGAGGGTCATCATGGCCAATGAGTCTGCAGGATCAGGGCGAGTGGATCATCTTCACTTCTTCATAAAGTGACTTATGACATCCATGGGCAAGGGGAAAATGATGGTGGAGTTCTTCTCGGCCGCGATGGTGGTGAGTGTCTGCAGGTAGCGAAGCTGTAGGCCAGACGGAGACTCTGAGATCACCAGGGAAGCCTCCTTCAGGGCGCGGGACGCGTTCATCTCCCCCTCAGCCGCAATCACCTATACGTGAAGACGGAGAAAGAAACAATTGCGCCAGAGTCATACTTAATTGCGCACAACACGACGCTTTGTGAGCTTTGTAGGCCGGGTATTTTCGTCCGTTCTCGGTGCACAACACCGCCGTGCGACAGAGCATAAATTAGGCTTTAGGATGAGAAGGCTGTGTGGGCTTCTTTTATTTCGATGAGAGAAGTCCAATATTAAATGAGATATCCAATTATTTATAAAGGTCGACACCACTCACAAAATATGGATATTATTCCTTGGTTGTTGGTACTTGGTATACATGTGTGTAATTCTTTGCTGTTGACATATTATGCTGTATATAGTGTGAGTGTACCTTAGCCCTAGCTTCTCTTGTAGCCTCAGCCTCCGCAGCCATTGCTCTCTGAAGCTGATGGGGCAGCTTCACATCTTTAATCTCCACGCGCTCCACCTTGATGCCCCAGACATCTGTCGCCTCATCAAGGGTTGTCTGCACAAGAGAGCAAGAATCATGCATTAAAGCAATAATGTTGAGGTCGTACTTTTGACTTGTTTAGAAAAACAAACTGTGTTGGGTGCCTTGTATTCCAAAAAGCTGGATCAAAACCTCTTGAACTTTAGGCCCTCATTTATCAATGTGATTTTCGCCGAAATCACTGCAATTTTCAACATTTATCATACCAATGTGACTTTGGCATGATACATGAGATTTTGTGGGGGAAAGAATATATTTCTCACAAGAGTATGAATGAGGATGTGGCATGTGTTGTATGGCCGCAATATACAGTAGTAGCTACAGTATACATTACGGTAAATTGATTATGGGATTGGAAAACTAGAAGAAAAAGACTTGCATGCCACAAAAACTTGGATGATCTTTAGACAGAGACTAAGATAATATTGTTTTCCTTTTATTTGATCATGCTCATTAAGTAGGCATACTCAACTACTGTGCTCAAAGTGATAGGTGCAAAAAAGCAGCAAAGGTTTCGGTCGTATGACCTTCGTCAGTGCTACCAGTGGTTTTCTGGTTCCACTGAAAAATCTGCCATTCTAGTTTCCCATAGAGATTTACAAAAATATTTATATCAATTATTTTAAGCCTAGAATGAAGCCATCCAGGATCCTGGTGATTCATGACCATAAAACCTTTGATTCTGTGAAAAAAAAAAAGATTTAATTATATGATACAGGCCTACTACATTTAAATACCCTTTGTTTAGCTGATTCTTATTTTTCACATAAAGGTTTTATGGGCATGATTCACCATGATCCTGGATGGCTTGATTCTCGGCTTAAAATACGGTAATTGATATAAATATTTTTGTAAATCTCTTTGGGAAAACTGAATGGCTGATTTTTCAGTGGAGCCAGAAAACCACACCCACTGCTATGCCCTGTGTAAAATCACAGAGATGCAAATGACAGTAATGTCCAACAGAGGGCAGTGTTATGATTTTGTGCAGTGCAAGGCCTATGTACTGTAGAAACCAATAGACCGTAAAAAACAAACTTTGGACTTAAAACAGGTGGGTGACAGTTCAAAGCAGATCAACATCAAAAGGTGTTAGTTGTCACATGCTTATACAAGTATGTGAAGTGAAATGTTGGCTAACAATGTCCAACATATAATAAAAACGTGTAGTACTTTAGATGTGAACTTTGGATGTTGTGGATACAAATGTAATTTAAGTGAAATGAGTATGTCCACCAATAAAATAAATCCTATAAGATAACTGGTGTCACTGGAGTCAGAAGACTGATTCATAATTTGTGTACGGTTAGGAGAAATACCATTTTAGAAATATTCTACACTGCTTACACTAGCAACTACATTTAATTTTGTTGTAATCTGAATGCATTACACTCATAATTCCTTCCAGGGGCATCATATAGATGTTTTTAGGGGTTCTAGGTTCCAACGTTTTACACTGGTCAGACACAGAGCTTACTCAGGTTTTGATGTCAGGCTTTAGGTCGGTGGTTTAAGTCCAAGTGGTTAGGTCCGGCCGATCCCAATTTTGGAGACTTGGCCAACCGGAATACAAATGTTTTGACCGATATTTTGCCAAAAAGTGCAACATTTTCTAGTCAATTTGAAAAACACATTTTATTAACAACATTCAACCTGCCATCCCTATTTTGGGTATGTGATCATTATACAAACATTTTCACGAACAAATAACTTGTTTTTGAATAGGGTGCAATTAAGCTTATTTAAAAATCACGACACATTGGCTACGTAAGTGCCAATACTGATGTCATTAAAACAAAGTCAAATAATGACTGATGTATCAGTATCGGTTGGGCTCTGTATATTGTACCTGCATACTGTGAGAGATGCTCTCGCGCTCAGACAGGAGCTCAGCCAAGGTCTTTGTTCCCAGGACGTTTCTGAGGGTGGTCTGAGCCAGCAGACGCGTGGAGTAGTCTGCGTTGGCCACGTTGGCCACAGAGGAGATGGGGTCACTGACCCGGAAGTACACCACTCCATCCACACTTACGGTGACAGAGTCCTTGGTCAGGATCTAGGGTGAGACCACATGAGATGAAGGTGTGAGTCTGAGTTGATCAATCTACAGTTGCCAAACTTTTGTAGTGTCTCCCTTGGACCCAAACTTACAAAAACATATTATATTACCCCATTAAGACCCGAGGCCAATTCTACGAATGCCTTCTAAATCAGTAGTTCTCAAAAATATTCAGAAATAGCAGACAGTACAAGCTTGCTAGCTTGCATATCTGCTATTCTTTTATAGCCAAGGCAAGAATCTAAAATTACACAGATGCTTTTCTGGTTTTAATGGGTTATACTATGTAGTCAAATAATGTATTGTAACGAGGGAACTGCCATCCTATGCCCTGCTACTACAGTGTATTGTCCACAGCCTATTGTGTGTGTGTAGTTACTAAGCCTATGTTCTGATTGGGTCTCAGCCCCAGGGGGTTCTGGGTAGGTTATGTTCAGCCCGCCAGTTTAGTGTGTTATGTTCCGGTGTTCAATGAGTGTAGAGTCGTACCGAGGAATCCTCCGTCTCCACCCGACCACCACGGACAAGACTAACCCACCAAAGAGACAGTAGTACTAGTGTGAGTTTACCTGTACTGCTGCTGTATTATTGCCGACCTATGAAGTCCTGTTGTTATTGTGCCAACCTGTTGGAAGTACCGGTACACTGTATGTGCCGTTCTGCCAGTAAACAGCATGCTACTGAAAACCCTTGTTGTGGCATCATTCCTCGCCTCCAAACCACAGAAAGTTAGTCCACAACAAATGGTGACAGAAGTGGGATTTTTGTACAAGGACACAACTGCATGACTAGCCTGTATGCTAGCAATTGGAATTGTTCTGTGGCGAAGTTAGAAGACGTCTGTATACAACAACAAAGACACGTTCCCTCCCTGGAACTGCCTGGGTCACGTGACCGCAGCCCGGTCACTATAATAATTAAAAAGAGCAGATCTGCAAGCCACTGCATCATCTTTCTCACAGAAGACAAGCACAGGCTCACAAATTATCGCCGCCGCCGCTATAGGCCTATCTCCGCCTGGACAGGTAAAAAAATATAATAATAATAATAATAAAAATAATAAAAAATAAAAAAATGGGTGTCTGGAACGAAATCCTTATGTCCTTAGAGAGAACGGCTTGGGAGCATGGGTGGAGCTACGCAGAGAAGCTGGACGAGCTCTATGAGCAACTGAGTGCCTCCGAGTCTGAAATGTGCTTCGTCTACTCCCTGCCAGAGCATGTAAGAGAAGACTACATCCTTCTCACTGACCAGCTGACACTGCGTTACAGTCAGTCTGTCCCACCTTCTACTGTTCGTCATCACCAGGTAGGACAGCTGCAATTCACAACGGCCACGGCTGTGGAGCGGCCTGCTGCTGATGTAGCCCTTCCAAGCCACACCTCAAAAGTTGAACAGCAACATGGAAGTTTCGATTAATGATGCAAGCGGATCTGTGATGCCTCCGCAAGAGGGAAATGACACCAACCCCTTACCAGTCATTGCTAAGTGTGAGACCGGATCTGACTTCATACTGACAGCTGATGGAGCTTTACAAGAGGGAGGAGAGATGTTCATTGAGGGTGAGCCAGTGTCAAGCTACATCACTGGGAATTCAGTGGGGAGCAATACAGTCTCCAAAGTGCTTCTCCTGAACCCTCCAACCTTCCCACTGGAGCCAGCTGACCTGACCGACAGTGTACACTCAGGCCATGGCCTTGTGGACAAGGATAAAGAGATGCCCATTCAAGTCTGTAAACTGCCTCCCCTCAGCACCAACCCACTGAGAGACCCCTGTCTTGGGATCAGGGGAGCCATGGAGAACTCTCCCCCGCCCACCCTGGAATGGCAGCAAACAGTTGATGACATTGCTGAATCCGGTGAGGTGCAGACACCAGACAAGGAACCTCCTGACACCTCTGCTAGACAGCTACCGCCAGACAAGCTTCCAAAGAAACCTCCTCCTGATCTTCCTTTTCTACACAGCCTGCGTCCACCAGAGAGCCTACTCAACCAGCGTCCACCAGAGAGCCTACACAGCCTACGTCCACCAGAGAGCCTACTCAACCAGCGTCCACCAGAGAGCCTACACAGCCTACGTCCACCAGAGAGCCTACTCAACCAGCGTCCACCAGAGAGCCTACACAGTCTGCGTCCACCAGAGAGCCTACTCAACCAGCGTCCACCAGAGAGCCTACACAGCCTGCGTCCACCAGAGAGCCTACTCAACCAGCGTCCACCAGAGAGCCTACACAGTCTGCGTCCACCAGAGAGCCTACTCAACCAGCGTCCACCAGAGAGCCTACTCAACCAGCGTCCACCAGAGAGCCTACACAGCCTGCGTCCACCAGAGAGCCTACACAGTCTGCGTCAAAAGAAACCTCCTGACCCCCATACTGTGCTCATCCTGCGCCCACCAGAAAACCTGCCACGCCTGCATCTACCAGAGACTGTGTCCAGCTTACACCCACCACATACTTCATCCAGCCCGCAGTCAGCTGGGCCGGACAGAGGTCGGTCACGTGACCAAAAAGGGTAGGCCAGTCAACAGGCTTGCCCACAAGGATAGCTCGGATTGAACTGAGACATTGATCTGAGACACAGACTAAATGTTTCATGCACAATTATTGAGTTTTGGTTTTGAATAGGAGGGACATTTTGAGTTTCAGTAAATGACGAGAAGTTAATTTAGATTGCCTAATGAAGGAATTGGACAGTTTGTTTAAGTGAAAGTTCAACAATATTGCATGCCTGCTGTTTATTGTGTTGTGTGAAATGCTTTGTGTTGATTAATTTGAGATGAAGGTGCTGAAGGGACTCAGCACTCTAGAGGGGGGGTGGTGTAACGAGGGAACTGCCATCCTATGCCCTGCTACTACAGTGTATTGTCCACAGCCTATTGTGTGTGTGTAGTTACTAAGCCTATGTTCTGATTGGGTCTCAGCCCCAGGGGGTTCTGGGTAGGTTATGTTCAGCCCGCCAGTTTAGTGTGTTATGTTCCGGTGTTCAATGAGTGTAGACGTACCGAGGAATCCTCCGTCTCCACCCGACCACCACGGACAAGACTAACCCACCAAAGAGACAGTAGTACTAGTGTGAGTTTACCTGTACTGCTGCTGTATTATTGCCGACCTATGAAGTCCTGTTGTTATTGTGCCAACCTGTTGGAAGTACCGGTACACTGTATGTGCCGTTCTGCCAGTAAACAGCATGCTACTGAAAACCCTTGTTGTGGCATCATTCCTCGCCTCCAAACCACAGAAAGTTAGTCCACAACAGTATAATCTTATTAAATACACTATAACAAAGAAAAGCATTCACATTTTAGTGATGTTTTAAATAGCAACTTTTACATGATAAATCACTAAACCAGTGTAACTTTTCAGATCAGATCTGTCAATAGATTCTTCTGTTCTTTAGTAGCCAGTAAACATCGATTTAAACACTTTTAAATACAACCATTTTCACCCTGCCATCCCTATTTGGGCATTATATTGTGACCCCCCCCCCCAAAAAAATAGCAGCGTGGCTATTTTCACGATTCATTGTATGATTAACTATATAGGGTTTAAGTGGTCAAAGTAGCATTCCAATTTGCCTGCAGTGTGTTGTGTGTATTGACCATACTGTACCTCCTGTGGAGGGATGTCGAATGAGACAGTTCTCAGATCCACTTTAACAATGCTATCAGTGCATGGCAGGATAAAGAAAAGACCTGAAAACATCACCGGGAAAAGGTTACAATTATTACAATAATATCCTGTTTATCCCTTATTTAATTCACTAGAATTTATCTGGATAATGTCATAGATAGACCATCTCTGCATATATATCTGTTCAAAAAGTTTAAATTCAAACTGATTAGCTTTGCAGTAATAAAGGAATACAAATATATAAATGATCGCAATAGATTAAATTTAAACACTAAAGAGACTATTACGGTATATCATATGATCTCTCGGTCTTCTGATAGACATACAGTGCAGCCTAAAATCCTCATGCAGTACAAGGGTAAAAGTTCAAGACTAAAGTTAAATGGGTTTTTATTTATTATTACCTGGTCCTTTAGCCTTCCTGTCTGTGATGCGTCCCAGTCTGAAAATGACAGCACGCTCATACTCCTGCACAATCTGTAATACAAAGATTCAAGAGATTCACGATTAAACAAGATTTTACCTTTTAGAGACACAAACATCTGCTTTAGTATACAAACAAATGTTCCCTCTAATGTGCACCCGTGTGGTGCGCAGAACAAATCTTTGTATATAATAACGCACTTGACACCGTGTCCACCACCATGATATTTTTCCCAGAGTGCAGCGCATGTTTTAATTGTTTATAACGAGAGTGCAACGCTTTTGGAAACTCCAGCAGCTTGGCGTTGCGCTGGGCATTTACCTTGCGCGTGGAAGCAAGGCGCTTTCCTCTGCTTGCTGAGAGCTAAAATAATTTAATAATTATTATTATTAATTTCAACTTGGAAGGCTGGAAGCGCTACCAGGCTGGATTTAACTCTGAGTGTACAAATGTCTAAATGCACACATCATATACAATATGTAGACCTACATGCATACATTCTGTACCTTGTTACATACAGTACACACTACACATTGTTCTCCTACATTGGACTAGGTCTATCTTGTATTCATCATAATGCCTGTCACTTCTCAGCCAGGGATAACCAGACATGTTTCAATGTCAACATGTCAGTATACATTGTAATTTTTATTATATTTATTGCTTTTTCTCTTTTTGTAGACATTTTGTCAACATTTATTACTCTAGATGTGTTCACAATAATATATGTGCAAAAACAACATTTATTCATTATTATCACTGTAACCAAGTAATCTAACTGCAATTACTTACGTGACAGTTATTAGATTAGATTAATTGAATAGGCCATAACTTCTGATATGATCAAAGGGTTTGACAGGCGTGCATGGTCAAGGTGACCACAGTTTACCCAGTGTGTAAGTAAGATGTTGCTCTGCAGGTGCTCCAGTTAAGCTCAGAGGGTTTGGAGTGTTTGCTCAGACCAAAACTGTTTAGGGAACATTGCAGTACAACCTGGCAATGGTGTCCAACCGTGTGCCCTAGAGCAGGGGTTCTCAACCTGGGGTTTGCGGCCCCTGGCGGGGGGGGGGGGGGGGCCGCCAAATTATTTTGGGGGTCTGCAGATTATTTTTAAAAAGAAAAACGTTGAGAACCTGCTAAAACTGCTGCTAAAACTCCTGCTAAAAATTGTAGCTTAGTTGGAATGGAAATCTGCATAGTCTTGAAGCCTAATTGTCGCAGGACCGTGACGCTCTCAGAAAATAGATGATCTACAAAATCACAACGTGTCGAGTTGTGAACTTGTATAGATGCTATTTTCAGTGTTGTAAGACAGAGTATAATTGTTTTACTAATGCCTAAATCGTTATGTCATTACCACACCAACCACTTACAAATAATAGTGTGGACAGTCCGTACTACAGATCAGAAATAAATGGGATTCGCCAGTAGTCTGAACAAAGCAGAAAACTGTACAAAACACATGACACAATGAACTGACTCACCTTGAAACAAAACCAGATGGTGATGGGGAAAAGGCACATAGTAAAGAGGCCAGAGAGGATAACGATTATCCAGCCACAGCATCCCAATCCTGATCCTGTCTGGTCAGCTAGATGGAGGAAAAGAGAAAACAAAGTTGTGAGGAGAACTTCTAAAATATATGCCTGTGTGTCCTGAAAAGTTAATAGTGGTACAGAGTGCCAAATCTCAAATGAATAAAACAAATTATACATTTACTATTTTTACATTTAGTATTTGTATTTTTGGATACTTATTTTCCACTCCTCGAAATGCTTTCCAAGCTCACTTAATGGTCAGTCCTCGGAGAGGAAATGCTTTCCCAGCTCACTTAACGTCTTGAACCCCAGGGGGGTCCAGGGGGAAAATACACAACATCGGAGTTGGAGATCGATTGGGTCTCCATAATAATAATCTTTATTGTCCCAAAGGATATTCCATATTCCATATTCCACTCCATTGTCAGTCCTCGGAGAGGAAATGCTTTCCCAGCTCATTTAATGGTCAATACAAAATATATTTTGCTGTGAGATGGATACATTTCCTGTACATGCTTTCATAGCTGTCAGAATGAAAAAAGGTTAGCTGGTTTACTGTTTAAAGCGGGTTCAGTTACAGTAGAAGCAATGGTAAAATAAATAAATTAATTAAAAACTACTCCTTTTTATATCCCACGATTTTGTAACCCATTTTTCACCCCTGTGTCAATCATCTAATGTGATCCTGGGCTCTACACACCCTCCACCAACCTAGTCCCCATATATGGGGGACAAGGGGAGAGCAACGGACTTGAACTCATGCTTCCTTCATGCCTGAGTGTCCAAGTTGCTGCTTTACACCTGACAGGGGGGAGTTTCCCTGGTTGGACGTAGCGCATGGAAGGAACACGTTATTCCAACCAGTTCCTTTCCCCTCCAACAGGCGCCCTGGCTGGCCAGGGGGAGGCAGTTTAGAGACCAGGATTACTGCATGTTTTTTGTGAGGGTACCTACCCTAGGGGACACGGGGAGAACATGCAAACTCCACACAGAAAGGCCCTTTCGCCAACCCCGCCTTCGGGTATGGGCACTGTTGACGCGGAGGAGGAAACACGCCGCCAGCACCCACAGCGTCCCGAGAGGGAATCGAACCCAGGACCTTCTAGCTGTGAGGCGAGAGCACTACCAACTGTGCCACCGTGCCCCCACGTTATGATGTTTGTATTTCATTTGTTTGGTCAATGTTGCAATGTGTTGATACCTATTATTTTCTCAAGGCATGATGACTGAGCAGTATGAGAATAATGCCGTTTATAAAGAACCTAACCTGTGTCGTCAATGTTGTGAGGGGAGCAGTAGATAGGCTACAGTAACTATAATAACCCATTGACAATTTCAAGAAGTACTTTTGTGTAACTAACTTTCCATTCCAAACCATACCAATAAATAAATATAGGTCAATAAAACGTAACATAGGGGTTATAGGTGATCGAAATGCTTACATATTAATTCGTATTAAGTGCTCCAGAGTTTTCTCTTGACTTTCCATTTGCTCTGCCATCATCTGCTACACGAAAATGACAGGGAAAGTGGGCGTGTATAATCACATGCGTGTGTGTGCGCGCGCGCGTGCAGTGAGTCAGTCGTGATCACCTGCTAGCTTTTGTCGTTATGCGCCGATAATGGCTCTATCTTGAATGGGTGTGGCTTTGATTGTTTGAGGCCGAGTTGATTATCAACTAGCCTGGAAGTGGAACTCACCTATGCTTTCTATGGCATAGGGCGGCAGCTCCCGGCAGGATCCGCCGGGAGAAACTGCATTAGAGCGACAGAGAGAGAGAGAGAGAGGTGTGTGTGTGTGTGTGTGTGTGTGTGTGTGTGTGTGTGTGTGTGTGTGTGTGTGTGTGTCAATTTAACAAAGGTGCAGACGATCAGAAATCAGCAGAGAGTGATCGACGTTTGCGCTACTCTATGCCAACTTTGCCAAGGCATGATGCTAATTATTAATTAGCCTCGGAAACCCAGACGTTTTTATTTCCAGGGAGGAAAAAAAAGTCTGGGTCCAAGTCCACTTAAATTTAGCATATAGAGTAGCGCAAACGTCGATCACTTTTTTTTCCTCCCTGGAAATAAAAACGTCTGGGTTTCCGAGGCTAATTATTAATTAGCCTCGGAAACAAAAAAGTCTGGGTCCAAGTCCACTTCAATTAGTAATTATCAACAAACTTCAATGGAGTTCAACTGATCTGACGAATTACTCCATGTCATCATGACGACATGGGTTTTTATTATTGTGCAATTTTAAAGAACAAAAAAAAAAAGAATAGTAGGTCTAAGTAAATAGTCAACAATTTGAAAAATAAAAGTAATATTTGTTTAATTAATAGGCATATAACGTTTCATTACACCTTTCACTGTACTGTAAGCTACTTGTAGGCTACTGTAATTGACAAATTTAATGAAAAATTTATTGAAATTGAAAATAAATTGAATGTGATAATCTATATCTGTGTCCTATCGCATGATACTTACTGTATGTCAGCCATGTGTATTGACACTGTATAATGACTGTATTATGCTTTACTTCTTCGCTATTGTGTTTTTATTGCCGTTTTTTGCTGTGTTATTGTTGTGAAGTGCACAAAGACCCCTTTGGGTGATGTTGCACTATAAACAAAAATAAACTGAACTGAACTGAAACTGAATCTCATTAGACTGTATTTTCCTTAGATGACCAGGGCAGGCAGCTGGAAAACTTCTAATATTGAGGTGTAGGCCCTATAGGAGAGTAAATGTGGATTAAAATATTTTAATTTGAGGGGTAAAATCTAATTATGGCTCTCATAATTTCTACTAATTCCAGACATATTTAAATAAATGAGGGCCTAGAAATGATTTGGTGTTGTGTGATAAACAATGTTTATACAACAACAATATTTATATTGAATTCCATGAAGACAAAAAACTGACTAACATTGATGCGTCATTTTAGGTCACCAGGTCGTTTAGTTAGTGCACTGTTTCTCAACTAACGGTCCATAAACCACTAGTGTTCCATGGCTATGGCATGATTACAGGTGGTCCATGACTGTCTCTAATTATATATTGGTAGACCTGGGACAGAGTATGATGTCATTTTCTGTCTCCAACCTAAGCTAGCCCAATACATATTCTTCAGGTATATGCCAGTGTGGAAATATCAGTCTCACAAAGATACGTGATCACAAAAGATAATAATTTGGCTTTTACAGTAAGCTCTGGGAATTCTGCATGACAATTCTCCCAAGAACTTCACAAATCACAAGGGATTCATACTGTGACTCTTGAAAACATATGTGGACATGACAGTGTCCTTGTAGTATAGGCTACCTTTGGAATTTAAGCATAAGCCTCCAAAAATGACCACTGATAATGATAAACAAAGCAAAATAAAGTAATGGGAGGAAAATAATTTCCTATGTAGTCAAGATATATAGTTCTAATCTACAGTATAGCCTAGGGGCTCAGGCTGTTTACTCTATAGGTTATGGTAGGCTCTTCTTCCACATGACCCTGTCCAACCGGTTCGCTATCTTAAATAAGAAAAATTAATACATATCTGTAGGAAATTGGCTACTGTTACCCAGCAGCAAATGAAAACAGGCAACATCATGTAATTACGCCGTAATCAGCACCACAGCGACCCACACACACACACACACACACACACACACACACACACTCACTGTCACAGATGTGTCATGTGATGTGATATTCTGTATCTGGCACCGCTATAGCCTGCTGCCTTATATGACTATAGAATGGGGTAGCGTAGGCTAGGCTACGGTATACGGCTTCGGCATAATCGTCCGGTCCACACATGCACACTGTCACTGTGGCTATGATAGAGTTGGTAGAGTTCTGTCCAGAAAAGTAAGAGATCACATCAACGCTATAGAACACGATTACTCCTCAACTAACAAGTTGTTGTTGCCTATAGCCCTGTTGACTTGACAATATCAAAAATATTTTGCTGTAACTTTCCGTTCCAAACAATACAAATATAATAGGCTAGGACTAGGTCAATACAACGTTAGACAGGCCAGTGTTAATAGGTGATCGAAACACTTACATATTAATTCCTCAGTGCTCCTGACTCTTCTCTTTTGGCTTTCCATTTGGTCTGCCATCTCCATATGCTGCTACACTGAAACCGCTTCTCGAAAATGACCGGAAAGGTGGGCGTGTGTATAATCACTTAAAACGCATGAAGTGCGTGTGTGTAGCGGTGTGTAGATCGAGTCAGTCATGGTCATCTGGCTTTTAAAGCGTCGTTGTTGTGCGATAATGGCTTGAATGGGCGTGGCTTTGATCTTTGAGCCCGAGTTGATTATCAACAAACTGCGAATTCTATAGGAAGACAAACTGATCAAATTTCTCCATGACGACATGGATCTTGTGAAGAATAGAAAAACGGTAGTAAAAAAAATAGAGTACAATTTGTATAGGAAAAATAAAAAATAAAAGTAATATTTGTTTATAGGTTTACAGACTGAATTTTCCATTGACAATAGTAGGCCTACCAGCTGGAAAGAATATTGAGGCATAGGCCTACTATATAGAGAGCAAATATGGATACAAATAAAGGCCTATATTTTAAGGGTAGATTTAGCCTATGGCTATCATAATTTCTACTAAATTCAAAACATATTTAAATAGATGAGGGCCTATAGAAATGATTTCGTATTGTGTCAGTGTGGACTATAAAAACAGGACTTTACAATTAAAGTCAGAGACAGCAGTAATATAGAAGTCATAAGAGTGGAAAACATGATTTCAGATGGCCCTGTAGGCTTTTTCTGATATAATACCACCATGTATGAAGCCTGCACACCATACAGGTACAAAATACTTTCTTCATTGAAATTTCAGATGTTCCGATATATCTTTGATCTTCATCTGGCCATGTCCCATACTTAATGTAGCCTATAGCCTGTAAAAAAAAGTGTGCAGATGTTAGCTGTGGAAATCAGTATTCTTTTTTTGTAAAAATCATTCTCATTTTGTTTGTTATAGTGCAAAATCATATTTTATTTTAATGTTTTACTCTTAGTATTTGACTTTAAACATGGGGTCATCTTAATATCTAGCCTAATCTGACTTTTGTGTGCACCCCAGAATGTGTTTTAAGTTTCTAGATTCTATGTTTAGATATTTGATTTGGGGGGGAAAAAAGAAAAGAAAAATGCAGACCCAGAACAATATCAAGAGACCAGAAACAGAGAAGACCCAGAACAATATCAAGTGACCAGAACCAGAGAGTCAGGGACTTTTAAAGAAATACATTCTTTGGTAGACTTTTGGGATGTGTAGTTACATTGTCCACATTACATCCCAGATTGACTACTGCAACAGTATCCTCAATGGCACCACCTCCAAAGTCCTCAACAAACTACAACACGTACAAAACTCAGCTGCCCGTCTGCTCACCAGTACATGCAGGTGGCCACATCACAGGGAGAGTTTCTATTTTTGAGTGGTGCAACCACTCCCTTACGGAGCTATGTGTGTGTGTGTGTGGGTGGCTGGGTGCGTCTGAGCATGAAAACAGAATGGTTGTTTTTCACCACCTGTGCGCACGCAACCTAACACACACAAACACACACATTAACTTTATGATTTTGGGTGTCCCAGTACAGTACAGTGACAGTACAGTACAGTAGAGGGACCACCAAACGGTAACTCTGTCATTTCTCAACCGTTCCGGACGCGTTCCTGTGGGTCTGGAACCCCCGCCCCGCCCCCCCGCCCCCCCCCCCCCCCCCCCGGGACCCCCACACAGAGTTGCACCAATCACTTCACATGGGTGTGATTTCTTTTTTTATGTATCCCCTACATGGGCAAGTGGCGGGAGGCCCCCACCTTCACTTAATGCATCCCGCAGGTTAATATCCGAATACTGATTATTATTGATTTCAGCTGTTACAATTCCAAACATGCTAACATGACCATTAGATCAGGCTAGCTATGTTTTACTATCTGCATTGTGCCCTCTCAAAGTTTCCCACACCTGCCTTATCCAAAAACTTTTTGGATAAATTGCATTATGTAATACATGTGGCCCACTGCCCACAGGTGAAGTGGTTTGCCATTGATTGCAGTTGGTTGATTGAATTGTTGGCAATAGGCTAGCACAGTAAAGATGATAATAATATAATATGTGTATATAGAGATAGTGTGTAAGCCAATCAGTGTAGAATCACTCGTCTTGATCACATGACTACAGAGATCATGTGGATCGATTTGGTGAAAAAGTTATAGTATAGTTCTGCAGAAGCCACCCACATTGGAAAGTAATAAATCAATCTTACACTTTTAGGTCATCGTTCTGAGGTTGTGAACCCCCTTTTAGACCCGGACCGGGTTTGTCACGGCACCAATGTACCGGCAACCGGCATTCCAACCTGGCTCTCACACATATTAAGGCAAAGGGAATTCCCCATGGCTCGGGGGAGATATATCAGGCTGAGGTTGAGGATGATTAGATGAGTTATACTTTATTAATCCCCAAAGGGAAATTGAGGAGTTATAGCAGCATAATGTGACAAGATAAATAAATAAACTACTAGAAAGCAGAAACACAACAGACACAGGTGGACATTAACACACAAGACCAGGGCCAACATAGGAACATATGCATTGAGGGAGAGAGTTCTTATACATTTGCATTATACAGCCTGATGGCAGTTGGTCAAGCCAAGAGAGCCTTAATGCCACCTCCCCAGCACAGCACACCGCTGCGATAAAACAGAATGCAGAAGACATACGAGGTTGTTGTTGTGAGATACTCTGCTACATAAGCAAGCATACGACCTCCCGTAGTACCGCTAGTCCGACCGATTATACGAACACTATCACGACCCAAAGATTTTGATATTGTCAAGTCAACAGGGCTATAGGCAACAACAACTTGTTGAGTAAATAATATTATTCCTTACACCACATTTCGACATTGCAGAACGCTGTGACCACTTGGTCATGTTAAATAGTCTCTTGTTCCAAAGTGCATTACATTCACATTCACACACGGATGGCAGAACAGAAACAACCATGCAAGGCACCAACATGCCCATCAAGAGCGGTTATGGGTGTCAGTGTGCGATAAAGGGTGTCAGTGTCTTGTTTCAGCTTCTTCATGGGATTTGCTTTTCACTGCAGTATAAAGAAGCAACATCATCACACTTCACACACCATGCGTGTGCATTGTGAACTTGTAGATCGCTAGTCTATTTTCAAAAGATTTGTATAGATTTGAAAACTTGAAGGGGACATTCTGCATATTGAGTACTTTCTACTTTTGGTACTTTAAGTACTCTTGATACCAATACTTTTACTCAAGTCAATGTTGATTAACATACTTCTACTTGTAACAGTACCGTACATAGTTTCAGTATTGATGCTTTTGCTTAAGAAAAGAACGAGATGTGACACATTGTGAGCTTGTAGATCTGCTATTTTTAAAAGATTTGAAAACTTAATGAGTACTTTCTATTTTGATGCCAATATTTGTGTACTTTTACTCAAGTATTTTTTTTTTATTCCTGACTTTTATTTGTAACAGACTTTGGAAACAGGTGTTAATCACCGATCATGTACGTACATGTACATGATGGTTTTGACTCTTATCTTTCCGTTTCCATTGCCCATTCTCATGCATGACATCACAACTATGTAAGGTCTAAGACTGTCTCTAGGATGTCTCATCAAGATGTCACAAACTATCGAAGCTACCGTAACCATACCAAACCAAATAGTTTTGGCTTGATAGGTAGAACTGGTAGAACTTGATCTCCTCCTGACCTCAAGGCTTACGTCAGTCAGACGGCCCAGATGGGGCAAACCACAACCACATTAGCGGCTTCTCTGCCTCCCTTCAACCAATGTCACAATCACTTTAACCCCCCTATGGACCGGGCCGGCCCAATTCTCTAATAGAGCCGGTGGCCAGGCTGGCAGCCTACCGGTATGTGTTTTTTGTTTGTTTGTTTGTCTTTTGCGAGGGATTTTATTTATCTATTTATTTTTGGCCGCTCAGCCGGCCCCACCCTGCCCGGCCCTTCTGGCAAATGCCAGAATTGGCAGACCGTCCAATCCGTGCCTGTATAGGGCCACTTGACTCCTAGAACCGGCACTGCTCTGCTGTGTTTATATGCTGGTAGAATCTAAAGCAGCAGTATCAAATATTTGCAAGAAAAACTAAATAGGTCAAAATGGGCAGATTGTTTGACAGCCCAAATAGTCTTCCATTGGCCTTCATTGAGTTGAGTGACAGCTGACATGACAAGCCTCTGTTACGGGTCTCAGGCCTGCTGAGTACCTCATTAACAACTGAACCTGAATAAACAGGGATAAAGACGGAGCAATGAAAAGATTTGACGTGTTGCTTTTCTTTCCAGAATGTAACTATGGGGAACCGGAAGCTGCACTCCTTATATTAGGACCCCAGAGAACCCATGGGGTAGAACAAACGTTCCGTCCTCACTGCATGTTACACTTTGCTAGTGCAATTAATTCACAGTATAAAATGTAAACCTTCATAAAACGAAATTACTGGTAATCCAGTTGCAGTGTGCCGCGGGTTCGACTCCCGAGCCCGACACGGCCTTTACTGCATGTCTTCCCCCATCTCTCTCCTGTTTCCTGTCAGCCTACTGTCTGTCCCTTCAAAAAACCAATAAAAGGCGTAAGCCGCAAAAAAATATATCTTTAAAACGAAATAATTAAATAATTAAACAGACTTAGGTTAGGTTTAGGTGTGCTTCCCCGTGGGAGGTTAGGTTAGAGTTTGAGATGGTTAACATCGGTTGACTGCCTGTACGTGCGTTTGTTTTGATTTGTGAGTTATCTTGGCACAGTACCATGGGTATGTACGCATAACAAAACCATGATGCAACGATTGGTATGAAAAACATCATTGAAGCTGAGAAGGGCCATGCCAGTGTCGGCTATGTGGTAGGAGGAGAAGATGAGTTCAGATATGTACCAGTGCCACTGTCTGCTATTTTGTTTAAAGCTGCATTACACCTCAAGCGGACTGAAATTATTAAACCTTTTTGGGTGTCATTTTGTTCATAAAGTGCATGCTATTCTTGTGTGATCCTCAACACAGGATTTGATATATCCAGACTAAAATTATTAATATTGCCGCCACCACCAATAACCATGATAGTACAGCAGCTATCTGCACCCGGGGACATCACTATGCCAGCTTGTAAATGTGATGGACATTTCCATTAATATTTTACTTTTGCCACGGACACGCAAAACAAGTGATCAATGATATTACCAGAACACAAATGTATAGCCTACAGTACTAATTGACTCTTGACATGTCATAGTGTCTACTCTATTACACTGCGCTACACATTTTAAAATAAGTCATTTATCAAAACTTTTGGGGAAAAGCCGATCTACAAGCTCACAACAAATTACGGCATGTTGTGACCTTGTAGATCAGCAATTGTCCTTTCTTCTTAGCCTATAATTACATGCCCAAAATTGGGATGTCAGGGTTAAAGTAGTTAGCTATATAGTTACCCAACTTACCCAGCAAGACTGGGAAGTTATCCACTGTATACTGGCAGGTGGCTGTCCTGAGACAGGCATTATATGGGGCATAATGCATGGTCCAAGTATATTCCATGTTTTGGATTTCAATAAATGGGTCTTATACAGTAAGTAGGCTACAGTTGCAGTCCGAGAAAGGGACACTTAGCTGCAAAGGTGAATGGGTGCGCAGTATACTTCATATTAGGTTATTGCAGATGGCCTTTCAGAGGACAGTGTTACTTGGGGACATGAGGAGACAGGATGTTCTACAAGCTAAACTAGTTGTGTGTTTGTCAACGTAGCTTAAATAGTTGGTGTCAATTAAGGTGTGGTACTGGACTGTACTATTTACTTACCAGTTCTGCCCTCTTTAACAATGATGTCATGCCATGTTCTTTTCCAATGTGGTCATACAGTTGACTTGACTCACACATACCATGACAAATGTGGTACCGATATCGCATACAATACCACAAATCTCCTGCAACATACACACGTATACAGGGCAACTACTGGAAGACAATTTTGTTTTGAGAAACTCAATTAAAATACTGAAACAGGTGGGGAAGGTGCTTTCAGTTCCCGTGCTATATAAAGATAATCATTTTGCATCATTTACTGAGCTGAAAGAAGCATTTTCGCTCCCAAACTCACACTTTTTTCGTTAACTACAAGTTAGACATTTTGTTCAAAATCAATTTAACAATTTTCAAAGTCTACCTCAGGAACACTGTTTATATGCACTATTGAAAAAACATCCCAACTCCAAACAACTTATATCAAAATTTGTCTCGCTGTTCTCCAAACTCTCTAATCCTTCAACAAACCATATTAAGGCTGCCTGGGAGGAGGATATTGGACTGGAGCTGTCAGATGAGCTATGGAGCGAGGGGTTGAGGAGGATCCACTCTGGTTCTGTCAATTCCAGATTGCAACTAATCCAGTTTAAAGTCATCCATAAATTACACTACTCAAAGGTCAGAATGAACAAAATGTACCCAGCTGTTTCCGATATCTGTGGTAGATCTCCAAAGGCACGCTGGGCCACACCTTCTGGTCCTGCCCTGTTTTGTTCTGGCATAATATTTTTTCATGGTACAGCACGGTATATCATATTAATATTGTTCCTGATGCTTTAGCTGCTCTTATCGGATGCTCTGACGCCTCTCTTGCACTGCCATACACCATACAGCAGACGCTTATGCTCGGCACACTAGTAGCCAAATATTTGGGGCCCTATTACTGCTCACCTTGACTCCGCTGTGTAACTGCTGACCTGTTTCCCCTACTGTTCATATTTATATGTGCCCAAGTTCATGTTTATATTTTATATGTGTTGTTATAGGTATGTATATCTGTGTATATGTGTGTATATATATGTGTGTGTGTGTGTATATATATATATACAGATATATTATATATATTTATGTTGTATTATGTATTATATATTTATGTTCTGTTTGGCTACTGATATTCATGCCCTCCTGCTCTACTCTTTTGATGTCTCATGGTTGTGTTCATCCTATGACCTATGCTATCTTAACACGATAGGCCCCCCCACTCGTTTTATATACATTGCCCAGTCTGGTGTATGTGTCCTTGTTATGTATGTCTTGTTTGTCATGTCTATAAAAACCAAATAAAAACGAATTAAACAAAAAACATACACACGTATTAATGAGCATGTCATCCTGACACTATATATTTAAAATTGTGAATATTAAAATATATATACAGACATACGAACAACGTTCACTGGAGTTCACTGTGTTCTTGTGGAGCATTTGCTATAACAAAGTAGATATTCTAGACGCCATGAGTGTCAATGCTGTAACTTGGCATCTGCAATGTGATGCTGTTGCTGCAGGGTGAACTATGGGTAGCATTATAGTATAATTGATGCCTTACAGCCCCCCACCCCAAATCACCACCAGCCCCCACTGGAGGGAACATAGGGTCTGTTTTACAATGAGGGAACATAGGGCTGAGGGAACATAGGCTGAGGGAACATAGGGCTTGGGTACGGTCCAATAGGAAAAGCCCAAAGATGCATTCAACCCTCATTGTGTATTGCCAAATTTCCACAGCAGAAGGCAGAAGGCGTAAAACACAGAAGAGAACAGGTTACAGGTTGCAGCAGGGGGACCGCACCGACTAATCCAATCAGCGATCTCTGCCAGAGTTTTAATGTGCTTAGACAGACTGTAGTGGATTATGTTGTAGTCTGTTTAAATGTTATTCGTTAAGAGGGGGTTGATCGCCCACTATATACAGGTCCTTCTAAAAAAGAATTAGAATATCGTAGAAAAGTTCATTTTCTTCCATAATATAATTCAAAAAGTGAAACTGGTCAGGCCAGTTGGCAGGTCACTTAAGCACAGTAACACCATGGTCAGTACACCAATTACTAGTAGTTTTGGCTCTGTGGGCAGGTGCCAAGTGCTGCTGGAAAAGGAAATCAGTATATCCATAAAGCTTGTCAACATACGGAAGCACACAGTGCTGTAAAACATCCTAATAGATGGTTGTGTTGACTCTGGAATTGATAGAACACAGTGATGATTTGGGGCCATGCTATCTGCATGGTGTTCGTCTACTACTGACAGTGAAAACTTCACACTGGAGTCAACACAGCCCAGACCATGTATTGAGAGCATAAAGTAACATACTTTTCAGATGGTCGACATTTCTGTAAATATGTTCTTTTATTGGTCTCATAAAATATTCTAATATTTTGAGATTAATCTAGAATGTATATTTTTGAGAAGGACCTGTATGTTCCCCTCATGTAGTCTCACTTTGGTTAGCTTGTAAGTACAGTTCTGTTTGTCCTCAATCTTTTGGCCCGAGAATTAGTCTCCACCAGCCGAAGGCATGGGGAGAGAATGTTTTGCACTCCGTCCGTGTGTGTGTTGTGTGTCCGTCCGTCCGTTACCAGCAAATCTCCGGCACTGTTACTTAACCCGGTCGATGCCAAACTTTGCACACACACTCCCTGGATGCCAACGATGAGCCTCTGCCCCAGAACGGCCTGTTATAGCGCCACCATGGCTTTTCACCATTTTGACCTATAACTGCACCAATCTGCGTGAAAAGTTGCATGCACACTCCCTAGAGGCCAAGGACAATCCTTTGACCTGCATTTTTCACATCCGCCTTTTATAGCGCCACCAGGAGGCCGACTTTTGTAAAACATAGATTCTGTCCAAAAATTCCACAAATCGTTACACAGTATCTCTATCTATAGTCATGTGCTCAAGACGGATCTGTCCGATAATTCATATTCTATCCTAATTGGCTAACATTGGCTTTCAAAGTTAGCAGGATTGGCCCTTTTGAACAAAAATCCTCAAATCATGAACGCAGCCTGCAATTTACGTGAAATCTTTCACACACTTTCCTACTAGGCTGAGGAATATATCCCACCATTTTCGCATTGGCCTGTTATAGCACCACCAACAGGTGGATTTTTGCAAAACAGAGAAAAGAAATGCCTCAAATCATCCAATTGCATGATCAAAGCTATGAAATGGCACCCTTTTCACATTGGCCTATTATAGCGCCACACGGAGGCCACAACCTGACCTGGCCTGGTGGAGACCTGTGCCCTGAGGGGCACTTTTTGTAGTTTGTCATATTTTTATGGGAAAAATAAAATGCAAATTTTAAAGAAACTAATCACTTGTCCTGCTGTCTCTCTTGCCGAGCAACTCGGCCCCTGACACTGGGGCAGGAGTTACTACGGTACCCTCTATTAGCTTAGTAAGACAGAGTTCTCACATTCTGCCCGAATCCAACGTCTTCAGGCCGAGCCGGGACGGGACAGTTAGGACTGGGCCTTAATTTTCAGGCCTGTTGAGAACTCTAAGATGAACTGACCCATGCCAAAAGTATTTCATGGCTTGTGAAATTGCAAAATTTTGCTGGTACTAAAGAGGAATGAACCATTTCCTTTTTGTCACACCGCAAAGAGGTATGACATTTAACACGAGTGCTGAGACAGGAACTGAATCCAGGTCAAAGTGAGGCACTCTGTTTCTTAGAAAAAGAGGTTACACATTTGATGAACGCATTAAAGCAAAAGACAACTCCCAATTTATTGTGGTACTAAATGGGCCAAACTGTTTTAAAGTAGTCTATAACAGGAAATAACATTTTGAAGTGAATTGCATGTTGCAGCCTTTTTTGAAAAGCAAACACACTAAGGGCTCTATTTTTGTCAATGCTAAACCCCTTATCCCTATAATAAATATAAATAGCCAGTATACCAGCTCACAACGTGTCGATGTAGATTGGCTATTTTAACTTTAGTGTGGATGAAAATAGAGCCCTAAATGTGTGGGGGGAAAGCTACACTCTTCAGACACTAGGCATTATGCCAGTATGAATGGACCTTTACCTGTGAAAGTTACTGCCCTTTGTGGATGTATGTGGTTGAACCTAAGAATGCCATATTCTCATTGCAAACGCTTTTTTAAAGTCATGTCCAATGCACTGATACTCTTTTTGCACATACCTGCTGCTGTTATTGTTTATACACCTTGGGCTGTATTTTGCGTGTCTTAAGTACCAGGTCTTATTCCCTAACTTGAGTAAACTATAGAGCTGGAGGCGTGATAAATGCCATTTGGCTATTCTGAGTGTCCAAAGAGCATTGATCACGCCTCCAGGTCTTTAGTTTACTCAAGTTAGGGAATAAGACCTGGTACTTAAGACACGCAAAATACAGCCCCTTATGTCTAACCTCCTGCTCTCCCTACCCCTCTTCTTTCCTCTTTCTGAAAATAAGAATGGGGCTTGCACAAAAACTTCTTTACACCTGTAAAATGATGTGACAATAAAGTTGATTCTTATCACTATATGGTACTTCCCCCGAATTAATTTGTTCTCTAGAATGAATAACTGTTTTTCAGCCAGCAGTATTTGTATTATGCAATTACAGATTTGTCACTCATTTCAACAAAAAAAGAATTCATAACCCTTTAGTGAAACCACTGAATGGCAACAGGTTTTCACATACATAACAGCCCAAAAGCCAAAAACATTTTTAACGTACATTCAAGTAGAATGAGGTAGTTAGTTAGTTATTAAGTACTAATGTATCCAGAGACCGAAAATATGAGCCTGCCTACAAGTCACATACTGTATCAAATTTAACTTAATATCATGATACAGAGCCACTTCCCTGACAGATTGTCTGAAATTGTAATTAATAAACAAAGGGGCGTCTTTTTATGCCAGACGTCAGCCTTCTAGCAACATTCACATGACTGACCCACCCTTTACCCTTTATACCGTAACCGTATCTAAATTATTATGGTGAAATCACATATTGTGAAATCACATACATGTGATTTAAGCCACAAGGCACAGCTATGGATTTCGTAATAGGAAATTAATGAACAAAGGGGTGTGGTTTTTACATCATACTTCAACCCTCTCTTTTAAACAACACTCACATGACTGACCGCCCCTTTGCCTATTTACTATAATGGTGAAGTACATAAGCAACAGACACAGCTGTAAGGGCTAAGTAGGTTAAGAGATACTGGAATATTGACACTAGATGCACTTACCTGATAAATGCGTGGTCACATGGAAACAATTTCCACACTGTAGATAGCTATAGTCCTTCAGGTTCTGCATTTTCACTGGTAAGCTTCGACACAAGAGTGGGTGGTTCCCAGGATTGTCATTTGGAAAGGAGGGGGAAAGGGGGCACAACATAATGTAAAATGTAATTTCAATTCCAATTAAATTCATGAAATAAAAACATACTTTACACAGATATATAATTATTGTCAAAGTATTCAAAAAACTAGATTGGCTATTTTAACTAGGTTTTACTGTTGTAAAAGTAATTTCTCCACATTAAGGGGCTTCAGCCAGAGACAGCCAGGTCACTAAGCAATGCAAACCACAAAGATGAACAAGATGTGTGTCAACAGAGCTGTAGTGTACACTTACTTACTCCTCTTCGTCCCCTAAGGCTTCAATGAGCGCTCTCCATTGCATCCGATCCCTGGCAGCATGGTGAGCCTCTCCCCAGGACAGGTTCATCTGTTCCAGCTCCTGCGTCACAGTTCTGCGGCAGGTGGTTTTGGGCCTCCCAGGTTTTCTTTTGCCTGGTGGTGTCCATCTTAAGGCCACCTTGTAGTGTACAGTACACCCCACATTTGTGTGGCGGCCCAAGGTGACATGTGCATGCCCACTTTGCAAATCACTCTTGATAGATGCAGTGGATAGCTGAATCATATAAAATGGTCATGAGTAGAGGTGTGAGCATGAGTGACAATAGTAGAGTACAGGTATGTATGGTGTGCAACAAAGAACCAAACCCAGCCCAGAGGAGAGAGGGAGAAATTAGCTTCCCGTGGTAATTGTAAAGGCTGCCACCCAGCTGGGTACCATCGAGTACTCAGCTGCAGGTAGCAGGCAACAATTGTGACCAAATTGACAGATTTTTATGTCATGTGAAAGCTGGGAATCATAGCTTCAAATTGACATTGTAAGAGCCATGAATTGGAAATTATGTTTGGTCTATGAAATGAGTGGGCTGTCACTGGTGATTAATGTGGATGATTGACAGGCAGAGGGGCGGACCTGTTTCATTGAATACTTCACCTATAGTTCAACTGCTTCACACACAGTGAGAGAGAGGGGGTGTGTGGGAAGCCGCACTTTTGTTGACAATTTTGAGCGACTACGGGAGATTGATGTATAAATAAGTCGCTGAGAGGCGATGGGATGGGCCAGGTTGTCAGACGCACTCCACAAACAAAAGGATCTCGCTGGGTCCAAAACAATGCGTTAAAGGTGTTTTATTAAAAGGCAGGTGCATAACTGAAACGGTGCTCAAACATAAAGTAAAGTAGTCACAGCGATCCAACGTAAATAAATAAAGCAAAATAAGCGGTATAAAGCGGTCAACAAAAGTGCGGCTTTCCACACACCCCCTCTCTCTCACTGTGTGTGAAGCAGGTGAACTATAGGTGAAGTATTCAATGAAACAGGTCCGCCCCTCTGCCTGTCAATCATCCACATTAATCACCAGTGACAGCCCACTAATTTAGACCAAACATCATTTCCAATTCATGGCTCTTACAGACATATTGGTTGTTCTGGAGAAAACAGGCTTGAAAGGTTCACTTCTGTGGTCTCTAACATTACACCTAGCTACATGTTTAAGCATTTATTTCATATTTACATGTCGATTTCAGCTCTGACACTTATTGCAGACATTCTCTAGTATGTGAAGAGTCTACCTGTGTGGGGGCACGGTGGCACAGTTGGTAGTGCTGTCGCCTCACAGCTAGAAGGTCCTGGGTTCGATTCCCGCTCGGGACGCTGTGGGTGCTGGCGGCGTGTTTCCTCCTCCGCGTCATCAGTGCTCATACCCGAGGCGGGGTTGGCGAAAGGGCCTTTCTGTGTGGAGTTTGCATGTTCTCCCCATGTCCCCTAGGGTAGGTACCCTCACAAAAACATGCAGTAATCCTGGTCTCTAAACTGCCTCCCCCTGGTCAGCCGGGGCGCCTGATGGAGGGGAAAGGAACTGGTTGGAATAACGTGTTCCTTCCATGCGCTACGTCCAACCAGGGAAACTCCCCCCTGTCAGGTGTAAAGGAGCAACTTGGACACTCATGCATGAAGGAAGCATGAGTTCAAGTCCGTTGCTCTCCCCAGGTTGGCGGAGGGTGTGTAGAGCCCAGGATCACATTAGATAATTGACACAGGGGTGAAAAATTAGTTACAAAATCATGGGATAAAAAAATAAAAAGTCTACCTGTGCTATAAACACATTTTAGAAAAATAAAGAAAAAAGGTTCTCTCTGGTGAAAAGCTGGAATTTGCACGATGGTAGGCTCTCAGTCAAATCTGGTCACAATTATCTACAGGTAAGATTCTCTAGAGGAGGACAGGGCAAGAACCAGTCGGGGCCCAGCTGGTTATCTCAATGTTCTGCATGAGCTTAAAAACATGAAGGGACATTACTGTACAAATGTATTCTCTTTCACAAACATTTTATATCAGAGTCTGAGAAAATAGCATTTAAGGAGGCGAGCAGCCGCACAATGGCTGTCAACATAAGGAATGAGGAGTCTAACACAGCATTTAAGAAAAAGAAGTATATTGCTCACAAATGATACCTAGACAATGTGAATGAACCTACCGCAAAAAGTCAGTGTACAGTAACTAAATTACAGTAAAGGTTTTAGTAGTTGTTCAACATGCACACAAGAGATTCTTCAAGAATACAGATAAATGATCTCAAGTCCATACATGATTTAACATACGAGAATGGCATCAATTGTCCCAAACAAAAAAGGCTGCATATGTGCAGCCAAATACTGTCTCTATACAGTATTCACAGCTTCAACATTTTCAAAAACAAGTCTGTAAACATACAAAATATAAATCAAAGTAACATATCTCACACAGGTGCTACCGTGTTATTAATAAAAATAACAAACAGATACAAATTTAAAAATCACTTTACGCAACCACTGGGCTGAGACACAAAAATAGGTCAGGTGACGCGGTTGCAGAAAAAGAATTTTCCATCCATGTGGTCAAACCGAAATTTCCAAGGTTCCTTTTTGAGACTAGGACTACTGACCTACACTAGATTCCTCTACACCGCATGCATTCATGGTATGAATGTTTTAATAAGCTATGATGAGTCACTTACAGGAGGGGGGGGGGGGGGGGGGGTACACTGGGGACGGAACAGAACCGTATGAAACTACAGTAGGTGACTGCACCAACAATTTGTGTGTCCCATTGATTATAGAGGTACCCAGTGTAGCCCGGCCCTTCAAATACAGACCAGCCTATCAGACATTCATAACCAAACAAGATGGAATATAATTCATATTGAGAACTTTGCTAATTATTCTCAGGAGTTCAGGTTTACTATTATTTATATTTATTTTTTAAATAAATGTTACATTACTAATTATAAAATAATCGGTATAGTTGTGAATCTTAAAAATCGGTGGTGGAAAGAAAATTAAGGAAACACCACATAAAACGGACAATTAAAAATGTAAGCATTTATGTCACAATTGTGAATAAATGCAGTCAGGTTAGCCATAGTGATGTTCATTACCAGTATGTGTCAAGATGTAATAGGTGATGTCTGAACGATAAGCACCAATTGTATAATTAAACTTTCATTGCAACATAAGGCCAACAGGTTCCAAATGGGTGATTGGTGGCCCAGTGTATTAGCCAGGCAGACTGTCTCAAAAACACAATAGGACAAGTCACAATAGGACAAACCAGGGTAAAATATACCAGGAAAATGTTCAAATGGTAATTGCTGACTGACTGAAAGACAGGAAAGGACCATTATAAGTAATGTCTGAATTTAAGACATTACAAAACCTGATGTAAAGAACAAAACCTGGACACCTGAGCAATGGTAAAAGAAAAAAGGTTAAATAATAAATCTGATTGGATGAGTCACCTTTCATCCTTGCCCCTACATTCAAGTGGGTTAATATGGGGAAAGCCCATATGCCATCTACCCACAATGTCTATTGCCAAACCATATGGACATCGCATGTGAGTAATTTAGTCCAGCTGCACAGTTAATCAATGATCAGGAAATGCAGGGCTTTATAGGACTGGGTAACACTGTTAACTGATGATGTTCCGATGTCACACTTTCAAATTGAGAGCTTAATTGAGAACAAATGCCCCCCGCTCATCTGCTGAAAGACTTAAGTGAGGTGCTGGAGTCATAAAAGTATAATGATGAAAAAATAAGGTCAGTAGACCAAAAACTTGCAATATATCTATTGATTATGCAGATTTGAGTGTGCCTCCCTTAATTTTTTCATCAAATTGAGCGCTTAAAAATAAAAAGTGTACAGCGTTTTCAAGAACACCAGGACGAAGGCCAAAACCTTCCAAACATGGTGGCCTTCATGGCAGGGCCATGTGGAATAAAATGGATAATTCTATGTCTACAAAAGAAGTTGAAAATTCATATAATTATTTAACAACTAAGAAAATGCAACATATATGTATTAGTGATCCTTTAAATGAACGAGTGTTCACCTAATGGCAACAGAAAGGGGCTTTGAGAAAGTTCTCTATTCTTTCCATTGTAGTGTTCTTCTTAACAAGGTTATAGACTCTTATTCAATCTACAGTACTGTCCAGTGCACTACAACTGCTGAAAAAGGCTGAATGGTGGGGGGATAGAGTTTGCTAGCGTGAGTTAGTATTTCCAGGGCAAGAGTACTGCAGTGCGAGTCTTTTCACTGCCAGCCCAGCTGTGGATGCATGCCTGGCTGTAGTTGGAAGGGGTTTCCTGGGCCAGGAGGGTAGTTGGTGAAGCCGTTGGGTTGAGGAGGAAAACTCTCTAATGCAGACGCAGGATGACCCTGGAACAGGAGCACATGAAAGAAATAGGTTTCTGCATGTGTTTCAATTGCTTGTACTTGCAACAACAGATAAAAGACACTTTTCATAGCCAAAATATCCCAGGGCACACCTAGATATACGGTGAGTGCTACAAATGCTTTCATCACGTCGCGCATGATCAATAATACAGTTTGAGTGCATGCACTGCACACACATTAAGTTAAGAACGTCATCACACTGCTACCTCCCTCAGTGAGTGAGTGTGTGTGCGCTCGCACGTGCGTGTGTGTTTTAACTGTGTGCCTGTGTAGCAATCTGGCCACGCTGAATCACACACAGTGAACCGTTGGTTCAGCGCAGTCAGGAAGGACTCCTTTCCATAAACTTCACTTGAAAGTTATGTTTGGCAAACATGGATAAAGGCACCATTTACCATTTTTAAATCAAGACATTTTAGTAGTAGATGTAATACTCTTAGCTTTTCCACAAACGCTAAGAATATTTAGATGCAATAGTATATTGTTTAGACATGATGCTTGGTTTGACGTGCACCTGGTTTCCTAGTGACTTTGTAGCATGTCATTTGTTGTCTATTGTTCATATCACTTAACTGAATGCAAATTGACCAAATAGTATTGTGTGTGTGTGTGTGTGTGTGTGTGTGTGTGTGTGTGTGTGTGTGTGTGCTTGTACCTGCAGCAAAGCAGATTGCATGGCGGTGTTGTGGAGGCCACTAAGGGTGGCCGGGGAGGCAGAGGGAGAGAAGCTTGGTACCCCGGCGAATGGTGGCAAGCCAGGGAAGCCCCCTCCACCTGCTGGCTGGAGGCCACCGCTTAACCTGGAAACACAGTAATTATACTATCAGCCAACATACAGCAGAACACAGTCTTAGTCTTACTACATATATACATTTCTATCTGCATCTGCCCAGGGTCAGACAATAGTCAGCTACTAGGCAACTCCGGTGCAATCACTTTTAATTCTGTGATGTCAGAGTTGTAATAAAGTTAATGCAAACGTCATCATCATACTATAATCATCATCATATCATATATATACACAGCATACTATAATTAACCAAATGTCTGAATGCGTGTCTGTAGCATTCTGAAAATTATTTGGGCCCCCATATAGCCTGAATCAGATCCCTTCTCTACGTTTACTTTCAATGTATGAATAACCACAGAACTTGAAGCTATGTCCATGCCTTTGTATTGTTTTATGTTGCTCTGCAATATTTCTGGCATCATTTAAATACCTACATTAAAACTTTGTCAGTTTACATATTGCAGGAAGGAAACTACAGTATCTGGTGGGTGTAGGAAAGTCAATAAAAGGTGAGCCTGGGCTTGCAACACTTTGACAAGATCAACATTATGGTACATAGATATTGGTGCCATAAATCATCTTGCCCAGGCCAATTGTCATTTTGCTTTCAGAACATTCAGCTTATAGGCTGCTGCAATATTTACACAGCAAACCAGGCTTTGATATTGGTGAACCTCAACCTACATGCTTCAGGAACTAAAGCGCCCCTTTAGTTGCTGCTTTAACAACTTGTGGAACTATCCAAGTCAAGGCCAAGACCGTACAGTGTAATATAGTGACACAGGTGGACTTTGAACACTCATAGCTACCTACTTTATCTCCATAAAATACAAGATGGAAACATTTATCACCTCACTGTTTCCACCAAGCCGGCGTGAATCACTGTCATGGGATCTAAGGAACCCTTTGATGATTCTGAACCTTATTCCACTTTCTTCTCATAATGACCAGAGAAATGATAAGCCAATGTCTACCTACATACAGTAACTGGGATACAAAGACCTGAATTTATGTACACTAACAGTACTACAGTAGTTATAGTGTTATTCTATTTACCAGTTCATAATTTTTTTTATCTATTTTTGCAATACTGTGAAGCACTTTGTAACTGTTTTTGAAAGGTGCTACATAAGTAAATAGTTATACAACTATAAAATAATGTTTTGTTGCCACACTCCTTTCTAAGACTGTCATAAATGATACTACTACAAAGTCTTAAAATACAAAATAAAAAAAATCCCCATTGACCATAATATACACATGACGGCCATTTTGCTCTTTCATCACACTTGTGGGAAACTCCACCCTTGTTTCACGTTTCCCCCGCAGCGTGACCAATGACTATTTTCCCACGGTGGCCATTTGCTCTTATGCCACACTGGAGTTTCCCACCCCAAAGCGAGTGGTCGCCATGTGATTATGCTCAACAAAAGCCTATCCCCTCTCTGATGTACCCCGGTTGGAAGTTGGAGCTGAACGCAGATGCAAACCCTGGTAGAACAGGCGACGACGATGGAACACCAGCTGCAGCTGCCGCTGCTGCTACCGCTGCCGCCTGCAGTGGGGCAACAGACGCTACAGACGAGGACCCTGGTAGTCCCATGAAGGAAGACAACACCGGGCTCCCGGCGCCCGGACCTCCAGAACCCCCGAAACCTGGGAAGGTGGCATGGCTCAGTCCAGGAGGCAAACCGGGGAACAGAGAGGCACAAGAGGTGGGGAGGCCCAGTCCAAAGGGGGAGGCTGTGGCAGGGTACATGGAGGTCTGCGGGTGTGTGGTAAGGTTGCTAGTGGAAGCCATAGAGGAGATGGAGGAAGGAAGGCTGCAGGGAGGGAGCGAGGTAGACATGTTAGGGAAGTGGGAGAGGCTGGGGTAGTGAGAGGTAGCTGGGCTACCGGAGAGGGCTTGGAGGGCAGCAGCGGGGCTGGAGAGAGACCTCTGCGGGGAGCCTGAGGGGTGAGATAGAGCCAGGTAACGATCCAGGGCAGCCTGACTTGCACCCTGCATCACCAGAGAGCTAACAGAGGGGGTGCCAGAGCGAGATGCGCCCATGAAGGCAGACGGCACAGGACTGCCATGTCTGCTCAAGGCGGCTCGCTGCTGCTCACTGTAATGAGCCACAGCCTGTGCAGAATGGGCTGCGGAGGGTTTGCTAGGGCCCGGGGAGGTAAGAGCAGCGGGAGTGTGGGACGAGGTTCCGGATGGGGTGTAGCTCCGGATGACTCCGGAATGGTTACCAGCAGGGAAGACCGGTCCCAGATGGGGGTCTATGGAGTGTGGGAAGCCTTTATGTTGGGTAGAGTTAGAGTTGGGCTGGGGTAGCAGTTCTGGAATGCTCCGAGGGGTATTAGGCGTCCCTGATCGAACATGGAAAGGAGATGCAGGAGTCCCGCAAGGCGTGCCTGATGGGGTGTGGGCTTTTATGACAGATGGAGGGGCGGATGTTGTGTGACCGCCGGGGGTCGGAGGGCCCCCCTTGATGACGGAAGGGGACGGAGCGGGGGAGGGACTGAGGTTCTGAGAGGGTACCATGCCGGGGAAAACTGGAGTGATGGGAGTGGAGGGAGGAGGCTGGGCTTGGGAGGCCTGGTGAGTTGCAGGGGTAGAAGGAGTAGAGCCAATGAGGAGAGGTCCACTGTTGACTCCAGGGGTGGCGTTCTGAGCATTGCACGGTTTATTGTAACCTGTGGGGGAAGGGGGAACCAGAGTTAAATAATACATCTCAACCTGACATTAAATACATCAAAGGACCATACTGGTGATTACAGACACTACCACCGACTAGACCATTTTTGTTTTTTTAAACATTTTAGGAAGCCAATTTTTCTGAATCATTTCATAAATGGCATGAAAATGAACTCTCAGGAACTTGAAATATGCTTGAAATAGGTAATACAAGTATACACAATATAACGGTGCAGTTGTTTTTTCACTGTCACATTAAAAATATTGATTTATGAAATAAATGTAAATGTAACTTAATAACTGCACAATGTTGTTTTGTTGACTCAATTGGTCAGATAATTCAGTAGTTTTGTTTCATACACAGAATGTATGACAATCAGACCCTCAAATAATTAAGCAATTAGCATGAATATGGTCATTAAGTAAAACAGTATTTTACATAAATATAGACTAGCGGTGGGTATAAAATACCTATTTTTACCAGTATGATTCTTTGACCAGACTTATTTTTTTGGTCTTTGCAGATCAGCTGTGATATTAGCCAAACCAAAGTTAATTTCAATACTTTGGTTAGATGATCCCAGTAGACCAAAGAGTGATCCAAGAGAGAGCAAGAGAGACAGCAAAGATGAATAGCCAATTAGCCAATGAGCTTCCCTAATTGCAGCTTCTAATTGCAAACTCCAGCAGTTTTCAACATCGAAGGATATCCCATGAATTAACCAATTTGCAAGATCACGTATGATTTCCGTTTGTTTAAAAGCCATGCTGAGAGTATTTGCACTCTGATTCACATTTAATGTGTATGTTAGTGTAGTCTCAGGAACTTTCCCCAATAAATGAAATAAATGCTGCACTATTAACTGTGAAACGATTAATGTCAATTTTGAAAACTGGTGGGACTTGACAGCCCTTTAAAACAAAAGGTTATTCCAAAGCGATGCATGTTAAATGCCTGCAACAACATTAACAATAGTAAGGAATATACAAGCTACAGCATCAAGCATGATTTCAGGTAGAGAGAAGAAAATTGTTGGAGGTAGCACTTTGGGAAAGTGTCATAGTAGCTTGTTTACAACTGAAACTGTGCACCAACTTCCTCTTCAAAATAAGTCTACTTTCAAACATCACATTTGAGTTCCTTTTGAATGCCTGTCAGATTTCTCTACATAACTGTCTCAGCTGTTGGTGTGCAAATGCGCCTTGCATGCCTTTGATCTACGCGCAGAAAACATTTTGACGACGTATGTGCAGTTGTGCACTGGCACATCGGTTGTGTGCCCCCCCGATTATTAATAACATCTAAACATGTAACGTAAACACAACATGAACATAGTGCTCTTATTATGCATATCGCCGAGAAATATTTTAGAGTAAAAGAAAACTACGAATGGTTCAAGCCCATTAACCCTTACAGCGCTAGCATTTATTGAAAAATTAGGATCTAATTCACGCCAGCATTTTTTTCAGTCGAGCTCTTATTTTGAAAAGCCACATTTCCAGTTTACCGGAAGTAGTTTAACCTAGGAAGCTCAACGAAGCCTGGACAGGCCTCGTTTACAATATGAATCCAAACCGGGGAGCTCCATATCACCGGCTCTGTGCCGTCAAAGAAACGTTGTTTTGACCAAAAAGCCATCTGGGACAAGGAATAGGAGATACAGGCGATTGAAAGAAACAGATAGAATGTATTATTATGGTGACGACGATCTAAGATGGGCGATCCAGTGCTGTGCTAACAACATAGCTAGCTAACAGGCTAACGTAAGTAGCATTATGGCTCGGGCGAACGAATGCACTATAAAAGCGCAATTGCCATTAATCAACAGCAATGGCGGTAAGCGTAGTGTCAAAAAATAGGCTTCAATTGGCATTAATCAACGGCAATGGCAAAGTATTCATTAAGATTCGAGTGCCAACCCTAACGAGCGAAGGTTCGAACCCCGAATGTTCTGGGACAGCCTCAGTACGTCGTCGGTCACAATGAACCCAATCTAGCTCTAGTCTACTCCTGCAGCTAACAGACCAGCAGCTGGCTCATTCTTCACCTCATGAAGGCAGAAGCACGGTTGAGTAGCATACCAGGCAGTTAGGCAGCAAGCTTAGGAGTGTATTTGCTTTCACAACACACACACACACGCACACACACACACACACACACACACACACACACACACACACACACACAAACGTTGCCATATCGTACCTGCTACTTTGTGGGCGTAGCTGTAAGGGGGTGGAGGCACGTTGGCCGTAATAACCCCTCCCACAGACACAAGGCCTGCGTTGTTGTATGCACCTGAGTAGCGGTTGCAGACAACAATGCCCACCACACCACACACACAAACACAAACACAAACACATGCACACACTTGAGGGACCAGACACACGCGCGCGCGCACACACACAGCGCAGTGCTAACCATACCTCAACCCAGCTAAGATGGCAGTGGCAAAAATGCACCATGTGCCATGACAAAAAACATCAACCTTATTGTTATACCACTTTGTATCAATATTTTTATTTTGTAATGATCAGTCATTTTGGAACAACAGTACAATCAAATGGCATAACAAATTTCAGAAATAATATTTGTCTAATAATACTGCTTCACATCAGTTCCCTGTGTAGGGTGTGTGTGTGTGTGTGTGTGTGTGTAATCTTACTTGGTGCGATGGTAGCATGAGGTCGGCAGGGTGGGATGGGGTAGGGCACAGGCCGGTGGGGGTTGTAGGTCGAAGGAAACTAGAAGTGAAAATGAATATATAATGATGTAACCTGTTTTTCAGGCAGTAATAGAACTAAAATAAGGTAGCACATCACAAGGAAGCAAAGACCAAATAACATGTATAGTAGATAATTTATGTAATTAAAGCTGGACAATAGATATCAAACCATTACTGTGGGATTTAGTTACTGTGCCCCAAAAGTTGTATGTTGGTCCAAGTTCATATCAGTGGCAAGTCTAAAAAAAATCACACCTGTGTGAACTGAGTGGTTGCACCACTTAAAAAAAGAAAAGAGGAGGAAAAACCATTGGAATAGTAACTTTGTCATAGAGAGCTCCCCCTGGTGGTGCTTACAGGTTTGAACGGTCCAATGATCCGGGCTGCTATTCCTTTACCCTCCATGTTAACCTGGAGGTCCTCCTTCTTGTCTCCGTCTTTCTTTACAGGTGGGATTCCCTTTAAACAAAACAAAAAAACATTATTTAACAATATTAAATATACACTAAAGAGTACTCGAGGCGGGACACCGTCATACGAACTTTACATCTAAATCAGACTTCGGTTTCCAGGAGTACTTTGCTTAGAGAGCTATCTGATACATTTGTTTTCTTTTGACAGACACTAACTCATGATTGGTATAAAACGTGTACTTACAGGGAAAGTGCCGCTGACCAGGCTGGGTCTTCCTTTTGGGTAAGGATTCCCTGGTATCATTCCACATGAGGAGATCATAGCAACAGGAGCCTTGCAGCCAACCTTACACACCTTCAATACGGAAACACAGATACATGCCGTACGGTAAACATCAATACTACGTAAAAGAAAACATGATTTTTCTTTTATATACGCCTGTACTGCATGTGTGTGTTATGGATATGGCCATGCTGATGTAAATTAAATAATCCACACAGAGTTAAGCAGGTGTTGTAAAAATGATGTCTACCACTCGTTTTGGACTGCATTACACCTTAATTAATTGTGCTGTTCTGTTTCAACTGTGCAACAACCCTCCTTTTGTGGTGCCCCTTCCCTGGAAGAATCCCATGAAAAACATTGGGATCATTTAAAAAATATTATCTAGGGAAAATTGGATGGTATTGTTTTTGAGCAATTGCCGTTTGATAAATTGTCTATTCATGATTATATTCATGTATGTTGATAATGTATCTGAATGAAATAGGGATGGGAATTATTGATTAATTTATTAATTGATAATTAATACATTTTGATAACCAACCTTATTGATCAGATCCATTAACCGGTCTTTTTATTTTATTTTATCTGAGAATTAATTTCCCTCAATGTCTAACGGTTAGACATTGAGGGAAATTAATTCTGTATCAAAATGTAGATATTGGTTAGAGACTAGAGTCTAACCAATATCTACATTTTGATGATATACAGAAAGAATACAAAGGCATATTATGTCTTGTCTGTCACATCACATGCAAAAGCAGAGACGTTTCTGTGGCAAGGTGTGGGAGACTTTTCTTAACTGGCCCACATGCAGACAGCATTACATTCACGGAAAACCGCCCAATGATAGAACCACAGAAATTTCGATTAAAAGTTTAAAAAAAAACTTCAGACACACACATACACACAGTGTGTCTCCCACTTTCCCTCTTTATCGCATACACATTACACAACCCTGCCTCCTTCCATCCAGACAAGTTCCTATTTAATGAAGTAACCATTTTAACAACTCGGTCGGTGTTCAACCTCGCGCAGCCGTGCACACATGGGTCCACCGGTCTGACAGACATCTACTTGTAGAGCTGCATACAGTACATAGGCTACACATGAATAACAACTCTTTAATCGTCTCAGACTCGGAGACCTCACAGATGCGCAGTAGACGCTAAAAACAAAAGGTTAATTCTTCTATAGATTTATGTTTTGTCGAGGAAATTGGCATGCGTCCCCTAGACGTCTAGAAGTCTTGTGCTCTTGGCACATGACGCACAGCTAAAAACATCAGATCACTGCATGACAAATTTGAATTTGAGATAATAACAATGCAATTTGACAATACATACACTGTACTCCGAGAGTCGGACCTTAACTAGCAGACTATCTGTTTTGTTACTTCGGATGCTGTACAGTATGTTTGAGATGGAGCAAAGGTTGATGATGCATTGCACAGAGAGATTCAAAACTTAATAAGTAGTTTCTCTAGGCATAACTCTTCTGCACATGTGGATGTGTGAGCTTGTTTATTACCTGCTCAAGGATCCTCTTGGCTCGTTTCTTCTCCGACAGGTGAATACGAAATAAATCCTCTACGGGACGGTAATTCTGAGCATCCGATATATTCCTATTTGTGACAAAAAAGATCCCACAGTTATCAACCAATCGCTACCGATCAATCACTCTAAAGATTTGACTGAATTTAACTAACCATTACTAAGTCATACAATTTATATTGTATGTAGTGTTGGGGAAAGCCTAGAGCTTTAAAATGTACTCACAGAGCTATGAGTTCCAGGACCATCAGCTTGTCCTTTGAGAATGTGAAGCAGTTTAGGATATTGGCAACTTTGGTTGTAGGGATTGCAACCATTTTCTATGGTGTAAGGAAAAAGTATTATTACTAAAATCCGTTGGTTAAAAACAAACAAATGAAGAATACAAGGCCAGGCATCATAATCCCATTTAGAAAAGCATTTTTTTGTTTTGCTCTGCGTGCTAGGCCGGTGAGTGTTTTAGTCTGTGTGTGTGCGCGCGCGTGCGTGCGCGCGTGTGTGCGTGTCAGGGCTCGAGATTAACAGCATCCCGACGTCCCATATAATATGTATTTGGGAGTTACATCTATCTCATTCGGGCCGGTTTTTGACTAGAGAAGTTTTTGCACTGAAAATGTACATGTCGTGCGCATTGACGGGCAGCACGAGACTAGCAGCGCTGCACAAGAGTCTGACAGGTGAGCGAGCTGCCTCAAATCCCGACACAAATTCGATCAGTTTTGTTAATATAGCCCGCTGCAAGTTAATGTTCTGCTTGGCAGAACCTCATACTCAGTCACACACCCCACGTCCTCCCTTCCCAAGGCTGTGTGCTTGTCCTTGCCCTCGGGGGAACCGCATGTAATTCAGACAGGGCATTAGTCCGACATGCTGCCTCGGGCGTCACATCGCATGTGCCAACCAAAACAATTTAACCCGTCTTCCCAAGTTTTAAAATCACATTCACAATCGATGTATAGTATTAGTTACGTTAACCTGACGCTGCCAGATCCAAGAAGCTTGCTACACAAATTTGTTTCACAGCTCATGCCCAATACTCCCCACATCTGGCAGCGTCAGGTTATAGTTACGTAGGACAGGTTGGTTGATTAATATGAAAGCTATGTTCACCACAATTTACTACGTATTATGTACACTGAGGAATGCAGGAGATGACAGGAAGGCTAACTGGTCAAATTATTGGACCTCACTATGTTGTTCCATTCTCCGAGGTTCAGAATCAGACGCCGCAAATGACCTCAATTACTTTATTTCCTGGGATGAAAACAACTTCTTGGACTCCAATGTGTCTAAAGCCAAGGAACTGATCATTGATTTTGATGCAGCCAAAAGTGTGAAAACTGTCTCATCATATAAATAAATACTCAGCAAATACTTTTGCTGACCATCTCATATTACATGTGAACACTGTCTGATGCCAATATGAAGCAAGGGCTTCATAAAAATAACATCAATCAATTATTGACAAGCTGCTCAAAACGAATTGCCCCTATTGGGATTAAAAACTTGACATTACTCACATGTTGCAGAGCTTTCACAGCTTTAAGTTGAGGTTCTGCCCATGAGAAATACTTCAGTATCTCTGTAACCTGTAGATGTTAGAAAAACAAGTGTTTAACTTTATAGTTGGAATGAACTAGTTTCTTTCTCTGTAACCATTTAGATAAGGTTGTTTTCCATCTATTCCCTCCCCCCTCTTATACAAATTGTTGTCTGGTATATAGCCTACTTAAATACTTAGTTAAAACACACTACTGTACAGTATATGACAACACTACATTCAATAACATGACAATTCAACAATGTTTTACACTGGGGCTGTATGCATAAACAAACAGAACAGTGGTGACTACCCCATTAAAACCGGGAAGACTAAAATAATAGCATTTATACAAGTTCACAGTACTGTTTGTATTGCAGCTAATCAGCCGCTAGTGCAATGAACAAACCTGCTCACTGGAGAAATACCCGTGCACCTGTTCTATAGCCTTGATCCTCTGGTCTGTCAGGACACACTGAAACACATTTAAAAAAAATACATGTCATTTAAGTCAAATCATTAGCAAACTGTTTTGAATCAACTGTCAGCATCGGCGAATAATCCGATTCAATATAGACAATATATTGTTTACCTTTTTTATTTCGTCCAAGACGATGTCAAACGATTTCTTATCCATATTTGATAACTTATTTGCTACACCAACATTCACTTGATAAATAAGACTATTTTAATACCGTGAAAAGGAAGAGGAAAAGTACTTCAACACGTTAACACTTCCTCATTGTGGATACAATGCTGCACAGGCATTATCTGACTTCGAGCTGACTTCTGTATATTGCATACCGATAGCTATAGGTATAATTAATGAAGCATCATGTTCATTAGGAGCCGTACAGATTAATTACAACACTATATAATTTAGGACCATCTGCCAATTCCCTTTAGATTGTGAAACTAGATATACTATAATTATAAACAACTCTGCAGCAGCATCCTGTCTGAAGCTAACAACAAGCTAGCAGCTAACAGCGAGTTTAGCTCACACAGTTCCACAAATGGAGAATAAAAACACACGAAAATATCCCTGCATCAATTCAGGTAAACTCGCGTTAGATTAATTGGGTGTAATAATTCATACGGCGACTCAAAAATATGTACAAAGCAAAATTTCATAAGTTATAAGTCACCAAATAAAACGCTAAGAGAAACTATAGCGAGTAGCGAGCTAGTTTAGCTAGCATTTTCTATTGACAGCTGGCGCTTGTGACGTAAACAACATGGACCCTCCTGGGGCGCCTTGTAGGACGCCTGTAACAAAAACATATTGCTGTTATTTAAGGCAACTTGCTAGGTGGTAAAATATACATTTTAGTTAATTTAATTAAATGAACAATGCAATGCATCTGTATTATATATATTGAATGAGACACAGAATAGAAAGTTTTGTTCGTATCTTGTTGAGATTTTGTGCAGGCAGTATGCTTAATCTATGCTTCAGTGTACGCGCGGTGTAGTGTAGCGTCTGATAATATCCGATCTACAAACTCACAACACACCGCCTCAGCGATGCGTTGTAAGCTTGTAGATCGGATATTTCTGGCGCACAACACCGTCGTACCAGGCTCATAATATTTTGGGACAGTACAGGAAGTAAACATAGAGTAATGACAGCAGTAAAAGTGGAATAAACACAAGTTATTTTTTAAATGAGTAAAACATGGACAGATTTACATGGTCGAATGGTCTCCTGGAGATGAATGAGACGATGGTTATCCAGCAACGCGGCGTGAAATTATATGACGGGGATGATAAGGTAAGAACTTGGTACAGCAATGTTTGCAGACACAACGTTATAAACTTTCTCGAAAACATAACAATGAACAAAACCAAACGAATAAACCAATATCTATGAGTCAGTAATATGGATATTTATTTTACTTTAGTAGCACTGCCACTGCAACACATGTACTTTTATCCAGCTAGCGTGTAAAGTACTTAACATGAGTAAATTAATGGGATTATGGCACTTATTTAGCTATCACCATATGAATTAGATTTGAGGTATATTCTAACAAACAAAAACATACATTAAAGATGAATAATTCATTCAAAAATACATTATTACATCTTGCTCAGATGCTGATTAGGCTGCTATTCAAATAAAAGACAAATACAAATGTATTAAATGAAAGCCACCATGCATGGTACTTTTACTCTTATTCTGACTGCATACATTATTTTGATTAAAGAATAGCTACACATGTCAGTCTAAAAGGTAACAGTCAGTGATGTACCGGTAAATAGGTTTTCAATGTAATGGGTCCCAGGCCAGGACCCAGGGGCGGTCCTTTAGATGGGTCCCATGGACATTTTATCAGTACTGAGCACAGTATTGCATCCCAGGACCCCCGGAGGGTGACATGATTGCATCCTTTCTCAATTTAGTGAGTCTAAAGCCCTAACCACACCAAAGGGTCACCATGCAACTCCTTGGATCCAAAGAAACGGTTGCAAGGACGCTAAAACCGTCTCAACCCTTTGATGTGGTTTGGGCCATTGAATTCCATGCGTTGAATCACTAGGGTCAATGTGGGTCAACATGCAACAAGACATCACACCGCAGGGACAACGCTAAAACCGTCTTGACCCTTTGGTGTGGTTAGGGCGTAAGGATGCAGGATGCAGGGCAGGCTATTTGCATCACTGAACACTGTACTCTCAAATAGGTGATTTAAAAATAAATATTTCAGGCATATTTTTGTTCTATTTGTCCTATAATCCTACATGCAGGTACAGATGTACTGTAGTTGTATTGGCTTTAAGGTTAATGAACAATAGAAACAACACTTACAAATACTGCAGGTAATCCGATGATGATGATGATGTTGAGGGTAAAATGTTGAGGGATGGCTCACTCCTCTTTAGCACTGGAAAACTGGCAACGCCGATTAGTGCCGATTCACACAAGTTTCCGAGGTCTCCTACTGTAAAGTTGCATATTTGACATCTCATCAACACGCGAGAGACGTTATATTTGTCCGTGAACCAGACAGAGATACCAGTGCGTACCATGGAGAGTGGATTGACATCCAAGGGACCCTAGGGTGCCGACGTTCCAAATACAGAAAAGGTAATCGAGGGTCTGGAAAGGAGCTAACCGGTAGTCTTGACTCTTGCTATGTTGCTAGCAGAAAATGACCTCCCCCTGTCTGGTTCTCTCATTCTACCAGGCCAAGCTGGATGTTGGACTCACCATGCTCACCACCCATCGACTGATATGGAGGGACCTTAAGAACCATGTAAGAGAAGAGCATGGTGTGCCATGTACTGTGCTGCTCAAATGCCCTTAACAGTAGGCGAATTGGTAATTGTGCTTATTATTTAAACATCATTGTGCTGAGTCTAATGGTGCTTCTGTTGTCTTCTCTAGGAATGCTGCATAGCAATTCCACTGTCACAAATCCTCTTCTTTGAGGAGCAAGCAGCAGGAATAGGAAAAAGGTGAATGTTGAAAATACCATACTGTACTGTGCTTAAATTTACTGTAGTGTGTAGTGTACTGTGCTTATATTTACTGTGTGTTGATGTACCGTGCTCAACTGCTCATACTTACAGTATGTGCTTATACTTACTAGTATGCACTGTGCATTTTGGCTCTATCCAATGGAAAGAAAGAAATTGATATTGAAAATGTGCATAACAAATCATTAACCATGATGCTGGTGGAAAATTGACAACTGTACTGTACTCTTATCTTTCAGTGCAAAAATAGTCATCCATCTCCACGCAGCACCTGCAAACAAGGAGCCAGGTCCTTACCAACACAGCAAGTTTTCTTACATCAAGTTGTCCTTCAAAGAACATGGGCAGATTGAGGTAAGCATTTGTGAGAATGCCCATCTTAGCGGTCGGAGTGAGTACAGAGGCCTTTGGTCTGGTGTAACCATATGGTATATTTATTCAACACAATAACCAGGAACACATAAAGCACCTGATGCTCCAGTCCACCGCCTTTTATGCCCAGCTGAGATAATGAGCCGGGACTATACCATTCTACAGGGATGTTTGAACATACAATCAAATACATGACTAAACACACAATACATACATATATATAAATAACCTTAAGCCATACGAATATTATAAGTCTCTGTGAACTACACAAGGTATCATAATCCCTTCACACTACAACATAAATAAGCAATCACAACAGCACTTCGTAACACCTCTTTGCTATCCTGACATGGTCCAGCCCAATCTTTACTGAAAAATAAAACATCAACATTAAAACTTCACATTATTGCACTTCTCAAGCATATTGCACCTGCCCATCATGATTACCACACCCCAAACATTTATTTGTCTCCCCAGATAGAACTGATTGGCTGAGTCTTCGCTAACCAGGAAACAACAATGCATTAAATAATAAAATCATGACTGTGCAAAATAAACTACCAAAGTGCCATTATGCTGTGCAATTAGATCAATCATGGTTACAAAAATACAAATACATGTGCAAAATAAGTAACAGAGGACCTTTCTGTTACACTTTTATTTTTTTAAAGATATTTTGGGCTTTTGTCTGCCTTTATTGATGGTACACAGTGTAGAGAGACAGGAAACTGGGAGAGAGAATCAGGGAGTGACATACAGAAAAGGTGCGCCCACTGGGCTCAGGAATCAAACCCAGGACTCGCTGTGATACTGAGTGTCATCAGTATCATGTCAGGCATACTTGCCATAACCACTCCACTATCGGATGTAATGTAATGGAAAGACATTTTACATACATTTCAGTACTGCCAACACTGAAATGTTCAACTTTGGTACATTACATTGAAGGGATGTGTTATTTTGAAGGTTTATGTATCTCACAAATGAAATCAAAATTGACAGAAGTATAACACGATGTCAGTATTGGCTGGTGTTTATGTAAATATAAAGCATCAGATATCTAGATTGATCAGTGAATTCCCAGTATTAACAGAAACACATTTTTTACTGAAGTTCTACAGGAGGCTGACAGAGGAGATGACACGGAAGAGATGGGAGAATACACCAGCGTCACAGCCTATGCCAGCGGCAACCAAATCCCAGGTCAGAAGCTGCTCTTGAGCACAAGCCTCTTTCCCATCCCATATTAACAATAAACTCCTCTCCATTGTCTTGGAGTGCCGTCAAATAGTATTTTTAGCTTTGGAAGGCTCCTAACAGAGTTAACTGACCTGAAAGTATCTAAGCAGCTAGTTAGTCAGATTCTCTTAGCACTGTGGTTGTCTTTTCCTAATTCCTTCATGCCTTTCCTTGGCCTCATGCTTTCTAACAACACTGGCTATGAAAGGAATTAAGCTTAGAAAGGAAATAACCCTTTCTTTTCCCCTCTTTTGTCTATTTGAATGCACTCCTAGGGTTAGGTCAAAGAGATTCTATATAAAGAGGCGACACTCTCATTAAACCCCATAGTAACAACCAGCGCCCAGTGCCTCCGCCATATTGGTGTGATGACGCAACTTCCGGTTGCTCTAAAAAACATGGGTGCGTTCACAAATGCTCACCGGGAGCTCACTCTCATATTAGTTTGCATTGCACAGTGCGCTCTTTCCGAACGCTTCCAAAAAGAGTCTTTGAAGTCATTCTATTCCACTTCTAAGATTATCCTCTCCCGCCGCCATCTTGGTGTGATGACGTCAAAGCGCTACCGATGCGCCATCTAGTGGTGATTCCAAATATTTGAGAGTGTCGCCTCTTTATATAGAATCTCTTTGGTTAGGTGTGTGAACGGTAGATTCTGAAGTGATAAAGCAATGTTGGCTGTCGCCACAGGATGGCATCATTGTTCCTATACAATATGGCTCGACAGCTACAAACCACAATATTCTCAAACAAAATCTGTCAACTTTTATAGGTTTGTGTGTATCCCTAAAATGAAAAGGAATGGCAGGAATAATATTAATATTCCATTTTGGCCATGTGCAATAATTCAACTGCAGACATTACTGGTATATTGCCTTTTGTTAGGCTATTCAATATTTGTTTTAATTTCTTGAATTAATATTTATTTAATTAGCAATAATCCAACTGTATGGCATCATGCTAATGGGGGTGCATGGACAAAAAAGTTTGGGAACCGCTGGGTTAACCCATTTAGGCCTGACCTCGAAATAAATAAAAAATCTTATAAGTTCTGACAGTTTTCTGTCATGTTTCTGTATTAGTGGTGCTCAATTCACAAAAAGGGGTTCCCGCCCAAAATGGGTTTTAAGGTATCATCACATTTCACTATTTATATGACTGGCTTTTGCATTCCCCGTTTATCTGAAATGAGAAATGCATCAGCAGTAATTTCATTGTCAGATTAAAGGAGAAGTCCATGCTAGAATGCTTTCTTATCTTTCTTACTTTTCTTTGTAGTTGTTATGTCCCCACGTTTTTGTGCAAAAACTCCTTATTGGCTATTTTCCCTACCATAAGCCCTCAATGAATTGCATTGCATTGAATGGGAATTGAATGGGGCTATGGGGTGTTATGCTAGTTCGCTTATTTCCATCGAAATAAGTAGTAAAGTGTGCCGCTTGGGATATTATTTACATTATGAAGACAGGATATATACAAAGAAATTATAATTTTGAGCGATGGAAATAAGCGAATTAGCACAACACCCCATAGCCCCATTCAATTCCCATTCAATTCAATGCAATTCATTTAGGGCTTATGATAGGGGAAATAGCCAATAAGGAGCTTTTGCACAAAATAACACCTGGACCTCTTTGGTGGGGACGTAACAACTACAAAGAAAGGTAAGAAAGCCTTTTAGTATGGAATTCTCCTTTAACCTTGGAGAATGTTTTGGAGAATAAAAGGTTATATGTTAAGAAATGTGAGGCCATGATGCCTCGCTGTACATTGCATGGCTACTTACAGAACAAAATAAATAATATGACATGAAATGTTTTATTAGATTACAAAGATTCTGCTTCACGCTATGTAAACAGACGCAGAACCCTGGTCTGTTAAGAACAGCGGTCTTCTATCAGGCAATAACACCTTGATTGACCAATCAAAGTAGAGTATTCAACAACACTGTAATTAAAGCAGATAATTTATTAGCATTTAATTGCCAGTTGCTCACGTGAGTCACAAAATTCCTTTAGTTGCCAGTTACTTATGTGAGTCACAAAATTCTATGTAATTTACTTTTGTCCCCTACCTACCGGTATGTACAACAAAGTAACAACACGTAGTAAAATATTTTACCTGGGCACTTCAAATAGAAGCGTCTTACTCGTCAGCAAGATGCTTGTGGAGACGTCAGTCAGTCACCCCCTGCAATAAACATGCTCTAGTGTCTTACTTTGAGTAAAGTGCCCAGGTAAAAAAAAGTTTGTTGTGACTTCACTTCTAAGTTTTTGTATTTCTTTGTGTGTGTGACATATGCATCTATGTATTTCGGGTTTTGGCATGTGTTCCTATTTGTGTTAAGTGGTTTCTTTTTTTGTCTCAAATGCATTTTCTTCCTGGTGCGGGGGCCGGTGGTGGTGTCCATGCAGGCGGGAAGGACGCGTGCCGTGGGGATTGTTGGCATTGAGAGGAAGATAGAGGAGAAGAGGAAGGAAACGGACAAAAACATCTCTGAGGTAAAACGCAACTGATTGCGTCAAGGGATTCTTTTTTAGTTGCTCAGTGTCTGTGTTGCTGTACTCGCTGGCTTCATACTCCAGCTGAGAATCTATTTTCTCTCTCTCTCTGCTCTATGGGAGATTCCAATTGTAGACATCAAAGCTGCTTTGGCACTCAAAATTCTTCTTGGTGTGCCAGGTAGTGTGCCAGACATTACATGAATTTAACTTCAATTTCAATTTTACAGTAGGGTAGACTGTATGATTATAATTTATCTAAATATAGAAGTTTGATGCCTTATGCCCCAGTGGGTGAAGAGCATAAGTAGGTATTGTTTTTTTCATGTCAGTACATTGTGCACAATCATTTCCAAACACAGAAACTGTAATAATAATATTTAAACTACTTTCAGCCTGGCATCCCTATGTCTCACCGCTATCTCTCCCTACCCCTGTAGACTGTATACGTGTACCCTAACGTGCTACTGTGCAGCTGCTCTGTGTGTACACACACAATAGAGGTAGTTAATACTAGGTAGTTAAACTGCCATTGTGCGTGACTTGTGAACTCCCAATCTGTCCTCGTGTACAACCTTAACAATACAAGGCCAGTTTACTTCCACTCTTTGCAGTCTGGACATGAATCTCATGGGAATAATCACATGGAAACTTGGTACAAGGAAAACATCTTTCAGAATAGTTAGTTCTCTTTTGCTCACTGTTTGCCATAAATGCAAGCAGGCGATCTCCATAATTTCTCTATTTTAGACCCATTTCTAAAGTCTCATTTTTAACGTTTTAGATAAAGTCGTTTCTAACCAATTGATTTCCCATATGAATTTTAACATTGCTTTTGGTGTCCGCACCCTCCCTCCACAGCACTGGTCAGTCACTCATATATGATAGTCTGTTTCTAGCGAAAATGTAACTAATTCAGTAGCAGTAACAATAGCGTTTTCTCTCAGTCAGTTGATTCTTCATATCCATATGAGTGAAACGGCCAGGGTGACATGTTTATTTTCCAAACACAGTTCTTATATGAGGCAATCTAAAATCCCCCTATGGGGATTACAATGCAAATAAAAAGTACATGAACGCGTGGATTTGCGCCCTCTACCGATATTGACGTCAGACTTCAGTGCTCTATTGGCAACGGCATTCGCACTCGCAACATAAACGTTCACTGCGGACAATACTCAGTTATGCTTTACACTAAAACCAGGCTCAGGCAACATGTAACCTGGCCTGTCTCTCCGCCTGTGAGTGCCAGATGCGATTTAAAAAAAATACTTATTACATATGAAGCCCTAAATGGGCTGGCCTCTCTCTACATCCTTGAAATACTGCCCCCTCCTAAATCTGAGCGCATCCTCAGATCATGGGATAAGGCCCTCCTGGGGGTCCCTAGGACGAACCTTACCATCCTCAGATCATCGGATAAGGCCCTCCTGGGGGTCCCTAGGACGAACCTTACCCGGGGGGATTGGGCTTTTGCCACCCGGGCTCCTAGATTATGGAACGCACTGCCGGTGCATTTAAGGTTAGCACCATCCGTGCCTCTGTTTATTGATTTTATATACGCAAATGCTGCTTTTTGTTTGTGTTTATTCTCTTTTTCATATTGCTTTTGATCTTGAGCAACCTTGTTTTGAAAGGTGCTATATAAATAAAGTTCATTATCATTATCATTAAAGTAATAATTCATTATTATTAATAATAATAATCATCATAGTCCCCACTCTTTTGGGGTGATTGTCACTATATATTTGCACATACAGTGAAATGTGTTATCTGCATTGATTTAACCGATCCTTCTAAGTACCAGAAGCAGTAGGCGATGTGGGTGAATTCAGTCTTCATTGCCCAGGGAGCTTGGAGGAGTTGGACAACCCTGCACAAGAAATTGTGCTCTATTACTGAAATAAGTCAAAAGTCACTAGTCTTACCCACTACGTTTTAGCACTGTGCCAGCATATAGATATAACTGGAACCTTTGGAGAAAACTTCAGGTCGGGGATCGGAGGGATATTTCTAGTATATTGTAATGCAATACCGGAGCAACTGTGACCATTGTTGAAGCATCAACATTTGTGTCATGTGTCATGCTACAGTTAAGTTCATAATGTATGTTTGGAATGTCCACATAGTTGGCTTGATTAAAAGGGGAGCAGAGCATTGAGGAGCTTAAAATGTCAGATTTTAATGTCAGTGAGAGAGTGGGGGGGGGGGGGGGGGGTCGTGTGAGTCTGGGGGGTGTGCTCTGGAATTACATATAAATTAAATCTCTGGTCGTGTGGTTTTTCTGGTTTTTGAATTGTTTACATATTTTGTCCCTATCAACAATTTTTGGTTTCTACTTCCTTCTCAGGCCTTCGAGGACCTCAGTAAGCTAATGGTGAAGGTAAGAAAAACTGCTTTGTCATTTTCTTTGCTTCTTATAGCTGTTGATTCCTAAAGGAATTAATGGTCTTGAATGATCCACTTTACTCGTTATGTGTTGATGACTTCCAGCTGTTTAAGCCTAATTTATACCCCGCATTACGACGGTGTTGCTTGCTGACAGAACTGATTTCCAGAATAAAAGTGTCTCATTCTCAGCAAATGACACCATGGTGTGATGGAGTACAGTATATTAACCTTAACTTGGGGGTCATCGGAACCAATGTCGGCTACTGTTATGTGTCATCCGCTTTGTGCTGCGTTTTACCAAAACGGTCCTTTTCTCCAACAGGCCAAAGAGATGGTGGAGCTGTCCAAGTCCATAGCCAATAAGATCAAAGACAAGCAGGGTGGCATCAGTGAGGATGAGGTATGAGTCATATACCATTATGACATTCATAATCCTTCATGAGAGGTATAGAAGTGACGTCAGCATCAAGACCAAGAATACAAAATGAAAATATTGGTGTGCAGACATGCAATACATGCTCAAATATATGCAAGTAATACATTCAAATTAACACTGCTGTATGTGGTGGCATTTTGCATCACATTAACAACAAAGCAATGTATTGTTCCCCAATAGACAAAATAGTGATTGCGACTGAGAGAACCCCAATCTCAATGGCTGTCCAGATTCCATACCAAAAGTAGGTCAAGGTGACCTACCTACCGTACATTTGGTACATGACACTAGATCTAACCATCCTGTACCAAGTTTGGTCATTCTACTGTAGGCCTTGTGGTATAGGAGAAATGCAACAGATGAGATTTTAGACATACGGAAAGACAGACGGAGCACAAACCTATATCCTCCCCCCTCCACAGCTGTCCAGAGGGGGCACTAATAACAGCACTTGCCACTTAATGACACATGCTTCCTTGTTATTCCACAACCTATAGACCATTGTACAGTATATTGACAGTAAGTCATGTCAAAGCGGAGGGGATGTTACAGAAAAGTGATGCCAACAATAACATGGGAGGCCATCACTGCTGGTTTCCATGTCATCAGTAATGTCTCAGGGCCTGTATGCATTTTCACATTGCTGGCCAAGAGAGTTAAGCAAACTTTTTTTTAAGCTTCAGTGGCTGACCATGTGATGAGCTTTTGCTCTAAAATGTCCTCTTCTAATAAGCTTTCTAGGATTGAGGAGGTTTTGCGTTACCCACTTTCTTCAATATGGGACTAAAATAAATTCCTCAGGCCTGAAACTAAGAGTCTTGCATACTTGTATGCAAATTCCAGGCAGAGGTCCATAGAAGAGCCATTGTGCAGAAAATGGGGGTGTCTTATGTGTGTGTGTGCATAAACTCCATTCTTTTCAAACATGCCACTATATGGTCAATTTGACTGAGACATCGAGATCTTTATTGAAATTTGGGTTGTATCAAGGACATGGACAAAATGGAGTGCAGATCTCCTGCACTAGTAATAACAGCAATGTATGAGGATACATTTCTACCTAAAGCCATGAAATAGTAGTGCAGTGTATGATTACCAGTAGTCACGACTATGGCTGAACGCATGACCTCCTGGCGGTGATAATAAAAATGACATCATAACTACCCTAAACTATTTTTAATTAGGCTCTAAACTAGTCCATAGACTTGGCTGCCACATGGCGTAATTTCGGAAACCATGGGCTAAAACACAGGACATTAACATACCTGGCTGACTGTACATAAAAGCATTAAGACCTGATAAAGCAATAGGAGTAGATCAAATGACAAATATATATGGAGCCAGACAGAGATGTCTAGTCTCTGTAGTTACTGTATGTCTAGTAAATGCATGTGAAAAATATCAAAGGTCGGATGCAACATCAGATTGTGTGCAAATTGAGCGTATCTATAGCACATGGTATGAAGGAAGCAATTTATTATTTCATGAGCACTTCATAGGCTTTCAGACTCGCACATTGTGTTGTACAACCTTTTTTAAGCGTTTATTACAGTTTCCTTTTTAAATAATAAACAAAGAAACAGATTGAGAGATATAAACAGAGTGTGTTGTACAGCCTTTAACTTGACTCTCAAATGTCCTATAAAGTGTTTATTTCTGGTAGTTTGTGCATAAACAAGACGTTTGTCCTTTACAGACCATCCGGTTTAAGTCCTATCTGCTGAGCATGGGTATTGCCAACCCTGTGACCAGAGAAACACATGGATCTGGAACACACTACCATATGCAGCTGGCCACACAACTGGCAGATATGCTCCAGGCCCCTCTGGAGGTTTGTGTGCTGTGCTTATAAGTACATTAACTGTATATACCTTTTCTCTTGTGTGTATAATAGCAGATATAATATACCGGTACTGTACTTCTTTATATCACTTAATTATGTCTCACTCACTCTTTTAGGAGCGTGGTGGCATGATGGCTCTGACTGAGGTGTACTGTCTTGTCAACCGAGCCAGAGGACTGGAAGTAAGACGCTGAACATGAACGTTCCTCCCCAGGAACTTTAGATCAATTATCAGTTCAACGACATGCCTAAAACTGCAGCAAAACCCCCATTTACACAACGACTCAAGCAACGACACAAGCATGTCTCTAATAGTGCAAAGAATCTATTCCAGTTGTGAAACATGTCATGAACGTTAACTCTAACTCAACTAAGGTTGTCACCTGGTCCTGAACCTTTTCATGCCCAGGACCCCGTACCCCAGTACAGAAGTGTTTAATTGTCCATTATGCATGGGGAGATAAATGTGGAACATCCGATTAGAAAAGTCATTTTCAACATTATCTTCCTGCGTTAATTAATTTTAATTCAATCAGACCGTTCAATACGTTTTCCTACGACTGCCTCAACTTCCTTTGAGGACCCCTTGTGATGCATGGGACCCCACTACTGTGCCATTACATTCTAACGGTTGGCTCTTTCCCCACCACTTCACCCAGCTCCTGTCTCCGGAAGATTTGGTTAATGCGTGCAAGCTGTTTGAGTCAATGAAGTTCCCATTGAGGTGGGTTTGAACTTTGTTTATGTGTTTTGCATGTGTTATTTACTTACTAAGTCAAAATAACGGTAGTGGGTCGCATCACCACATGATGAAGGCTGGATAGCCGAAACGTTTGTCCCTGTTCAAAAATGCAATACATATTTTGAACTGAAGTCTTGGTGTGTGCGACCCACTACCGTTATTTTGATATGTTTTGAACGGGTAGCGCACCTACAGTCAGAGCACGGTGGTCACATGAAGAGTGATTTACTTACTATTCATGTACTGTACTTTTGTTAGTTGGATTGACAATTAAGCTGAACTGGATTGAAATTAATTGAAGTGGTTCATTGTGTTGTGTACACGCCTGCTTGTATGTTTTTATAGGTCAATGTGCATGTGTATTGGAGGAGCATTGAAGGGCAGTCTGCTGCTGGCGCCTGCTTCTCAGGCATCGGCCAGGCACTTCCTTCCTATTTCCTGTTGTTGGAAGTAGTCACACTGAGGCTGTGTCATTTCCTGTAAATTCCCAGAGATTCTGTAGAAATGCTTTCCTCTCCATGCACTGGCCTAATAACAAGTTAGCACACCGCAAATCTCAGTGTGTTCATTTAACTCTTGAGAGTGACAGTGTAATAATGGAACCATGTGGCTCCTTTCTAACACTGCCAAATTTTGCAGTGTGTCCTCTATTAGTTCTATCTGTTATGTCCAAGTTCAAATCACAATTTGTTGTTGTATGACAGAGAACTTCAACTTAGTAATATCCATATCTCACTGTTCTATGCTTGTTTTTCTCCATACATTAATAGCCTATTGGTTATCCTTTAATCATTAAGCCCTACTTTATACTTCACCGTACAGTCTAAAACAAAAATATACAACATATTATATACTGTATCTGCTATTTCTGCTACATTATTTTGGGGATTTCTTTGCACCTATAATGACATTACATTCCCAAAATAGTAATGCCAGGTTGAAAGTAGTTGCGTGTCGATGGATTTTATGAAAAGTATTTACGAGAGCTTTTGGATAAATCATAACGGCACTGGATCATTTTGGTTCTTTTTTTAACTTGTTTGACAAGTAACTAAATGTTTGCTTTATTTGCAAAGTCAAATAGCCCTATAGCTGCTATAGCATAATTTCTCGATGACATTGGTGCAGGGCAGGAACATGACAACACATTGTGCCGTTGTGTTGCATACAGGAACAACACTACTGTATACGAACTATATACACACACACAGTATCACTCAACAATTACGCATCTGTTGCTTGGTCATAATGAACAATCAGCCAGCGTGCCACTGCCTGCACCCAAGACCTGTATAATGTATACAATAATACCATCACACATATGCACGTTACAATATGAGTCCTTCCTCTTGTTTTCATGTCCATCGTCCCCTCCCTCACCCCATCTCTGTTCTTTATACTCTCTCTTGCTGTAGGTTGCGTGTGTTTGACAGTGGTGTGATGGTGGTACAGCTGCAGTCTCACAGTGAAGAAGAAATGATAGCTTCAGCACTGGACAACGTATGTTCTGACACTACCGTATAACATTACGCTGACATGGCCCAGCCGAGCCCCAACTCTGACCTCCCTGAAGCTCGGGACTCTGTAACATAGCGTTGTAATCCAGGACAGGGGCTGCTGGACGAATAGATGGATTATTGACCTATTTTCCATTGCAATTTAAAGGTATTGATGTTCCTGCAGATATCTGTAGCAAAAACGGGGTGATAAAATGATATTCCACTTCCAACTGTTTACATTTTTCCACTTCATCGCTACCTGGACAATGCTGCTGATTGGGAGAGCACTTCTTTATATTTATATGTTGTTTCACGGCAGAATATCATTTTACCACACCGTTTATATAGACATCCATAGGAACATGTCAACGCCTTTTTCAATTTGTGACAGAGTTCCAAGTTACTGCAGTGAGTGAGGTCACAGATGGGGCTAGCCTAGTCAGAACCCACATGTAGAAAAAGGGTACTGCCCATACAACCCATTTGAGTTTGATTAAAAAAAGGAAATTATGTGGATCTTTGGAATAGAAATGCACATGGCTCTAATGTGGGCCTCAGGCTTCATGTGACATCTATCTATCTATCTATCTATCTATCTCTAGTTTAGGTACTAATAAGTGTGGCACTGATTCAGCGGTTTGTGAGATTAGCTCCAGAGACACAGACTCTCTCATAGATGGCCTCTCGCAGATCCACTCTGTAAAAAAAGACTATAAATAAGGATGGATAATCCACACACTGAAAATTAAGATCCCGATAATTTAACCACAATCCTTGGGTCACATACTTTCTTTAGGTCTGATGAAGCCCAGATGTAGCTCACAATAACAAACTGACATATTTTCGTTGTTCTGTGTTTGGTTATGTCGAGCGAGGTGATGAAGTTACAAACAATGCTTTATCCCGATCTCGGAAAGGCTAAACTTAATTCATCCCACGACCCTTTCTGACAAGTGTCTACAATTATGTTTTATCAATTGGGGGGGAAAATGTGTGATGTCTCCCCTTTTCTTTTCTCTCTCTTTTGCAGGTGACAGAAAAAGGTTCATTAACGGCACAGGAGTTTGCAAAGCTTCTGGGTCTCTCTGTTCTTCTTTCTAAAGAGCGGTGAGCACTGAAAGACTGAGACTGCAGTGATAGTGTGTTAATTATTCTGTTGTTGCCAGTATTAGAACAGGTGTACTGTACTATACATACCATTACTGTCTACACTACAGAAAGTGCAATAATTAATATTTGTTTTATATTGTATATTATATTGTATATATGTTGACTCTCAACTACTTTCATCCTGGCGTGCCCAATTATATATATATATATATATATATATATATATATATATATATATATATATATATATATCTTTTTTAATAGATAATAGAGAGGTAGATATACCTGAAAACGATTCTGATAAAGAAAATAAACCATTTTCTAATATTCTCTGTATATGTCTCCTTTCTCGCTTTCTTTTCTGCTTTCTACTCTATCTTGAATCCCTCACTCTCCTCCTCTTCCAGGTTATTGCTGGCTGAGAAGATGGGTCATATTTGTAGAGATGATTCAGTTGAGGGTCTGAGATTCTACCCCAACCGCTTTTGAACAGCACACATCACAGCTGCATGGGACGCCAAGTTTGCATTTACCATGCAGTCCCGATCCATCAAATAACCCCGGTCAGGGGTCCCCCAGGAGGCTATCCTTGGCCACATCCTTTTTCCCTCTACACTAAATCTCTGCTGAAAATAGCAATCTACAGGCTGCTTAAAACACAATCCTATTATGGCATGCCCAGAATAGGGACAGTAGGGTTGAAGTTATTAAAGTTTTCAGAGACTCGGTCTGAACATCTGGTGACCCACCTTGTGGATCACAGTGACTGGACAAACTTTTCTATTGATGCTTTTTGCTCAATGTAATCAGATCTAGCATATTGAAGTCATTACCTCTGTCAATTCACGTGGTCCAGCAGAATGTCAACATTAATTGTTTGATGATACTTATCCAATTGTCTGGAAGTAAAAACAAAGTGTAGTAACTGAATAGTCTGTGTCTTTCTGGGGTCCGCTGTCTGCTTTCGTTGGTTACCCTATTACACCATATCTTAGTTTACTGAACCATGTTTTCTGTGTTTTAAGTGTGTTGAACTGTAAGCTATGGAGGCAATTTTCTACAGTCAGACACAATTTCTGGTGCGTTCGTCTAAGAATATTCATCCAAAATTAACAGGATTTGGGTAGGACTCAATATAACAGTCCTTAGAACAGTTATTTTGTTTGTTACAGTAATTGATGAATGGATTTTTGGTAATTGGTTAATGGCATATATATATATATATACACCTTTTTTTGTACTTCACCGAGATGACATCCTTGCATCTAAAACATAGTCTCTAGGCATTAAAAGTTACTGTTCTGCTGTACTGTAGGATAATCAGCCTCAGTTAAGTGTCATGTATCATGAAAGTTAAAGGAGGTTATGGAAATCATTTAATGTATTCGTCTCATTTATTGGTATTCTGAATTTGTGCCAACTGCAGTGTATTTGCCTAATTGTACTAACTTCCTCTGGTCTCTGGTTCGGGCATCTGGTTAGGATGCCTCTCGGGCGCCTCCCTAGGGAGGTCCTCAACGCACGTCCCACTGGGAGGAGACCCCGGGGCAGACCAAGGCGCAGTTGGAGGAAATACATCGACTCACTGGCCTTGGAACGTCTCGGAATCCCCCAGGAGGAAGTCACTTATGTCTGGAGCACTCTGGTGGAGCTGTTGCCCTTGCGACCCGACTACGGATAAGCGGTTGAAGATGGATGGTCTCTTGCTCTTGTAATTAACCCCTTAGGCCCTATGCCTATATATCAGTGATACTCAACCTCAGGCCCGTGGGCCACATCAGGCCCGCGGGACCATTATGACTGGCCCACCAATGAAAATCTAAAAAAAAGAAGAAAAACAAATCTGGAAAATGAAATAAAAATAAATAAATCTGAATGAAGTTATCTTTAATTACATTATTATAAGTAATACTATTAGAGTTGTACTATTACTCGAACGAAAATAAAAGCTTGGGGGGGGGGGGAAATGGTAATTGCGGAAATGGAAATTGCGGAAATTGCTCTTCACTTATAGCTATCTATTTTCAGGTAGATTGTTTTATTTTACTCAGTCAGCCATATCACTACTCATTTTTTTTCATGAAAAAGGTCATAGCTGGGTAATCTATTTTCAGGCAAATTGTGTTTATTGTATTTTATTTTACTCAGCCATAACAATTTATTTTCTGTTAACCAACTTGCTGGCTGGCAGGCAGGCAGACAGCTACTCATAGACAGGCAGACAGACAGACAGCTACTCATGGAGAATTGGACAGGCAGGCAGTCAGACAGCTACTCATAGACAGGCAGACAGACAGCTACTCATGGAGAATTGGACAGGCAGGCAGACAGCTACTCATGGACAATTGGACAGGCAGGAAGGCAGACAGCTACTCATAGACAGACAGACAGCTACTCATGGACAATTGGACAGGCAGGAAGGCAGACAGCTACTCATAGACAGACAGACAGCTACTCATAGACAATTGGGCAGGCAGGCAGACAGCTACTCATAGACAGACAGACAGCTACTCATGGACAATTGGACAGGCAGGAAGGCAGACAGCTACTCATAGACAGGCAGACAGACAGCTACTCGTGGACAATTAGGCAGGCAGGCAGACAGCTACTCATAGACAGGCAGACAGACAGCTACTCATGGACAATTAGGCAGGCAGGCAGACAGCTACTCAGACAGGCAGACAGACAGCTACTCATGGACAATTGGACAGGCAGGCAGACAGACAGCTACTCATAGACAGGCAGGCAGACAGCTATTCATAGACAGGCAGACAGTAAGACAGCTACTCATTGACAGACAGACAAATAACTACTCATGGACAGACAGACAGACAGGCAGGCAAAGAGCTACTCATGTTATGTTATTATGTTATTATAACAGCTACTCATGTTATGTGCAATAATTTGTGCAGTTATGGAAACAGCTAGAATGTAACACATTTATTTATTTACATATTGTGTGCATGCACATTGTACTTTGATACATTTTGCGAAAATAAAGCAATTGAAAGAGAGAAGTTATCAAGTATCATTAATGTCGTAATTTTATCTACTGGCCCCTGGCCCCTTGCCATTTTTGTAATGTGGCCCACAGGTAAATCTATTTGAGTATCCCTGCTATATATGACCAATGTTGTACGACAAATAGCAAAAATATAAGCTAAAGCTTGTAGACCAGCAAGTTATTATATTTATTTGGTAAGATTTTGAAAATGTTTGCCTATAATGAGTAATGGCATGCCCGAAATAGAATTATGGAAATGTCTCCCTAAAAACTACCTTTCAATGTGATGGTTTTACCCATGTTTGTTAATGCTAGGCATACAAGACAATACACAATAATGTGCCAAATCTGCTCTACAACACCAAACACATCATCACTTCAGTCGGCAACACATTGCAACGGTGGAGAATCTTGCTAAAAGTAATTCTACAATGTTTCTTACTTTTTAGTATGCCTATAAATTGCATTGCTACTGTAAAACTGCTGCTGTTGGTGATCTCCACCAAGAGATCATGTGTTCGACCCGTATGTCAGCAGCTAATCTTGCATACCAGGCCATCAGCGTCATATGTCTTGTGCTGTGTGCATGCTAACAGCAGGGACGAAACCTCCAATATCTTTCCAATTAGTCATTAACAACTAGGTCATTTTCTTTTTAATATTTCATTATCTGAGAGCAATCGTCCCACCAGGCTATGGATAAGAACTAACCAATCATCTTACTTTCTTGCATTAGGGAGGCATATCACAACTTTTGATTGCCTGGTGATACAAACATAACTGACAATTACTAACTGACAATCACAATTTCTCTTGTGATCAGCAGTGTTAATATTAATATTAAGACTGCTGATCACAAGAGAAATTTGAATGATAGAAATGTTCACAATTATGTGCAGGATCTCACTGCCACATAGTGTATTAGGCTATAACTTTGTAACTTCAGGTTTGTACTAGTGATGACAGCATGCAACACTACTTAGTTCTAATGTGTTTACCGTCCAAAGATTTGTCTCCACATAGCCCATCTCCTCTGGTTTCACCATGATAATGTAATCAGAACCTTTATTATAACCCCCTCCCCCCCAACCATGTGCCGTTTCGTTCTCACGCACATCCCCAAAACGTCATCACATGCTTCAGACAGAGTATGATGAAGAGAGGTAGACAGACAATGAATGTGTATGAGAGAGAAGGAGGAGGACAGTAGAGGATGGTAATCACATGCTGTCTTTCGTGGCTGTAGGTAGGAATTTAACCGCATACATCACTATCACTGTTATTATTTGGCGAGCCTCCTGACAAAGACTTGTGCTCTATTGAGCACACCTTTCCTGTTCAATTGAGGTGTATGACAAGCCACCTTTGTGTAGGGATCTAACATATGACAAACGTATGACACAAGAGTGTCAGTGAAAGTAAATATTGCCAAGAGTGTCTTACTATAGCTTTGATGATGATGTGAGCGTGCCGACTAGTCGACACCAACTGCAGACTCCTGGGTCACTGCCCTCCACTCCCTCCTATCCAGCATCAGGGTCTTGATTTCAGCGGTTTTGCTAGTTCCACTGTCAAGCCACAGTGTGACATAGGTGGTGCGCCTCTTACCCTTCCTAGCTGTGCCCTGGGTTGGCTCCCATAGTGTCAGTTTGCTTGCCACCAGTTCTGGAGCTGCCTGACACAGTGCCCTGCCAGGCTTTTCCTTCTCTCCCTGACCTTTTCCATGACCTGCAGCAGCCCTCCATAGAGGTCCACATATTGTGATATGGTCCACCCATGTGACATCAAAAGCCATTCGTAACATTCTTGTGTATACGTCGTACAGACACTGTTATCATCAGGGATGGTCAGGTGTGATCAATTGGCTAATTCAGGCCCTGTCCAGAACCGGCGATGCGACGGACTCAACGTGGGCAGTCTACTCCCTGTGCATGTGTGTCAAATTTGAAGTCGGTGGGGCCAACTGTTTCCGAGTTACGTGGATTACAGACGTACGTACATACACGCGTATAGAGACTTTTTAGTTAGTTATTGTATTAATAGACAAACTGTAGTATTGTGTTCACATGCAGAGTAAAATGACAAGTCACAAAGAATGCTTGCCTTAGGCGATATACTGTGGGTCTTTGAGAACATATACATTACTCTGGGGGGCATCACATAGGCACAATAAATACATCCTGTAATGAACACAACATTGTTATGGAAGGTGTACATAAGCACGAGAATGGATGAAAGGATGGAACGGATCCGGATGGTGGGGGTCCGGGGGATGATGGGGTTGTGGCTATGTATGAGCACTGGTTGTGTGTAGGGGGATGTATTCCATCTGCTACATAAACATAATGTAGTTTGACCCACTCATGCTCTAGGCCGGTCATTTGAGACCAAAGGTGTGAGTGTGACAAAAAATAATCCAAACACTCAATGGATGTGGTGGTGGTGGTGGTGGAGGAAATCGCCTTTAAGTCTTGAGGCAATCAGATGAAAATCACAATATTTATGATTCAGGGAAGTTGTAAATCGGACAGATTTGATCCGAACACTGGAAGATGGTTAAAAAGAAAAAAAATATGTGTGGCATGGAAGTCATCACCTAGGAGAGTCTTTTTTTTTTTTTAAGTCGCCTAATTCTCTCTATTCGAGCGTCTTAAAACAGAGATTAGCCAAACCCTTTGTTCCTATTGTGCACAGAGCTGAGCAGTAAAGAGGGTTTGCAGCTCCACTCCTCCGCCATACAGTAGCTTCCTGTTTTCCCTGGTTTGAACATGAGGGTCTGCAGAACTGTACTGATTAGATTACCCTGCCATGTGGTTCGCCTATTGATGGCTGATGGACTCAAATTGGCGCAAAGGAAACCTTTGAGCACTGGCTCAGTGCCAAGGTCATCGCATGCTAATAACATTCATACACACGACCATGAACTTAATTCAGGGGAGCATTCGCTGTAGCTACATGCAATCGTCCCTGTCCAAGCACGCCAAGACGGAGCTGACACGCACACTAGTGCATTGTCAGGTTAATTCAAGTCTTGACTGACACCCTGAGTGTCATCCTATCTCTTTGAAACCTGAAATAGTTTGTTGTCAGTGGATTATAACTTAGTCAACTTGTCATTCAGGTTATGTAGCCTGCGTGAGAGTGAAGCACAGATTAATTGTGAGAGATATCAATCGGTACAGACTGTACCAGTATAGGCTACACAAGCATTTTATGGCACGTTCATTAGGCCACATTCAATGTACCATAACACATTTTTATTTCTCTGCCTCATATGGCATACATTTGGCACATAATGTTTCTCTTGGCACTCATGTGTCTATATAGATCAGAGGTTCCCAAACCTTTTCATGTCAATTAAGGCCTCCAAATGATGTGTTATTAGGCTGCAGACCGACCCCAATTTTAAAAGATTTGGTGCCAACCCCATAAGAGATTTGTCAACACACACATATCAGATCTACAAGCTCACAATGCATCGGGTTGTGAGCTTGTAGATAAACAGGCCTGTACACAAATAGCCTAAAAACAATATAGGGCTCAAGTGTTTAAACTATTCCACATTTTGCTAAGGACCCCTGGAAGTTGGAACCCCCTAGGACACCTGGGGGTTCCCGATGCCCCACCTTGAGAACCAGTGGTGTACTGCCTACAATTCAAATGACTTGTAAAATACTGGTACCATCCCCATATGCTATGTACTCAGATGAATTGAAAAACGTGGACCATTGTAAAGTGTGTAAATGCTTTATCATGGTTCTTCCACAAAGCAATTACAGTTTTTGTACTGACTTTGTTCTAAATGTATACCCATTCTGCAAACTGTGAGAAAAAAGCCCAATCAATCCATCAATGTAACTTTGAAACATCCTGTCATACAAATAAGTGAGAATTATTTGCTTTGTCATTTAGCCATCCATCTTGCCTCACGTGTTTCTCTAGTCAGTTTCTCCCCCCAGGCAACAACAACAAGCACCTGTGCATTAACCTTATGATGACCCCGTGTGTTATTGCTTCTCTGTAAAGATAAATCCCGATGCTCCTCAGTGATTCACTGCCTTATAATGCACTGTTTGTATTGCCCATAAGTGCCCCCAGGTCAGGAGGGAATGGGGTTAGTTTTGGTTTTCTGTTTGATTTGGCTTTACTTTGTTTTTCCAACTTCTTTATTTTTGTTGACACTCACACTGCACTTGGTGGTGCAGCAGCAGCATTTTATAGGTGGCAATATTCTGAAAATTTCTGTCACCATGCCCATTCAGGTTTTATGCCAAAGTCCATTTTGGGATTTGCTTATCTTGATTAAATCTTCCACTTAGCTACTTTGAATCAAATGTTCCTTTACGTCCATATATTTGAAATTTCTGGCAGACATCTAGCATACATCAGACAATGCTGCATGCCGCTTCAAATTTAGCTCAATAAGCATGTAATTGGTGGTCAAGACAGCGTATCCTCAGAATGCGCGTTCATGTCTCTCTCACACGCTCTCTTTAACCACAGGCGCTCCTCCGACATACGCGGCGAGCTCTGTCATATTGCTGCCCCGCAGTAAGCTTGATCACTCTGAGATAGATCGCATTCATGCGTTTAATCAATCCTTAGTAGCCTATTCCTTAATCGTTATGATGATAACAGTAGATGGGAAAAGTCGAGCGGAATAATGTTGCGCTGACACTAGAGGAAATGTAAGTAGACTCACTATTCTTTTTTTCAGCTTTGTAAGGCTAAAGATAATTAGCTACCCGGTGAGAAAGGGGTGTCAACTGTATAGTCTCTCTGTATAGTACAACTTGAGCGTAGGGCAGATGTTTCCTGACAAAACCATGGGATAAACTTAATAGATTTAAGACATAGCATAAGAGACGTGAGACGTGTTATAAATAAGCAGTTGCGTGCATGGTGTCACCTTGTATCCCCATAGCCTACACCCTCGCAGTGTGTTAATGAATGATTTTTTATTAAACCCAGATGTTCAAGCACTGATTTTGGTTTTCTATCAAGTCACCAAGAACATCGAGATAGTTTCTGACAAGGATGGAAACATATAGCCTTCTGTAACTTAATAAAGACAATTGATTCTATTTGAGTCATATAGGCTGGATATCCCACAGACTATGGGTATGTAAATTATTATGAAGTTGTAAAATGTGAAAATTAATCATCTCCTCCATGCTCAACTTTGAATGATGACTAAGAAAAATTAGAAAACAGGCCAAATGTTTCCTTTCTGATATACTTTATGCATTTAGTTTATGTACTCACTCACTCACTTCTGGTGTACACACACAGTGACACACAGTCAAAAATGTCAGTGTTCATTTAACACTGATTCACTGAGAGTGGAAAAATGTCCCATTGCAGTTGGACCCTTAAGGCTATATGGATCTATTTGGATCAGTTACTGTCTGGGGATAACAGAGGATTTTAGGCTACGTAACATGCGTGGGGTCCCATGGAAATCTACAAAAGTATCGTTTGGCAGAAATATTTGGCCATTAGGCTGTAATGTTTTTGTATTTAATTAGAATTTTCAAATTAAATAGCTGGGAGAGCTGAATCATCCCAAGTGTGGTCTATGTTCATATAGAGTATTTCGATTAATTAATCTTCCAAAACAAAGAATAAGTCAGTGTGGCTGACAGCAAGCTAGCCTTGAAGTTATTCTGGCAGCATATTGTTTCTGATACGAGCACTGCATGCATGGATGGAAAAAACACAATGACGGAAAACATTTCCATTGTGTTTTGGCAACATCCTGAGCATTCAATGGTCATAAATGATGGGTGGGTGGAAGACCTTCTGTTGCACTTGTGTGCACTTCTGAACCTACTGTATACAGTAGCAAAGACAAAGGCAGAAGAAGACACTGCTGTGGATAACACAATTCTAGCTGTCCTGTGGCTCATGTGGTATATAAAAGAATGCACACTTGCTATGCTTGTAATTTGCTATGTAGCCAACATTGTGTTGAGACGGCCATTATAAAGGTCACAGGTCACCTGCTTCATCATCATCGTATGTCACTTTAGACAAGTGTCAGCTATTGGCATGGGCGATAATGACATTCAAATGAGCCTGTCACATTACATTAGAAATTACCGTCAGTAATGTGACCGTGATGCAGCCTTTAAGACCGTGAAAACACAACATTTTAGCCAGTGGTTCTCAAGTGTTGTCCGGGGACACCCAGGAGTTGTTGAGGGGGTTTCCAGGGGACCCCAGTAAAATTTGCTAGCACCGTATCCAAATCAGTTTAACTACATTAACCCTATATTTCATATTTAGGCTATTCAAAAATAGCCGATCTGCGTACAAGCTCACATAGCATTGCAATGTGACACGTGACACACGTGACGTGAGCTTGTAGAGCTGCTATTTTTGACCTATGCACAGCTTTGTGTGTGTCTGTAGCACAGAATGTGATGATTTGATTAGCTGATGTAGGATGATAAGAGCACCCCTCACTTCACACAAGTGAGGGGTGACACTTTTAATAAAGATCACACCCGTGTGAAGTGAGGGGTACATATCATATATTATATATATATATATTGAAATTATTTATTTGGAATACCCCTTGAGATACAATATCTCATCATATGCATCATCTCATTCTCGCCAATCACAATTTGCGTCCTCACTTATCAGTCTTCACTTTTATCTTCAATGTTTGTGTTTAGACAAACCCGGAAAGCTGGGCATAGCCAGAGTAATATAGTAAGAGAGTGGCGACACTAGCATTGACTCTCATTGTAACCATGGAATGTGGAAGTGCTCATTCTATCTCAATGGGATAGTTCCAATGTTTGGAATATAGCCCATAGCACCCTGCTTTGCGGCGCGATCAAAGCGGGGCGCCACTCTCTTACTAGATTACTCTGGGCATAGCGCCCCTCAAAAATGTATAATAACTCAACTGTTCTCTAATTGGGGCCCCTGGAAAAAATATTTTAATACAGGGGCCAAATAAATATCAATTTGGGGCTCATTGACATGAAAATGTTTGAGAACCACTGATTTAAGCTACGTATATCATGATAACTAAACTGGTTATCCTCACTGTGTCCTTGTTGATTCCCAGAGCTGTGGGATGGTGGATGAGGAGGGTCATGTGGTGTAGGAGAACTCAAGAGGCAACGCCATCGGGATGCCACAGGGTTCTGTCTCACTGCTGCCATTCCTGCTGTTATTCACAGGATATGGTGAGTGCCTTACGTTACCTGAAATAAACACACACAAACGCACGTGTGTGTTCCCTAAAATTAGATCAATTTAAACTTCTCTTGCATGATTACTATGCAATCTAAGTGTCTTTTCTTGTCTGTCAATTGAAACTTGTGTTGTAATATAGTAAAGGCGTAGCAATATCTAAAAATACTGTATGCACCTGTGTTACAAACTCAAATTGGTGAGAAAGGTTCAGCTATAAATGGAAAGGGGGGGGGGGGGTGGAGGTAAATGGCAGGTCAGTCTTTTCCTGTGCCTACACCCTCCTTTGCTTTGTTAGGATGTGAGTAACACAACAGTATCTGAACAATGGTGTTTAAAGCAATGCGTGGCATTGCATTGAGATACAATCACGTATAGGCCGCAGTACTTAGTAAAGAGAAACAGGAAAACAAATAGCCTTGATAGAATGGGTGTATACTTAGTACTGCCTATTAGACTGTTTTATCAAAGCGAACACAATCCTTAAAGCACAGAAAAACCTCAGACGATATAAAATGAGCAGTGTGAGTCAAACTTTAAGATTTCTGTAATTGGATCAATCTAAACTGTGTAGTCCCTATAACACACTGTATTTTAAGTATTCAGTGTGAGAGGACCTCAGTGGAAATAAGTCTTCGGACTTTACTGTGAAATCCTTGAATCGCTGATTATAATGTTTTATTATGATTGCTTTTCTAAATTCAAATCAAAATGGTTCTCAATGTTGGGTCTGAGTAAATGGACCCTAATGGGTCTTTAACTCCAAGAGTGTACAAATGGAACCAAATGGACCCTTACAGGTCCAATTGGTTCCATTTGAGCTGGATCTTGTGGGTATCTTGTCCGTTTTTGTTCTATGCTTCTAGTACAAATTGCCCAGTTTGGACAAAATAAACTTGACGTTTGTGCCACAATGCAGTGGTTAATACATTATTGATAGTTAACTCTTAGAGTGGGTCCATACTTTGGTTCCATCTGTACACTCTCAGGCGTTATGGGGGTCTGACTGTGGCCTAATGCATACCAAACTGGGGGTCCTTGAAATGTAAAAGTTTGATAACTACCGTAGCCCTGAAATGTGTCTCATTGTGTGCCTGTGTGTCCATTCAGCCATGGCAGGGCTCAGCCTGTGGCCCTCCCTCCACGTTGCCCTCAGTAACGCCAGTGTGTTTGTGGACTACAGCACAGAGCGCAACGCCACAGACGTCCACGATGTCATCCTCTCTCTGGTCGACACGGAAACCAACACCACGCTGCTGACCAGAGCCCTCCCTGACAACCAATCGGAGGGGAGGGTAGAGCTCAACTGCTCCTGCTTCCTGTACGCCGGAACATTCCGATTCCATCTGAGGTGGACCAGCATAGCCACAAACGCTCGTGTTAATGGGTCAGGGGACAGTAGCACGGACACCACCACCTACTGGTGGAGTCCTGAACTGCAGGTGCAGTGGCCCACTTTTCACATAGCAGTGGAGAGGGCTGGAAACCACTCAGGATCTTTCCAAGTAAGACATTGCATTATTATACTTTACACTACAGTGTTGCTATGAGGAACACTGTCTGATCGCTAAAGCATTTGATGTTACTGCTTCTACTGATTGCAGACCATTTACAATGCATTGAACTGAACATCCAGCACTTGGTGTGAACGGCAGTGTAGAGTTGCACAAAGAATGATATAGGGCTGAAGTGATTAAAACAAGGGAAATACAACACTCATGCCATATCATTATTGACTACAAGAACTAAGTGAACTATGTCATGCCATGAAATATATTTCATAGATCTGGATTTGTTTCCATAAAAACTATGCTCTGGCTCGGTTTCAGATATGGTTCTCAGAACCGAATCACTATTTGTTATGATGACCCCCTTCAGGGGTGGTTCTGGTTCTGGAAACTTAAACAACAACAACAAAACATCACAGAACGTCACAGGTTCTGGACATTTTCAAGTTACCATACATAGAAATTACGTAGAAATGACTATCCAAAATACCAATAATAGTCTCATATCATGATATGGATATACAGATAATAAGCCCTAACTCCATCCTTCTCTCTCCTCCCACCAGGTAGGGATATCCACCAATGAACACTTCCAGGGCTGCTCATCCGTCCCAAACACCGCCCTCTTCCTGGAAGTCAGCTACATGGAGTACAACCAGATCGGCAGAAACAGCATCGACAAGGTCCGAGTCCGTACGCGCCACCCGATCACAGCCGTCCGATCTCAAAGCGTCCAGCTGCCCTGCGCCTTCCCGTTCACGGAGAAAGACTTCATACGAGTGGCTTTGCGGTCCCCGCACACCGCCCAGGAGGTGAAGAGCTCGGGGCCGCTCTACCTGTCCCGTATCTTCTCCTACAAGCTGCTGGTGGACAACGCCAACACGTACAGGACTGGGTGTGAGGGAGCGATGACCATCAAGCTGGTCACCCCGCCCTGCGCTCACATCAACGGGAAAGTGTTGCTCTATCAGGACGGAGGGGTTGCAACGGGGGTCGTGGGTCTGTCCGGGACGGGGGCAGGGGGTACTGCATCCGAGGAGCCCCCCTCTCCGCCGCTGGCTTTTAATTGGCTGACGCAGGGGGAAAACGAGACAGAGTTTAACTGCTCTGTGTTCTACCCAGGAAGGAATAAGTACTGCTTTCGGTTTGTGTTTAACTTCAGCCGCTCTCCAAGCCCAGCACAGACCTGCCTGGTGGTTCACAGAAGCACAGGTGAGATTCAGCATATTGGCCATTATTTTCCTTTATGACGACATCTGTATTAGCAATGAGCAGCTTTTTGAAGGAATCAACTGAGTGCTTTTCTTAATGCCAGTGTTAAGCCCAGACCACACCAAAGGGTCGGGACAAGACTGTTTTTACGTTCAACCACACCAATGCAACTCATTGAGTTGCAATGAGTTACATTGGTGTGGTTGACCTTAAAACGGTTTTGTCCCAAGGATTCCCTACCGGTGTTGGTTTGGGCTTTAAGTTTAGACCATTCCACAGAGTGGGAGCTACGACTACAAAAGGCACTGTTACCTTTAATGTGACAGTCAGTTCTCCATTACGCCGGCTGGCACGTAGGGCTGCAACAAAGTTTCTTCACTTGCAACTGTCTTTGGCCATCTTTAGTGGCGTTCAGTTAGTTACTAAATAATCCTCAGTTTGATTGGTTATCAATCTGACTACAGAGTCATGGGGCCCCTGGCTGCCCTGGAGCGTGTGCAGTGTGAGCTGTGGAGAGGGGGTGAGAGAGCGAGTCCGCGAGTGTCTGCTGCCCTCTGGTGCTGGAGGGCTGCAGTGCACAGGCATGGTGAAGGAGCAGTCTCTATGCTCCCTGGAGGAATGTGCGGGTCAGTGGCTTATTTTCTTTACTGTCATTTTTTGTTGTTTTCTTTTTCCCCAGATCCATTGTAATTTACATCCTATTGTGAGATTTTAATTCGGTTATTTTTGCCATTTCCATTTTGTCTATTCTATACAGATTTGATGTGTGTGCCAGCTTTAACAAAGAAGAGATTAATTAGGCTATTATTTTGAAACGGAATCAGAGCTTTTTACACGATTGTCTGTCTTCCTACCCTCAGTTTTGCCCCATCCTTCCCCATCCTTGCCCCCCGTGGCTGTCAGTGGTTCTCTGCTAGGAGGTAACCTGGTGGCAGTGATTGGGATCTCCCTGTGTCTGGCCGTGATTCTGGCTACCATCCTGGTCACTGTATGGAGAAAGGTCTGCCAAACCCCACCATGCAGCTCTGTGCGGCGAGGATCCATGCATTCCCCCGGAGGACGCAAACTTTCTGACGAGGCATCAATCTGCGGGCACAGCCTCCAAAGGCCCAGTCTGTCAGACAGCCAGGGACAACAAGGCGGGCTGGAGAAAGAGAGGCTGTCCCTCGCGTGTCAGCCTCTTTCACAGCCTCTGGTTGTAGCTCTGCCGCAGGATCCAGAGAGGCTTTCTCCCTCTGGGCAGAAACTGCTTCCACCTATTTTTGGGTTGGTATAGAATCTTGGCTGTATGTACACATATACAATACATATACCATATATATCACACTGTGCAGAAAAGTACACTTCAACACAAACAATTTTGTGTTTAGCACATGGATGGCATTTGTAACATCACCTAACAGTCTTTTGGTAAACCTCTCCCGCAGGTACCGCCTGGCTCAGCAGCAGCTGAAGGAAATGAAGAAGCAAGGTTTGAAGGAGGCAACCCTGCTGTACCACGTCTCCTCCAGCCCCGTCAATGACACCCTGCTGGAGGCCTCGGCCTCCCCTGCACACTCCCCTGCCCCTACCACCCCCATAGCGTTCTCTGCATCTGCGCTGTCCGCCAGCACCTCCGTCCCGCTGGACCTCCAGGAGGAGGGAAATCTCAGTCAATTCCGTATCACCGCACCGTTCCCCGAACCCAGGACGCTGATGGTGACTTCTAGGTCCACACCGGACAGGTTGAGTCCCAGGGTGGAGCTTGTCCTAGTGCCCAATGTTCCTGGTTTTGGGCCTGGGGGGAGCTCAAAACGACATGAACGCACGGCTGACTGGGTGGAAATGGTGGAGAGGAGTGGGTTCGGAGGACTTAGGGGAGGGAGAAGTGAGACGGGAATTGGAAACCCCCATCGGGGGAATCAGAATTTTCGCCGGGCTTCTAGTTTTAGTTTCAATGACCCCAAACATCAGCCACCACCCTCTGCCACCTCCAGACAGTTCAGAGAGAGGAGCATGACCCAGGTTAGCTATTCAAACTTAAAGCGATAATGAACCTTGGATTATATGGCTACCTGGGCATGGTTTAAGTGCAAATATAAATCTGTTGCTTCTGTGACTGAGGAACCAGATAAGTGGCATTTGCATTCACTGTCATTGGAAGGACAAACGTCTAAAAATCGTTATTGCTCAGGTTATTGGTGACCTATTGATTTCGGTTGTGCTAGCTAGAGAACTTCCATCAAGGGTATTATAATATGAATACACCCTTTTAACATACCCTAAAATAACATTATAGTATCAGTATCTTTATACTAAAAGTGTGAAAATATTTTGACTCATATCATGCCCAGGTAGTAGCTTACAGCCCACGGTTATACACAAGTTCAACCAATCACCTTACCTTTGCCACCTACATAGTACGTCGCATTACTTGCTAATATGTAATTCAGCATGTCTGTAAACTACTGACCTATACATCTGTTCACCTTGTCCTCTCCAGGTGGCTTCCCGGACCCTCCCCGAGGGAAGCTGTAGGACCAAAGGAATCAGGGAGAATGCCCACTTCCCCTCCTACCCCATTCCAGAGCAAGGTGTGTCGGAGTGGCCCAGCACCAAATCCAGACCCAATGGAAATGAGCTGCGAAAGCCCTGGGTGGATATGCCTGGGCCGTGTATCAACGGCCAGGTCAAACACATGGGGACAAGCACTGCAGCGGTCTCTGTGCCTGATCTGCACACTAAATCAATCCTCAATGGCACTGGGGAACGAGCAAGGCGACAGAGTGGTGGGAATAGAGGTGGAGGTGATAGCGGTGGGGCCGGAGCTGGGGGGACCTCAGGGATCGGTGGCCCCCCTGGTGTGGACCGCCTCCTGGGTTTGGATCGCACAGAGCGGGCCGAGCAGAACTGGAGTCGCCGCGGCCCGTCTCCCATCCAAAGGAACATCCTGGCCCGTAAATTGAAGGAGGCCCAGTCCTGCACTGCTGCCCCCGGCCACATGGGGCGCCAGCGCAGCTCTACTTTCAGCATAGCGTCCTCGGAGAAGAGGAAAGGTCGCTGCCACTCTATGGACTACAGCAGCAGTGGTGGCTCCCCCTATGGGCTGAGTGAGGCCGAGCAAAAGATGATGGACCTGGACCTTTCCTATAGTGGGTGAGGACAACTAGAAACAACACTATTTAAATGTAGAGACATTATGAAAATGATTGTGTGGGGGAACATAATACTGTAAGTATCTTTCTTATGCTCTCAAAACAACCACAAGCCTATAACACACAATGTACAGTACACATGCTGAGGCACACTAATGAAACAAAATCGCTCTCTCTGTTCCGGGGGAGAGGGGGGGCAGAGCAGCTCGCAATTCATTTTCAATGGGAGTCACTGCAGGGTTTCACAGAGCAGCTCTTGAAAATGAATCTCGAGCTGCTCTGCCCCCCCTCTCCCCCCGGAACAGAGAGAGCGATTTCGTTTTAATAGTGTGCACAGCGCCATACACATCCTTGGGGATCATATGGGATTGGGTTGGGATTTTGGGAGATCGAACCCTATGGGGTAATTTTAGACGTATGAGTTCTATAGTTTCATAAAATAAATCCAAATTGAATTAAAACAAGAACCTATAATTATTTTCATTTTTATACCCGATGTGCCAAGTAGGCTACATTTAGTTATAAAGAAAACTTCTAGCAGCCTCAAAAGTCAAAACATACTGTGTATGCAAAACACTTTTTAATCTCTCTTATTTGGTAAGATGTACAATAAAGCAACCGTAAAACATTCACACCCTCTTTGCACCTTTTAACATTTTAAAATGTTTATTTGTATATTTATTAACCACGTTTCTGTTGCTAAAATATACATACAGTCACTGTATAGTGTAGTAAATTAGTGTCACAAAAAGCATCTTTACACCACCAGACAGACCCATTGAAAGTAATGACGTAATCATGTGGTTCATGCATCTTCATCAACACCCATTATGAGAATTCAATGTCTGGAACTACTTTATAGCAGTAAAAAGATTAAAGGCACTGGATAAACTTCTCTATTATTTACAGCTCAGAAACCGTTCGTCAGATGAAGCTGACAAAGATGTAGCAACATCAAAACGTTAAAAAGAATATCAGTTACTGTACTCCTGTGCCTTGGTGGAACTCTCTCTGCACTAGGTTACCTGATGGCAAGTGTTACTTTGCATTGGTCTTGTTTCGTCATCTCTGACGAAACAAGACCGAGACTCTGGGCACACCTAAATATTTGTTGTTCTTGCTATGCATAAAGAAATGCCATACATTCCTAAATGTATTTTACAAAATGGGCCAAAGAAATTATTTGGGAGAAAATATGTCACAGCGACATATTGATATAGTGATAAGATATTGTTACATAATGTATACATACATTTTGAAACAAATGTGATTTCTTTCTTTTTCTAGTTCAACAAATGTTTCTTTGGCAACAGTAATATAGCTTTCACTATGTTAGTGCTATATTCAAGGTCTTGTGCACTTTTAACACCAGGGGCCAACAACGAATGTGTCTTTGGCCACTGACTGTCCGTGCTGGGCAGGTTGTGTGTTCACTCTGTAATCGAGCAAGGATAGAGAGGTAGGTAAAAAACAGGGAGAGTGAGTGTTTCGTGCTCACTGCAGTTCTCGGAAAGCCACGCTGTGATTGGCCAGTAGTCGAACAGCCACAGAGCTTGGTTGAAAACGCAGAGGTCAAGGCAGTGACGTATCATGGCCACAAAGCACCACCTGAACCTGCGCACAAAGTTGTGCACTCCATGGGCACAAATACATTTGCATTGTGGGTGTGGAATTATCTCAAATAGATTTGTCAAACCCACAGGCACACTTAACGACTTACTTTCAAATGAACCACTAGGGAAAACAGCCGAAGTTCAATGTACTTTTGACACCGTTTATTTATCAGATTTCTGTCCAACAGCGATGATACAGAAGGGAAGACTATTGTGGAGCTTGCTCTTTCCTGTGTCATTATGATCACATGCTCACACACTGTTCAGAGACAATTTGAATGTATAGTTTAGGAGGTGAAATCATCTGTCCACTTTTTACTACATGGTTTTGGATTCCTTTCTACATAGTAGCATAGTAGAGCCACAGTTTCCAACAGCTCCGTTTGGAACCTCAATATCTATCTACGCTACTACGCTTTAGCTCCGAGATGAGGTTCCGTCCTGTGATATCCCTGCAGAGGTCGAAATGGGCTCTAGCTGCGTCGAGCCTGTCCACAAACAGTGGATTAAACCCTTTTCAGAGTATTGTTTCCAAAAAGTAAACCTATCAGAACCGAGATACAGTTGATAAATGAATGGCCGGCACGTAAACGTTTTAGTCAGGGGTGAAACAACTGCTTAAATCAGGCTTTAAATAAGAAATGTGTTCTGGTCAACCCCCGTTCGCATGCGCAGTATTGCTTCCGTAAGATTGCATTGGGAAAACTAGGGAAAACATGGTACTGGCTGACAAACAACTGCTTTGTAAGCAGTTGTTTTACCCCAGACTTAAAAGTGCCGGCCTTAAGTTTATCAACTGTATCTCGGTTCTGATATGTTTACTTTTAGGAAACAATACTGCGAAAAGGGTTTAATCCACTGTTTGTGGACGGCTCGACCCCATTTCGACCTGTGCAGGGATATCACGGGACGGAACCTCATCTTTGAGCTAAAGCGTAGCAGTGTAGATATTGAGGTTCCAAACGGAGCTAGTTACCAATTGTGATAATATTTCGAACAAACACCAGGGAGGAGCATTGTTAACGAGATGCTTTTTGTTTTATTGTTCAATCCATATATCATACTACTACTTTATAATTCATGTGCATACAATGAAATGCAATATACAAAAGTATATTTATATTTTTATATAAGCTTATGTAGGTTTAATTTAGCGATGCAAATGAGGGGTAAATAAATGAAAATAAAACATACACAGTATATAACATGTAATGTCCTCATTTCTCTGATTTATAATAATGCACTCTGTTTCATATCGCAAGGGTTACACTCAACGTGAGATCTAGAAATAAGACTATTTCAGTCATCTCCTGCTCCACTTCCCATGCCGTCTAAGAACACCAGGGGGCGCACCTTCATTGTGGTGTGTCTGAGGGAATACCAAAGGCCCTTCCAGGTCCCCCACACCACCCCATTATCCAACTCGCCCTTGTAGTCTCCACCACGGTAGAACTTCCCGTTGAGGTTTGCAGCATGACATCTGTAGGTAGGGTCACATTGTACACGCAGTGAGCTAGGCATTCATAAATAACAACTGCTGCACAGTATCTGATTGATAGCAAAGAATTCCAAGATACATATCATTCCCAAAAGGTGCACAACAGGATAGAAAAATCACATTCCAATTGGTCAATTACATAAAATAAATTACAAAATGAACACCTGTGCAAACAGTTCCATCAGACAACACTGCCATCAGGGTTTTGTACAAATTGATCATTGCCAATGGGCTTGATTCTAAGTATCTCACCTGTTATACCACCAGCCAGCCTTATTCTCCTGGGCACAGCTGCCTTGGATGTAGCGGTCATTATCCTGTTAATTATCATACAACATTATAGTCGTCAAAACAACAAGGTCCATCATCAACTTCATCGTTGCTGGTTCCACAGTGCCACTCGGTGCCAGGGGATATTCCTCACTCACTAACCTGGTCCCTGGTGCTGAACTGCATGCCACTGAGGCACCCAGACCACTGGTCCAGCATGCCCGCTCCTCCCGTCAGAGCATCTCCTGCTCGGCCACTGTATTGCCCATACCGGAGACGGTATTTATCCTGGATGGAAGGGTTACAAAAGCAAACAGTGGTGGAGATTGAAACTTTGGAGGCCGTGAGACAGCTGTCATCTAAAAATAAATGACACTTATATAATTAAAAGTCATTACTACAGCTATGTAAGTGGATATTGTGCACATTTTAAACGCTACGCTGAATACATACAATATTGAAATTTATTTCAGAAATTCTTTACTAAATGCAATGCATATTTGCAATGCACGCCTTCCTTTCATTTTCTCATATATTTATCCGACTCATCCATCATACAATAATAACAAAACAGCAGGTTAATAAGGTTAATAAATTCAACAAATTAAGGACCTCTCTTCAAAAAGGCATCACATTTTCAAATAACTTTCTACTTCAAACAATTGTGTCTTACCTCCTCATTAGAGATCCTGAAGTCCTCATAAAAAGCATGATTTCTCTCACCATTCCAGTCCATCAGTTCGATCTTCACAAGGTTCTTACCTTCAACAACAAAAGCAAACAGAATGCCAGATGTACGGTCTGTACATTCTCCAACCTGTATTGTTGGTGCACTTCAACACCAGTTCCACTCACCATTCAAGAGGATTGAGAAGTAATATAAACAGTTTATATTACAAAGAAAACAAGGACAATCTCAAGAAAAATTGCCAATAAGAAAGGAACCTTCAGTTAGCAGAGTGTGAATATGTTCGTTCCCCAGCCAGAACTCATCGTTCCATTGTTTAAAATCACCAAATCCATCTCTGTAGTCCACCCAGTCCCTAAAATTAGAAGAAAGAGTTATGTATACCAAAAAAAATCTGTAATCTGTATTCAAACTCAGGCCAGCAGGCGAGGTGTTGTCTGTCCAGAGGCAGACATGGGACCTCACTTTGCTGTGTTGAGAGCGAGAAGTGATGGAGTGACTGATGTACCTGTTGAAGTCCACTCTACCATGGCGTCGTCTCTGAAACACAGTCCAGCCTCCGCCATCCTCCATGTCACAGTAAACCAAAAACGGCTCATGGTTCACTCTGGGCCTGATCCGGTAGAAACCACTCTGTGGTCTCACTCGGTCGTACAGCTCAGAACAATCTAGAAAGATTTTATTTTAAAAGTATAGATTGAAAAACATACACAAATAATCCAGATAATAAGACTACCCCTACAGTGTCTTGTGCGCCGCTTTACACCTTATGACTTTTACAATTTTGACATTTTGAAAATAGCCGATCTACATCGACACATGTGAGGTTGCAAGAGAGCCCTATTGTGCATATTGAAAGAGAGTTGAAATGTCACTCTGACATTCTCACCTTTGTCATAGACAACTATGTTTCCTGCAGGTGGAAGGGTCACCAGCCCAGCTTTGTCATCACCAGTGACATTGCTGGTGGGGCCAGAATCTTGGCTTGAGTCCGAGTCCGGGTCATTGCCAAGCCGAAGGGGGAGGAAGTATTTGTGTGTTTGCAGATGTTCAATCTGCCATGACCCAATCAGGAGTTTGTTTTCCAGTTTATGAATGCTGCGTTTAATATCTGCAAGGTCACAGTCCTAGAATTAAAAAGATATATATAATATATGGTTATATTATTATAACAGATGAACTGTTTATCAGTTAGTCTATCAACTTTAATTTAAGACACAATGATGATAAACTATACTTTACTTTTTACGAACAGGATAACGCAAAATAAAAATAAAACATTAGTAGGTCCACAATCTCCACATACCGAGGGCTGTAGGGGTGTAGAGGCAGTTGAGCACACAAGGGCAAGCAGAAACAGCACTGACATGACGGCTACGAATTAGTCTCTTGCACAACATCAGTCTGAAAATTACGAAGAATATATTTAAAAGTATGTTTATGAATCAAATAAAAACATTGACAATTGTATTAGTAAGGAGAAAATGGCAAATACATTCTCACGCAGGCTGCCTACCTTCATTCCATAAGTCTTCTTCTTTCCATTTTCTCCAGGTGTTTCTATCACAGTGTGTTCTTATTTTCAGTATTATTTATAGGTTGGGCAGGTTCTGCATGGTCCACATTAAACCCAGTCAATTGACCTCATCACACGCTGAACTCAGATCAGTTTTTAGGAGCTCATCCCATACCAGGCTTGATGATTGTGGGAGGGGTAACATGATCCCAGATCTGCCCATGGACACTTGTGTCTCATGTGTGCAGAGGTGTTTAAAGCACACACTCCAAGTCTCCATTCCTTTCATACCAGGATGAGTATGTAGGCTATTGTGCAAACTAAGGAAACACAATAGAAAATCTTTCATAGTAGGATATAGACTATATCGTTTACACTGTATGTGCACTAGTTTGTGATATGGACTTATGGAGGCAACCCCCATCACAGCAATAGGGAATGCAATGCAGATGTTATTGAAACCAGATGTGGTCGATGAGAGTAGCATATAGGCTGGTGGAATATTTACATAGCTACTCCAGATATTTTTTGCCGAGACACTAGAAAGATAGAAACAATGCGCTCTGGTTCTGTGTGCAACAGAACTTGATGTGAAAGTGGTAAAAACCCACCCAACGTCTGTGGGGGGGCGAGTGAATCACAGTTGTGAGAGGAAAAGGCAGAGCTTTTTATTGAGCTTCAGGAAGTTAGAGAAACCGCTACGTTTGCAGATTGAGAAGAGAATGGATGGAAGGGTGGTCAACCTTTGAACCGCGTTCCTCTGAAGTCACAAGACAATTCCCTCGTAGAATCATATTCACGGATGTCAATAACTGCGACGGTACGATCGCGGAGTGGGAATTCAGAACTTGTTTTGGATGCTTATTTTGGCTTACATCGGGATAAACAAAATTTAAGGTACCCTTTCGTCCCAGATCACAGATGAGCCTAAACCCGAATGGTTTGTAGCCTACTGGTGAATCTCCCTCGACTTAAACTTAAAGTTACTTACTCATCTTTCTTTTTGTTTGTAGTGTGTAAGCGATTGTCCTGCTTTGTTAACCCGCTTGTAGACGTGCAGATCTCTTTCTTGTTTGTCGTAAACAGCGTCATATCTGATTATAATTAACGACACCTGCAATGCAAACATGATCTCATACCTGAGAGCAAATCGTGTGTGTGTGTGTGTGTGTGTGTGTGTGTTGCTATAGTAATGTTGATGAATTGGATTGATTTAAACTCTCTAGACTAGTACACACTTTACAGTCGATAATACTTTCTATATTCATGTTATTTTATCAGTTTTTGATTATTGCAATCTTATTTCTATTTAAATGTAGCATGCAATCTGTCAGTGGGATGCTTGCACTTGCACTATAGCCTAGTATGAAATACTCTTTTGAAATACACTCTGAAGTGTGTGTGTGTGTGTGTGTGTGTGTGTGTGTGTGTGTGTGGGCGCGTGTGCGCGCGCGTGTCGCAGCGTACGTGAACTTCATGTGTGTTGATGAAAGTCAGAGCAATTAATGAGCAATCACTTGTTCTCCTTTTCACAGGTTCTGATTATTGAATCCGGAGAAGCCTTTGAGACCACAGTGAGGAGAGGAGCAGAGCAATAACACACAGAAACCATGTCCTCTGTCCATTTCAGTCCTGGGTCGGATTCCACCGATGTTAATGGGTATGTATGTACAAAGAACAAATATTACCAGCATGGTCAACCTTTACTCTGTGTCTGGGTTTATATGAGTAATACATTTAGAATGTTTTCCCAGTATCATAAAATACATGCATCTGTACAGTCACATTCCAAAGCATGAATGTACTGTAGGCTATAAGTATCAGGTGCACTGTTTTACCTTCCATTTCCTTATCCCGATGCACATACATTCATACAAAGTCACAACTTGTCTAATAAGAAACTGTAATAATAATATAGGCACATATTTTACAAAGACTTGTCTTCACTCCCAGAGTTACATTTTATGGCTCTAACAATTTACGTGTCTATATCCTACTGTATCCATCAATCTAGCATCTGATCTACTTGTCTTGAATATTTTTTCGACATTAGCATAAAAAAGATTGATAAGATGGACGACGCTACAGTGGAGATTGATGATGGGAAGGATAAGAGTGTGGAACCAGACACACTGTACCAGTAAGTTAATTCATTCTGAACTGGAGATCTCAAGTTTCTGCTCAATATTTGTTCTACTACTACAGAATACCTATTCACTTCCCCCCCCCCCCCCCCCCCATAATTACAGTATGTCTGTCTGTCTGTGTCTCTGTCTGTTTCTGTCCCCCTGCCTGTAGTAACATCCGGAAGAAGATAGCACCTTTTGTTATGTCCTTCGGATTTCGGTGAGTGATAAAAGGTGGTGTGTGTGTGTGTGTGTGTGTGTGTGTGTGTGTGTGTGTGCGTGCGTGCGCACACTCTTCATATATATCATAGTATCGTATATCATAGTCTTGGGTAAATGTTGTCGACATTGCTGATGCTAATGATCCTAATGTTGATAGGGCTGACCTGTGTGTATTTTCATTCATTCGTACAGTATATTTGGTTTGGTACTGATCATAGTGGACATCGTGCTGGTGATTGTAGACCTGTCAGTGCCAGACAGCAGAAACACATTAGAGCCTGTGTCCCTCGTCATCTCATTCTTCTTCTTTACCGACGTGCTCCTACGTATCTATGTCGAAGGGTGAGTAGAATAGAACTTATTTTATTTGTATTCAAATATTATTTTATATTTTATTATTTATGTGTCCATACTAATGTTCATGATAAAATACCACCATTTTCTTCTACTCAGCCTGTGTCTCATAGGAGGGCTGTGGGCAGTTCAGAAACCGTCCACTAGTGACATCATCGTTAGGAAGATTTTATTTTCTTAGAGAGAGAGAGAGAGAGAGAGAGAGAGAGAGAGAGAGAGAGAGAGATGAATGGATGAAGTTGATGGGCTGTAAACATTACCAGATGAGCCTGTGTCAGCAACAAGACAGCTTCTAATGCTGATTAGCTTTTAAACAGGAAGTTATGCACAGGAAGTTGGACAGGAAATGGACATTGTTGCTTTTTTCCCTCCGAAACCACAGTATATCTTTGTCTATGTCTATTGTCTACCCTTTAGACTTTAGAAAAACTGTATTATAATGTTTTGTGCTTTTATTTTTTTAGAACTAGAAGCGGTGCCCGTTGGGCACTCGTTTACTTGGAACAATGCAAGTTGGAAAGGCATGCCCCACCCAGTTATTATGTCTGTCCCTTTTATGCCCATATATGGAGTTATTTGTCAGGCATGCCCAAATATGGATTCTATTCAGATTTCAGAACATCATTGTGATGTCAGAACAGGCCAGCTCCATATGTATATATTAGGGTTAGGTTTTAATTCAGGTGTTTAATTCAGTGATTCAGGTTTTACGGTTTCTAATGTGGGCCCTGGGCAGAGGCTTTTCTGGACAACCGTGGGTCAGACCCTAGGTTTTAAAAAGCTTTTTAAAACCCACTTAAAAATCTTAAAAAGCACTTTGAGCTTCTTGTCTTTTGTATGAGAAGTTCTATCGAAATAAATATTATTAATATTGTGTTTCAGGTTTAAAGTGTACTTCAAGTCCACGCTGAACATCATGGATTCCTGTATTGTGGTCATCACTCTGGTGGTCACTATGATCTACACCTTGTTTGACATGTCGAGTGCCAGTCACATTCCCAGGTAAAGGCAGTTACATGTCGAGTGCCAGTCACATTCCCAGGTAAAGGCAGTTACATGTCGAGTGCCAGTCACATTCCCAGGTAAAGGCAGTTACATGTCGAGTGCCAGTCACATTCCCAGGTAAAGGCAGTTACATGTCGAGTGCCAGTCACATTCCCAGGTAAAGGCAGTTACATGTCGAGTGCCAGTCACATTCCCAGGTTTATTTAGCGAATGCAAAGTCCTTAAGCCAAGCGGTTGCCTCCTGGTCTGCTGTATAGAGCACCGAAGTCTGACGTCACTTTCAGTAGAGGGCGTCAGTCCCCAGGTTCATGTATTTGTTTAGTTGCATTAAAATCGCCATAGGAGGATTTTTAGATTGCTTCATATAAGAACTGTGTTTGAAATGTCACCCCGGCCGCTTCACTCATATGGATATGAAGAATCAACTGACTGAGAGAAAACGCTAATGTTACTGCTAGATTAGTTAGATTTTCGCTAGAAGCAGACTGTATCATATATGAGTGACTGACTGTTGCAAACGATACAGAGACACCTCCCTGACAATAACGCCGAGACAGCTTGTTTATTTTTGGACCACAACGCTTATAGTAGACGATGTTAAGATCACCCCATGTTATTCTCCATAGAGAAATTACTTCCGCGAACCAGGGGAATCGAAGGGATGAGCGAGTTACGTCAGGACTTCGGTGCTCTATTGAGGGTGATTAATCCTCCTTCCAGTCTTTGGAGAAGACAAACTTCTATGATGTGCTCCATAGTTTGCTCCTCACCACACACACACAGTGGGCTTGGGCTACTGCCCCATTTGTTGCCACCATTAGGTTAGTGACAATGGATCAGCGTTCACGTCGCGTCCTCCGTCAGTACCCGGGCTCGCCCGGGGAAACTAATGATCCCACCAGCAGACTAAATTCTAAGAGACGACGCCTGAGAGCCAAGTCAAAGAATCCTAGTCACAGTCCCAAAGCCGACAAACATTCCCAGGTAAAGACAGTTACATGTCGAGTGCCAGTCACATTCCCAGGTAAAGACAGTTACATCGCTCTTTAGTTACTGATAATTAATTAATTAATTTATATAGCACTTTTCTTGTATGGAAATGCAGCTCAAAGTGTTATACAGTTATAGCAAAAATGTTAAATCACATAAAAGAACTAACAGCAGCAGAAAAGTGCTGAACGATACAGAGAAGCAGAGAAGCAGCAATCAATTACAATGGCAACAAAGATGTAATTGTTTAATGCCATATATTACATGAGATGTGAATTAAAAGCTAGGTTGAAGAGGTGGTTTTTGAGTGGTGCAACCATAGGGTGCAGCACTCCAATGTGTGCCTCTGGCTGGCTGGCTGCCTGTCTGTGTCTGTCCGTCTGAGCACGGAAATAGCGTTATAGCGTTTGTTGAGTCATTTCTCAACCGTTTCTGACGTGGGGCAGCTCACCGGAACCGGGCCGGGACCCTGGTCACTTTCCTGTGGGTCTGGAAGTTCCAGGGACCGTCCCCCACACAGAGTTGCACCACTCAGTTCACACTGGTGTGATTTTCTACTCACACCTAAAGATGTTGACTGCAGGACAGGTATCTGGGAGATGGTGCTACTTGGTGGTCAAAGATTGGATGAGCCACAAGGCTCAACTATGCATGACTCTAGGTTGTGTTTGTTTGGAATAGAGAGTATATACTCCATAAAGGTTCAAGGTTGGACTTTATTGTTACATCTTGTGTACAGCTACATAAGAGTAAAACTTAGTTTTGTTTGGCTAACGTTTTCCTTTGCCCGGTTTCACTGGTTCTTATCAGTTCGTTCATGTATCTGATTTTTCGGGGAAATAAGCTTTTTTTGCAGTCTATTTCTAGTGGCTTTGAGGCTGCAAGCTGGTCAAGCATTATTTACTAGCAATTGAAAGTGAAGAGAAGTATAATCACTGATAATAAAGTTTGAGATAGAAAAGAATGTGCCGGTATCTCCTAATGGTAACATTCATTCTGCACTCCCCAGGGTGGTGTCGTTCCTGCGTTTTCTGAGGATCCTCATCTTGGTGAGGCTCTTCAGACTGGCTTCTCAGAAGAAAGAAATTGAGAAGGTCACCAGGAGGATGGTGAGGTCATTGCTATGGAAACATAAGCTATTGTGAATACACAGTAAAGTAAAAATAAAAAGGAAGGAATAGTTATACGACGTCATATGTTCAGTAAATCCACTTTGGACTAAAGTGAATGTGTATTTTCTCCATTTGCTTCCTAACTATCTTTATTTGGGGACCCCTTGTTGCGCCCTCAATGACATTGAAGGGGCAACAAGGGGGTCAACACGTTGAGAACCAGTGGATTATTGAGCCTTTGTTTCCTGACAGGTGTCTGAGAATAAGCGGCGCTATCAGAAGGACGGCTTTGATCTGGACCTTACCTACGTCACAGGTCATATACTACATGCACCGTTTTGATAGACAAAGCAAAACAAAAACTACCGGTATATATTAATAATTGATATTGATTATTGATGTATTTAAATAGTACTGTCTTTGTTTTCTCTCCAGACCGTGTCATCGCTATGTCTTTCCCGTCTTCAGGGAAGCAGTCTTTCTATAGGAATCCCATCGCGGTAAGAGGTTACTCAAATGCTTGCTCTTTAGTGATTGATTTTAATCTTCATTTGTTAAGGACTGAAGAGTACTCCATAGCTGCTCTTGAGGTCAAACATCTGGATGAATGTTAGGACATTGTCACAGGTACATACGGATACAAAGAAATCGGCATAGGGGTTTAAATCTGCCCTTTCTCCCGCTAGGAGGTGGCCAGGTTCCTAGACGCTAAACACCAGGACCACTATAAAGTTTACAACCTCTGCAGTAAGTTTGCAATCCTCTCAAACCCTGAAGAGTTTCCTGAATGCTTTGTGCTAAAGTATACATGGTATGTATGTGCTTGATTTACTGAATGAACATCAACACCTTATCACCTAAAACTGGAGTATGAATTTAGTGTTAATGTATCCATTTATAAGTGTAGAAAATGAATGTGTACAAGAGTTAAATAACACAGGACTTTACAGTGCAGTGTGTCTGTGTGCTTTACTATAATATATATTGTTTCTTTCCCAGGTGAGAAAGGCTACGACCCCAAGTTCTTCCACTACAGGGTGGAGAGAGTATTCATTGATGACCACAACGTCCCCTCCCTGGAGTGAGTAGTACTCTGTGATGTGTCACTCCTATGACACCATTTCAAAAGGTCTGGTTTGAAATCTTAATGTATCTTGTATCTTGTGACTGGAGACCTGGCCTTGGATTACACACCCAGGTCTTCTTTCACTTGCCTCACACGTACTGTCCTGTGCTCTCAATAAAATAACTGAAAATGCACTCGAAGAGATGTTACACTCACACCAGCATGCTGTAGGGCTAAACGTTGACCTTGTACTGTGACCTTTACCCTTGTGTGTGTGTGTGTGTGTGTGTGTGTGTGTGTGTGTGTGTGTGTGTGTGTGTGTGTGTGTGTGTGTGATAACCTGTCTCAGGGACATGCTGAAATACACAGAAAACGTGAGGAAATGGATGTCTGCCGATCCAACGAATATCATTGCCATTCACTGCAAAGGAGGAAAAGGTAAAAGATCAAAGCATCCCATAAACTGTAACAGTCATCATCCAGTGGTGGTTTGAACCCTCAACACCAGAGATGGATCACTTTGAATAAAAAGTTCCTGTTGTGCATTTCAGTCTCAGTCTGCCCTCTAGTGGCTAAATCCCTAATTGATAACACTGATGCTCTAACTTCTTACAGGACGCACAGGAACATTGATCTGCACATGGCTTATTGATAGTGATCAGTCTGAGAGTGCACAGGTAGGACTCATGATTCATTTACGCTCCATTAAATGTATGCTCCATTAATGCATCAGGCCTTTTTTCTTTTCTTTTTCTTTTGTGTTAACGTAAACGTATACAGTAGACAGTAGTCCATATCCCCAATGAACAATGGAATGGTTAAAATTGTACGTTCAACTCTGGCTTTGTCACCCAGGACAGTCTTGATTATTTTGGAGAGAGGAGAACGGATAAGAGTCAGAGCTCAAAGTTTCAAGGAGTGGAGACACCCTCTCAGGTACGAGGAGAACGTTACTTTTTTATATTGATCATGAAATGAAATCTTTCTTACAGCTAATTTGATGCATGTCTCTGAAACGGTCTGGATAGTGTACCATGGTAATGTTGAATATTGAAACATTGTTCTCACCTCTTACACAGAAGGCCTTTAAATTGAGCAAGGGGCAGGAGTTTGTGCAACTTGCTGAGAGCAAGCTATTAAATGCCTTAAATGCCTAATCAACCACCAGATGGGGATGTAATGTTGGTGTGTGTTGCTGTATGTGATTCTAACCACAGAGCAGGTATGTTGGCTACTATGAGATCATGAAGACAAAGTTCAACAGGCAGCTGCCTCCACCTCAGAACCTTAAGGTCAAGAGCATCCGCATCCACTCCATAGCAGGTACTGTAATAATAAGAGCCACATCAATATTAATAATTATTTGTATTTGTGAATACATGCTACATGATTTTTTGAAAACATAAATGTTTGCGTCAAGTTTCATGCAATGGTCCATTGTAGGAAATGCCCTTTTTTCACTTTATGTAATATTTCTGTTTGCTTTTTTTGCTGTTGCTCAGGTGTGGGCAGAGGTGATGGCAGTGATCTGAAGGTGAAGATAATAGTAAGGAAAGAGCTGGTGTTTCAGGGCGTGTGTGCCAAGCAAGATAACTGCACAGTAGGTCTCTCTGCCTCTCTCTCTCTCTCACACACACACACACACACACACACACACACACACACACACACACACACACACACACACACACACTACCCTCAGGTGTGAATGTATTGATTATTTTTTGTGTTTGTTTGTCAGGTGTTTCCTGATGTGGGCAGCAACGCTGTGGTGATCAGCCTTCAGAACGGGCCAGTTGTACAAGGAGACGTGAAAGTCATGTTTGAGTCAAGTGCAGTGAGTCCTTGCATTTACTTTACAGTATAGAAAGGTATGTTCACCTTTACAGAAGACTGTAGATATAATGATATATATATTTTTTAATCACCCCCAGGGTTTACCGAAAGGTTATGAAGACTGTCCATTCTACTTCTGGTTCAACACGTCCTTCATAGAAGACAACAAGTATGCTCACGCACAGGCGACTTCGCTGATTTGATACTGGTTCACAGAATATGACTAAAAACACTTTCCAGCATTTACAATTTACATAATCTGGTCGAGTTTTTCTCCAGCCTACTGTACATACTGGAGGAAAACGACATAACTTTGTACATACAGTACTTTGTATACATACTGTACATGGCATATAAGAGCTTTTCACCACAAGATTCAGGTTAAAAATCATCAAACTCGATCGAGCTTGAAAGTTCCGGACTATCCTGATGTTATTTCCGTTACAGATCAAGCGAAGCTTTCACATTTTATTGATGATGGCAAACAGTGTTTATTGTTCTCCCTCTGCATGTTATCTACAGGTTGTTCCTCTCCAGAGAAGAACTAGACAACCCCCACAAAGCCAAGACCTGGGACCTTTACAAGGAGGACTTTGGTGTCACAATGTTATTCTCAGAACCTGAATAAACAATTGAGATGGTCAATCAAGAGGCGTATCTTCACAAGTTACCATGCTTTTTTTAATTTACTGACATAATTGGTGACACCTTTTGTATATACTGGGATATTCTGAAAACATCTGAATAGGAAATCAGAATCTCAACCATGGTGAAAGCATAATAATGAACATAGGGCTGTTTTCAGATTCATGCTGCTATTGATAAAACCTACCTTTCCGCAGCCCTCATTAATTTCTTGAGTCGTGAACTGCTCTGAAGCAACCACTACCAGGAGGACCATTGTGAATTAGGTGTAGTTTGACTCATTACATTGTACTGAGAATTAGAGGAAGTTTAACGTGGTTGCATAACTTCATTACTTGTATGTTTAAAATACAAATTAAAAGCTCTGTTTCATACATATTCCAGCCATACACTAGGTTCTGATTTAGTAGTTGTTGGATATTGCATACTCAGGTTTTAATCTCCCCAACCTTTCTAAATCTCCACTACTAGCCAACTGACACCATGTTTCCACTAATATTCCTACAAAATGCTAAGCTTCTGATGGACTGTAGATGGCAATTTAAAATGGTCAGTTTAGACCTTGGGATGTGTGTTATAAAACCTAAATATAATCAACATACTCGACTCACTCATGGGTACTAGCTAAACCGGTGTGAAAATGTACCACTAGAAATTACTAGCAGTCTGAATAATGTGCTGCATCCTGTTGTACATTTGTTTTGTAAATGATCTGTATTTCTATAGAAAAGGGACAATTTAGAGAAAGCCATGTCAACACTAATGACCCGGCAGTGTGTTTATAGTAACTAGACTTTAGAATTAAGTTCTATACGGTACATGCATTGTATAACTGAATATTACAATATGAAAGAAATATTCACTCTATCACACTGACGTATGGACCCAAATGTATTGTATTGCATGTGGTTTCATACAGAATTACATTGGAGCTCTTTTAAACAGCTTTTTTTTTTCTTTTTGCATTTACACCAATTTAACAACATTATTTTCTGTAGAGACTAGATATATAAAATTACATTCCATGTCACTTCAACCACTCAGGAAGCATCATGTCAAACTCATTGTACATTTCTACATCTTCTAAACATCCACCTGATGCAAAGTTGAATTAAAGTGCATATCTGAAGGGGGCAATGTCTGTCAAATCTCCATTGAGCTTTAAACACAGCAAATGAAAAACAAACAAGAAAATACATTTGAAATAGACACTAAATGAATGAAATACATATGAAAATGTAGTATTTTCATAAATATTTTACTCCCATGTGGCAATTTTGAGGTATGAAGTGCTTTGCTGTATGAGGGGACTACTAACAATTTCCAAGCATGTAACTTTACAATGTAAAATGATTTGAGGAGAGGACCGTTTAACACATGCATCACAAGTCACAACAGACCTGTTCATTGGAAGGAAATGGCTTTTTTCCCCCTTTGCTAAAAGCCAATAAATAGAAGTGGGCCTTGTGCATAAAGGTTATGGCTTTCAGGATGAATGTCATCACTTCCCTATCTGTGCCTTAATGTTCTTATCAACACAGGGTAAGTAGTACAGGAAACCCTGGAGTACACATTGCAGTTGGCAGTGGGTCAGGAGGAGGACCCAATTATTGGGCCAATCTAGACACTTGACATTTTAATGCACATCGTCCATTAAGCTACACCAATGCCCCAAGCAAAACGAGGAAAGTTCTCATGCCCATCTAATACAGACACCCAGAATCCATCCATTGATCACTAAACCTCTTACATTCATGAAAAGGCAGGGGAATGATCTCACGTGATACTGTGTGTCATATCTCGTGATCTACTTACACATTCACTCCTATCACTTATTCTAAGGCTAAATAACGTTGGAATCGCTTGAGAGATGTCTACTAGCTTAGCTGACAACAGAAGGCAAACCTAATGAGTAATGATATCGATAACCACTTGTCTTAAAAAACATCCTCCTGACCTTTTAAATTACACGAGAACTTCACTCAGTATTGTAGAATATACTCAACATCCTGCTGTCTAACTAACTCACTACTACTTTGCATCCAGGATTTTATCCAGGATACATCACTTTTGATCTTTGACATTTCAAAACATGGCTTGAAAAACCTAAGGCCACTTGACAAACAGGCTTCCGCTGCAATGTGATCAACAAAAAGAACAATCTTAGAAAAATATTACTGAGAACAGCACAGTATGAGATCCAGTGCTGGGAGTCTCTTCAACAACTAAGCAGACGTTATTTCAGATTTTCATGTCCTCACAATAGAATGATAGGATTCAGATTGCAAAATCGCCCTTTAACAAGTTCCTGAGGTGGAGTCTTGATGAAGCAAGAATCAGAATTGAGCTGCTAATGTTATGCTACTGGTTATTGGTTCTTACCCCAAAAAGAAATATGAACCTACAGATTAACACATCTATCATCAATTTCCCTGAATTCCCCTCCAGCGATCAATCAATACATGTTTATTTTTTGGCTTGTCTTTCAACGAGGTTTTCATATATTATTTATTCACATATTCCCGGCCAAATTTGAATTCCATCTGATCAACAGAGAGTCTTCCTGGCAAAACCATTCAACAGGTCGCACTGTTCCAGGTCCTCGTAACGCCCGCTTCGCAGGAAGCAGAGCGTCGCGGTCTTACATGTTTCTTTGCAGGGCTGTGACACGTGACCTTTGTGTCTCAGGAACCAGAACTTCTGGAAAGCCTTGTCATCGTTGAGGAAAGTCTTAATGAGCCCATCCCAGTCAGAGGGTAATGCACTGGACAGGCCGTAGGCCTCGCTGGCTCTGTACAGCAGGTTCCATTTGGGGTCGGGGACCGGGAGGTGAGACAGCCCAACCCCGTGAGGCCCAGGCTTGTGGTTGGCCTCCGTCAGGTTGAGGATGTACGTTTCGTGGTCTAGCACCAGCCGAGAGCTGCCCTTGTAATTCCCGTCCATGAGGTAGACGCGATAACCTAGAAAGTAAAAGTAAATGCAAACCTCCTAATTATAGTTACTGAATATCTCATCATTCATTGACAAACGCACCCTCCCCGCTCACCTTTCCTATGACATTTCCATTAGGCTACAATATTTGCTAGTAAGGATAGTATCCATTTTAAGGGTAGCAAAGCTCAGGAGGTTCCATGTTCTGGCTCCTCTAGGCTTAGTGATGAAGTGCCCCTGAGCCAAGACACTACACTGTTCCCTGGGTGCTGTTCAAGAGTTTCCCCAATTCCCACAGCTCCTAATATATTGCTAAAATAATTCATCAAAGTGTTCCCATAATTTCTTTGAGCAGTATAGTTAGGATGGGATAAATGCAGAAGTCAAATCCAGGTATGTACAAATGTGTAATTGCCCTGTATCTGTAAGACAATTTATGAGAAAAAGGAAGCAAGGAAAAGATTCATGTCCACCAAGGTCTCTTGCATATGAACAGGCAGTTAACGCTTTCAACTGATAATGCAAGTACATTTTTACAACACTGCAAGTTGTAAAGATAGAAACCGAAAGTAAAAATGCCTCATTGTATTGTTTTATGCTGGATGTACTGTAGACCAGTGTGTTTCTCAATGGGGGTACGTGTACGTACTAAATTGGGTATGCCAGAGAAAGTGGACAGACTGTGAACCTAATGGTGCGTTCACACGGGCAGATCAAACGGTGCAAAGACGAGTTGATTTGGAGCAGCTACATACATCATTGAGTCTTTGCAACGTCATGTCGTTGGCTTCCATTGACAATGGTTGACTGCATCTTTTACATCTGCCCGTGTGAATGCACATAACCAATTAGACCAGTTCAGTAGAACAATATTATGAACCAAAATGTTGTAGTCAGGTTTGAGGACCCCCTCTAAAACGAGATGATGCATCTCAAGGGGCTTATCCTTTAAATAAAAGCTACTTGGATTCATAAATCAGGGGTACAGAAACAACTAGAAAAAGTGCCCTTCTGGGCACAGGTCTCCACCAGGAGGATATAGGAGTGTGTCAGTGTGTGATGTTTGGCTAAATGTTTAGGAGTAATATAAACATGTTTTCTTCATTTTGTTGAGGAAATGCAGAGCCAGATCACTCATAGCATCTCTGAGGATAGAATTCTGGATGAGCAGTTTGTACAAAAAGGCCACTCCTGAAAACTTTGGAAGGCAATCTTAGCCAATCAGTGTAGAATCTGAGAAATCCAACAGACTCGTCTTGATCAAATGACTACAGACAGAGATCATGTGTACCGATTTGTGTGAGATTTGGATGAAATCTGTGTGACTAACATAAACAATGTGTTTTTCAGAAATCGGCCTCATGGTGGCGCTATAACCGGCAGATGTGGAGGGATGCAGGGAAAATGTTTTTCCATGGCCTCTAGGGAGTGTGCATACATAAGTTGTATTACAGATTGATGCAGTTATATGTTATAGCACCACCAGAGGCTGATTTGGAACAAAATGAGTGGCGTGTCGTCCACAGCCTAGTGGAAATGTGAGTGTATAATTTCACGGAAATTGCACACTGTGATTTGTGGCATTTTCCATTTTGTTGGAAACGGACCAATCATGGGAGCTTTGGAAGCCAATCTTAGCTAATCAGGATGGAAGATGGGAAATGGTGCAGATCAGTGTTGATCACATGACTATGGAGATAGTGTATACCGAATTGTGTGATGTATGGATAAAGGCCCTCATTTATCAATCGAGTGTAAAATCTGCCACAGATTCGAGTGCAGGTTTCGTAGTACACCCACGTCGCCACGGCATTTATAAAGTGATCGCAAACAGCTGATCCTTCCTTCATTTAGTTCTGACGTTAATAAATGTGACGGCTGAAATCTATCTGGCACGCCCTATGAAATCAAGCCTCGCCCTCGTTTTTGCGACCTGAACCACTGCTATACGATCTGGAAACCATGGTTACCGTGCCTTTCTGCCCGCCTCACCCCCCTCTCTCATACACACAGACGCACACACGCTGCACACACACGCAACTTGCAAGCCCAACTAACTGGTGTGTTGTTAAATAAATAAAGAACGAACACCTGCATGAATTAAATAAAGTTGTAGGCCTACCCCGTCTGTTTCCCTCTCACCTCTCTTGCCTGGCTGTCATGTTCACGCACGCACGCACCTACATGACACATCGACATCGCATCGCCATGAATGGAATACGTTTGGGCTGGCCTATATTAATTTTACCCATTCCTAAGTCCAAAAGTCCACCAAGTCCTGTGGGTGACTCAGTGATGCCTGCATGAGAGATAGGCTATCATGTCGTCAAGGCAGTCATAATCAACGTTTATGTAGTGATTTGATCATTGATGAACGAATCATAAACATATGGATGAAGGCTTGCCACTTGCGCTGGTATGTGTTGGCGACGCACGCCGCGGTCCCGTCCTCCCGACCCCCGAAAATGATCTTGCTTTTATCTGAACTGTCAAAGCACTTATTTAAATGGTGAATGATTAAGCCCCTTACGCCTATAGCCTGCTACTTGCAAATAGGCAAGCTATGCTTGTCATTGTCACTTGGAAATAAAGGCGTGCAGTCTATTTATTCCTTTTTTTATAATATCATAATCACATATGCCGCATCACTGGCATTGCATGCTCCCAAATCATCTCACAAGTGCGCTCGCATAACAAGGCCAGTAAAGCACTGGTTGATTAAGCACAAACTAATACATTGTAAACATGTTATATTGTTTTTAATTGCGCGATTTTAATTACTTGTAAAGTTGGAAATCTCTCCCTTTTTTTTTTACATACACATACCGTTTTATATTAACATTTTAGGAGTGAAAACATATGTTTAGATGCCTGTGACAGCGTGTCAGCAGTTCAGACAATGCTGCTCCGCTTGTGTACGACAGAAAAACAGCCAAGGACAAAGCGTACGCCAGCTGCCGACCAGACGCGAGTAATTTCGGCGTGCACCCATATTTTGGCGTACGCACGGTTGATAAATGAGGGCCAAAATGTGTACGAGTAATCTACAGAAATGCGTTTTGCCTAAATCGTCCTCATAGTGGCGCTATAACAGGCCGTTGAGGCATATTTGGGGCATCCAGGGAGTGTGTGTGCAAAGTTTGGCATGGATCAGATAACGGACAGACGGAAGAACGGACGGACGGACACACGCACATACACGGACGGAGTGCAAAACATACTCTCTCCCCATGCCTTCGGCCTGGTGGAGACAAAAAGCCGGTTTGAGAACCAAAGCTGTAAACAACCTTTCCAAGCCGCAATACAACCTTTGTTCCACAAATCTATGGCTTCCTTGTTGTTCGTCACTGTGAACTCACTTTCACTTCACATCTGTCCACGACCTCCCCCGCAAAACCCCTGATCTAGACCAGGTTTTCATTTCAAAGAGTGGTCCAAGGACACCCAGGGGTCCTTGATGACCTTTTACTATAACTCCACTCAGCTGAAATTACAGTACAAAACATGTTCAATAAGTGACCTTTTTAAGCCCCTCCGACGTCTGACTTTCAGACATGACGTCATGTGGCAGGCTGGCAGCCAACTCTATGGATTTTTAATATTTGTCTTATTCATGCCTCCCGTCAATAATAAATGACTATTCTAAAACTGTGTTATTGTGTCTCACCAACACCTGTAACTTCTTCAGTAGATCTGGGCCATGAGTAATGTGATGTCTTCAATATATCTGGGTCATGAGATGTCTTCAGTATATCTGGGTCATGAGTCATGTGATGTCTATACAGTATATCTGGGTCATGCTCTCACCTGGGTTGAGGTTGATATAGGTGGTGACACTGGGAGCGATGAAGGCCACGCCCACTGGCCGAGTCATCGTTGCCTCGTCGTAAAACATCTGGAACTCATCCAGGTGTGTATGGCCGAAGAACTGTCCAGTGATTGTGCTCTCATATCTGGAGCATAGAAATGTACACAAATCACCAAGAGTTGTTTGTTGGAACATGTAAACCTTGAATTTTAATCACTTATAGAGCTCGATAGTGTTGTGTCAACAGTGAAAACATCACATGATGCAGCTTTCAAATATTACCCAAGGTCAGCTGTTGGGGAACTGACATTTGGAAAAGATCAACCACCCCCAAGGCAAGTAAAAAAAATCATGAATAGACTAAAAATGCTGATGATAATCTCAGGGCTGAAATATTTTCCACTATGTACATAAATCTAGTTTTGCATCCAAACATCCTGCATTTTTTGTCAGTGTGCAAGCTTTGCTACTGGAAATATGCTAGCTTTTCTTGCATGTGGCTCAATCTTTTGTAGCTCATGGGTCAAGAGTGCAGACCTTTCTAGATTATTGGCAGAACTAAAGGCGCACACTATACATGGACATTCGACCAAAAGCACAGAGGAAGTTGACTTTGGGGAAGTGAACCAAATACGTCTTGACAGGAAGTCATATACTATTTGTAAACTGTCTGCATCAGTTTGTACCAGTTCAAACAAGATTAAAAAAAAAATCTAAAAGTACCTAAAGTCAAATCCCAGTAAGCCATTGGTGATTGTTAATAAATAAGTTTTACTCTTATGTACCTGTACACAAGATGTAACAATAAAGTACAACCTAGAACTAGCTATGTCTAACAGTTTGATGTCCTCTATAAAAACAGCAGCAGTAGTGCTGCTCAATAGCCTCAACAACAGTTAAAGCAAAAGCCATTAGCTTGGCTGGGTTGTGCGTTGTGCTCTGCGAGGACAGATGTGTGAAGACATCATGTACAGTACATTCATGATCTCATCATAGAATAGATATTCACTGTAGTGTACAGTGTACATGGTCCCGTTTTAAAATATTGGTTAACTTATGCTGCAAGGAAAATCATCTTGGATAAATGAGAAACCACTGACAAAGAAGCATTCTTGGCTAAATAAATAATTTTATACCACTGAGCTTTGCAGCCACTTTATTACATCCAGTCATCCACCTGCATATTTGTTGAACGTGTGTAGTGTGCATTTCTGTTCAAGTCTGAGTTGTGTCCACTTGTAACATTCCTGGGCTGTATTTGTTCTTAGTTCTGTAAAAGAATAAATGTATTGGAAGAAAATTAAGTAAACTAGCTACCTGTTGATAATATGATAGTAGTTCCAGCTCCAGCTGCCCAGACAGAGCCCAGGAGGGATGTGACCAATGATGTGCACCTAAGCCAGGGGGAAGAAAAAAGGTTCAAATAATTTCGTTCTCGTTCACTAAAAAGATTTGTTCCAACGATTTGTCCACCACTTCAGCCAGTGAAAATGTTGCATTTTGCCACAGACTGACTGAACCTCTGAAAATGAACGACTCGAGGAACGATAACGTTTGAGGAAGTCCAAACTCGTTTCCGTTCACACAAAAGACATCATTTCGAACTAATTACCTGGCTGATGCCAGCTACAGTACAGTGGATGGCCTTCTAGTGTCATCAGTTGTGAGCTCATTATAATTACACATGAAATCAAATTAGGAAAAGAGTAAGTTCATTGGTTGATAGAGGTTGTGAGTACAAATGTAAGAAGTTGCAAAGTCAAATCTGTGGTTTAGTTTACAGGTTAGTTACAGAAATGGGGAACAGCTGAATGTCCTTATTGACTCATGTTGAAACCAGAACTATACTGTAGCGGTTTGCCATCAAAATACACAAATCAAACCCCCACAAACTGCATGCAAGATACAGCAACCGAGCATACCTGGTTAAAATGAAAGTGAAAGCCAGAATCTTAAACAATAGGTCTAGCAAAATGTACTTCCTATAATAATGTAACAACTCTTTGCCTCCCCTCATTGTCCAACATATTCCTTCTCACCTTTTCTCCTTTGTCCTCACTGGCCTGGAGGATGTGGACAAGCCACTGCAGCTGGTTTGCAGGATCGGTTGAGTTTACCATCAGCCAGAAATTCTCACGAGCACAAAAGTTCATGTTGAGGGACACCACTCTGAGGCCAGGCTGGACCAAGGTGGTATAAAACCCCCCATATCTGGAATTAACACAAACAGTAGCTAAAGTTCATATTTCAAGTGTAAATAAAGAAGTGGAGAACTAACGTTAAGGTCTCGACCACAGATTAAATTAACTCAATTTAAAAGTGTAATTCGTATTTATTAACATGAATGATCTTAAAGATTTTTTACTTTGTTATCCGTTGTTTTACTCAGATGTATGTACGTAACGTACATTGTTTATTTTGACGGAAGTGTAGACTTTGTGCACCCATTCGAATGAGGAAATTACGTGCGCAGAGACAGTGTTAAGGAGAACGCCTAACTCTATGGACCAGAGCTAAATGCAAGTTCCAAAATAACCCTTTCAATTTCATCCATATTAGATTATTCACCGGAGAGTCTTCAGGGCCTCCTGTGATAGCCATGGGGCCCATTCCTTGGCCATGGTGTCATACAGCCAGGATGTGGATCTGTTGCCATGGATAAATGGTGGAGGGAAGCTGTTCACTGGAGTACTCTCATGGTTCCCTATGGCAGGGTACACTGTTACATTGGGTCCCAGGTGCCTGGAATTGAGAGGAGTGGGTTAGCAAGTGTGGTTTACATCAGTGATTCTCTAACTTTTCAAGGATATTATATCCATTATACCACAGACCCGCATTTGATATGATTTTTTTTATCCCCGAGACCCCAATATGCAAAACCCTCATCGCAAATAGAATACATTTATTTGTTCCACTTGTACACTATTTGAGTTACAGATCTGTAAGGGTCCATTTGATTCCTGATTGATCAATTACAAGTTACCCATGGCTTACTTACACATGTGACCCAATTGAGGTAAAAAACAGGTCAAACTTTGTCTGCTATTTGAGGTTAAACTGAGTCAACTGCTCCATCATAGAAATCCAATTATAGTTGTCAATAATCAACGGCAGTCAATTGAGACTGCAGCTGGTTAAGACTGACAAAGATATATACTATCAATAAAAAGGTAGAAAAAGCCCAAAACATATCTGACAGATAGATATTGATATTAATTTGATCAGAAATTCACCTGATATTGTCCATCCATACATACATACATTTTTATGTAGTTATTTCATAGTTTAATATTTTCTGTAAATCACAGAGTCCTGCAAGCCTATGCATGAATTGAAAGAACTAATAAAAAACACAGTGTTTAACAGTGAACATGTTCTTACTTGTGAATAAGCCTGGAGATGGTTGTGAGCTCAGAAAGCTGTTGTTGTCTGGTCTGAGACCAAACGTTGTGTGCTGGAATATCACCGGTCCAGTAGACCCAGTCCCAGGGCCCAGTTCTGGCAGCATTTTCCAGAAGGTTCTCCACGGTCCATAGAGGAAGGTCACACTTACTGTATGTCCCCCAGTACCCAGCCTCTCTACGATACCATCTAGGGGACCCTGACTCATTACGGCAACACAGAGGGTCCTTACAGTCTGCACTGCTGCCCACTGCATACTCCTGCATATGGAAATGACCAGAGAATTTGTTTCATTAAAGCATGTAATCCGTGATAAGCTGTGACTACTAGCACTCGGTTTACACTTGAACATTTTGGATGGAACGACTAAATGGCTTATACTAATTTAGTTGCATTGGTTGCAGCAATGAATACAGAAATGGTCACAATTTGTTCAACAATGAATTCAGGAGAGATGCACCAAACGCACATTTCCTAAAGGTTCAGTTACATAACATGGATTCCTTTCCACACACATTAGATCCAGACAGTATGCCATTTTGGACACAATTCAGGCATTTATGACGCTCTTAATCCAGTGGTTTACAGTACTTCAAGTGATTTACAGTAAGCAAGAATAGAACAAGGTAATACATAAAATGCATAGAAATAGTCACCAAGTATCATAAGTAACCTAACATCCATCTAACGCTATGTCTACATAATAATACTATGCTATTTTTTAAATTGCATAATAAGTGACACACACACACACACACACACACACACACACACACACACACACACACACACACACACACACACACACACACACACACACACACAAACACACACACACACACACACACACACCTTGTCCCAGTGGACATCAGTAAGGAACAGGACCCTGCTCTGAGGAGACCCAGGTTTGGGTGGAGTCGGAGGGGTAACGGGAGGCTTCGGGACCTTAGGCAAGGTGATGTTCCAGGGGGCGTAGATGTCAAATTTGCCACAGGATGGTCCCACAAGCAAAGCACATGCTTCAGAGGGCCACAGCAACGACTCCTGCAGGGCTCGGATAAAGTCTTCCCTAAACAGCTCCGTTATCTCGCGGCACACTCGCTCATCAGCCAAGTGAAGACGAATACATGCTTCACATATGGCGTGAATCACACGCTCTTCATTTGTATCAGTCTAGCAAAGGCAAGAGAAAAGGTGATTGTAGGGAGACATAAAGAGAAATAAATTATTTGGGCAAAACATGAAAAGTAGGTTATAGCCTACTTTGATTAACTGAATTAATTGATTTCACAGTATGCAGAATGGGTACATTTCAAACGAAAGCACAAGTCAATAGGCATACAATACTGATGTTTCATTTACTGATAAATAAACCCCCATTTATGGTCAAATAAAATAGTCAAGATCAGTTATCTCAGAAGCCAACTGTAATTTATTTCTCCAATGATACGTTATTAGATTATTACAAATAATACAATTGAGTTATTAACCTTACTGATAAGGTTGAACAGTCTTTTCATTTGATTTGGAAACATTACAATATGTTCCGTCTGAGCGAATGTAACCACCACTCGAGTACACAAACGTAACATAGCCGTGGAATGTTAAAAGTGCTGCGGCTGATAGAAAAATGTCAAAGGTTATCATTTGTGGTGCATAAATTGACATTTCCTCTAACTTTTAAATTTCTGCCAAGTTGAGTAGGCCTTTCTTTCAGAAAGTTAAGACAGGTCCCAGAATTTACAAAACAACTTTGATCTTTGTGTCATTTAGCCTACACTATGAATAATAAATAATTGAATTAGTGCATCTAGTATAAATTAACATGACAATTGTTTTACGTGAGATATAGGGAGGATAAGCGTAACTACTTATAGATTACATAACAAACATATGATATTTACCAGGAGAGCGATATCAACAATAGTAAAAACAGCTTCGCAAACACGACAAGTGATGTTCCTCCAGTTGAACCCGACCGTGAGGCGGCTGACCTGCTCCATGAACACCACCCCACCTGAACTTGAACCAGGGCCACCCTGCAGGTCCTGCTGAACCGGGTGACAGGTCCCAGACAGAATCAACATTAAAACGAGGGCAGCGCTTAATGTCATCATGGTGCTGCTAAGTGCAGGGGGTGTCGAACAGAGCCTCATTCTTACACAGCGACCTGCAGAGGAAAGAGCAAGATATCAGGAAGGAAACTAATCTACAGAGTTGAGCTTGTAGCATCTCTCTGCTGTTTTTGAGGCATTTAGATATATTCTGCTGAGTGCTGAGTGCTGCTGTTGCTGTATGTTACACAACCAATAACTTTGTCGTACCTCCTCCAAGTTGGATTCCTGTTGGCGTTGACACTCGTGGAAGTGTGCCGTCGTTCGCTCTTGTTCGACGGGGTGAGGTGATAGTGCAGGAACTGATCGAGGAACAGGACCTCCTCTGGGTCGTTTGTTGTGGTCGTGTTGCTGCTGTGCACAGTGTTTATGTAGACAGAGTGTGCTCGCTGCTGTCCTGTGGAAGGAACCTGCTGTCCTGTGGAAGGAACCTATCAGCTGACGTATCACGTGATGATTCACGTCACACAAAGAAAGAAGACTTTGCAGACCGGGGTCTTGTCTGACCATTTACAAGACCTGATGACAATCAATCAATCAATTATCACCTATTCAACTTAATTCAAACAAGCGCTCACGTATACAGTAGGCTATAACATGCCATCTCGATCCTTCGTGGGCATTTTTGACAAAATAATGTATACCCCGATCAAGGGAGGGTTTTATGTTTTTATATTCATTCATTTGTACACATTTAAATATACTTGATTGAATGGATATTATTATATATTATAATATAATATCAGCCAATATATATTGGCTGAATTTGGCACCATAGCACTGAATGTCTGAATCTAAGGAGAAATCTGATGGGTTTGTCTATGAAAATCTCTCAGTCTTGTCTTGTGCAAAAACACCAACAACTACAGGTATAAAATAAAACACGTTATGACTATGAGCACATTAATGATCAGCTTGACAGAAACAATTATTCCCAATATAAGAAATTATGAGAACACGTAAATGTCATAAATATAAACTTTTATTGCATAGATATACATGTGTTTATGGCATATTTATTCAAAACTTTGTTCTGCATACATTTCTCTGGCGTAATAATTCTTTATGAATCATTGGTTATACTGTCTCCTTAGTTCCAACATCAAGCATTTTTAGCAAGCGGCAACATTTCAGTGAATATTAAACACATTTCAGCCATAATGAAAGAGCAACATATGGCAAAAAACAACAATAGCCAAATGGCAAATCCAAATTTAAATTAAGGAAAGCAATACACCATGATACTTTTGGTTCAGTGGCTTAAGTGGTCTTGATGGCATTTTTGGTATTTACAGTGGCAGATATAAGTGATTGAAGTGAGAGTAAGGAAAGAGAGAAAAAAAGTGGTTTGTTGATTATAACAGTGGTTCTCAACCTTTTCAGGCACGACACCCCCAAAATAATCTATTTGAACTGGGGACCCCCCCACCCTGACAAGCACTTGGAATTGTAGGAGTTGAGGCAGCCGCATTACCTTTAGTTTGACTCGGTTCCACAGATAAATATTGTGAAAATAGCCTATCTACATGCTCACAATGCCTCATGTTATTTTCACAATATTTGCCTCTTTCTTTTATTATTTTGACACTTTGACCAATGTTTGATGCATTAATGGTTTATTTTCTTTATTTCTTTTCTCTTTTAGGTATCAAAAAGGTCTTAAAAAATGCATTAAATGGGGGACCCTAACCTACAGGACGAGAACCACTGGATTATAACACTGTTGGGGCTGGATGGACGGCTGGAGTAGTGTTCATTTGTCCTGCATCTTCTCCAGGATAGGAACAATCATGTCAAACTTTGGCCTCTTGGCAGGGTCTTCGTTCATACACAGCCTCATCAGCTTACAGATGTGTGGCGAGATGCCCGGTGGAATGGTGGGCCGCAGACCCTCTAGGGACACCTGAACAGAGGTGAGGTGTGGATTAGGATTGGGAATCAATAATCCTGTTTATCTCGTTCTGCATCATTTGCACAACGAAGGAGCAATTAAATAAAAGCACTTGAGGATTTTTTTTTTTAATTTCATTGTAGTTTTGGCGTGTGTTAACACCATTTAGTCATATATAAATTATAATGGGTGAGCTAAATTAAATATTTAAAAATTGCTGATATGCCAACAAGATTATTGTGAAATCCAAAAGATCTATATAATATGTTACAATGGCGCACGCACGCACGCACACACGCACACCCACACACACACACACACACACACACACACACACACACACACACACACACACACACACACACAAACTTGTGACTTACCTTCATGCCTATCTCCATGTGTGAGAGGTCTGCGAAGGGAACTTCTCTGGTGACCAACTCCCATAGTAAGACAGAAAAGCTCCACATGTCAGCCGACCTCCTGTTAATGTCCTCCGGTCTTTTCTGGAGAGCTGCGGGTGAGGAAACGATGAGTTGATGAGGACAGGTTCAGACTCAGAGAAAAGACACAGGTCAGGTTGGTTGGTAGTTGGACTTGTTGTTCACAACTGGTTACCTTTTGTAATGACATAGACCTGCTTTCCCATCTCTGACCAACATATCGCAAAGAGCAATTGTCATGAGATTTGCTGTGTAGCCTACATTCATGCCCCCAAGAGGAAGATGCATCATCATTTTGGTATAAAAATGTTGGCATAAAAATGTCCGGCCTGTGCCGTGGCTCAGCGGTCCAGGCACCTTGGCTGGTAATCCAGCCGCGGGTTCGACTCCCGATCCCAACGGCCTTTACTGCATGTCATCCCTCCATCTCTCTACCCATTTCCTGTCAACCTACTGTCTGTCCCTCCATAAAAAATATAAAATAAAGTAAAAAGCCACAAAAAAACATTTTCATTTTTTTTAATGTCCTAGTAGCGAGTGGCACTATATCAGGCCAAACTGAAATATCTGTGGTCAACCTACCTCGGTAAACCATTTTTTTTGTTTCTTTATTATCCTTTATTTGTGCAAATGCTGAGTTATAAAAGGTTTGAAGTTATTGGTCACACGCAATGTTTAGTCTTGAGTGCAGTGGACCATAATATTTTCATTACTTCAAGATTTTCATCACCTTTTCTTTTCTGTTTTATTTTGACAGGACACTGAGTAGAGACAAAAACGTTTGGAGAGAGAGGGGATGACAAGCAGCAGGGAGCCTCCTTGGGTCAGATTCAATCTGAAGTCTGCTGTGGAAAGGACTATACTATAGCCTTATTATATTTATGTGGTATGTGCTCTTACTCTGTGACCCACAAGCGTGCCCCAATAACATTTAAATAGTCTTCTATCAAAGTGGGTTCTTTGTCCACAATCCTGGCAGAACGGCAACTTCTGGAGTTCTGGCTGAGAACCACTGGCCAAGAGGTTAGAAAACTGGACTCTAGTATGTCCAGAAGCCTGCTGCTTTTAATCCCTGGAGCACAATCTGCAAAATTCCATTCAGGGTAAACTAAGTGAGAAAGCAGAGAAACACTCTTCCTTCCCACAACAATGTTCTTGAGAAAATATCTACACAGAACATAACTCCTGCAGAGGCAACTGCACAGACATCCATGAAAGATCCATCCATGCTCAATCACACTATTTGAGTGAATAATTTCTAAATAACATTTCAAGCAGCTTAGGGTGCAAGCCCACAGTTTTCAAACAAAAACCTCTCTGTTCTGGCCCAGACGGTTAGCTCAACCGGCTGCTGAGCCAGCCTGACAGCGTGCCGCGGGCTCGACTCCCGATCCCGACAGCCTTTGCCGCGTGTCTTCCCCCCATCTCTCTCCCCATTTCCTATCAGACTACTTTCAACCAATAAATAAAGGCAGAAAAAGCCACAAAAAAAACTCCCTGTTCTTGCAAAAGTCCTGTTTTCATTCCATTACCACACGCAGCACAGACAATAAATGGAGCTTAACATACTCTAGACTAAATTATACAGTGTGTTTCTCGCTCACCAACTGTCTGACTCATATGGCCATGAGCAGTGCTTCCCAACCAATGGGCTGTGGTCTAAAACTGTGCCGTGCAGCTTTCTCAAATGGTCAGAGAGGAATAAGAGATGAGATCATTTTGTGTGACCTGTATTTGACTTTTGTGACTTAACTAGGGGTGTAACGAACCCCTTTTGGTGTTTTACCCCTTTTGGGCTTCTTGTTGCTGTGTACAGTACATTGGCAACATAACATTTTTGTAATTTTTGATTTTCAGAAAACTTAGGTCAGTATTTAGAAGGTGTTTTTAGAATCGGAATAGTCCAAATGGTGAGATGGCTAAATTTGGTTTTGAATGTGAGAGGTATAGCCTTAGTGCAGGGAGGGAAGGAGGGAGGTGATGCAGAGGAGGGAATACCTTCAGGAGCCATCCATGCAGGACAGTACATACGACCAGGACATTGGAAGGAGAACTTTGCATCCGCCATGCTTATCCTGGCGGTCATGTCTTCATCAATCTGTCAGTCAATCACAATAAATAAGATCAGCTAAAATGATCAAAAAGGTTATGGGGCATGAGCATAAATAATGGACCATTGTTCAGGAAAGAGTATTATGAACACAATTACAATAAAATATGAAATCGCAAATAAGTAAAGTAAAAATTTAAATAAATATGTGTATGTGATAAGTGTATTCAAAACTCATCTAATTCAACAGTGAATTAAGACAGCAGAGTAACAATGCTACATAATTGAACTGTGTAATACAGTCATTTGTAATAATCACTTATTCTTCAACATAGAAAAGTGAAAATTACATTTACAGAATTTACTTCGTGGTTTGGTATGTAAAAAAAGAAAAGAGAGAGAGAAAAAGAATGAAAATCAATGATATATGCTAATAGTGAGGGCCCAGAAGCGTCTTACCATGATGTGCTTGCTGTTGAGGAACAGTCGTGAAACCATTGGTTCTAGAGTATGGAGGAAAGCCATGCCACTGGCAATGTCCAACGCAAACCTCACGGCTTGAGTCTGATCTACCACCAAAGCTGTGAGAGGAGAGAGGCCATATTTTGAATGACAGGTGGAGTTGATAGAGGTGTACATTTGTCAAGTCTAGCTCTCTAACTTAACCCATTTTGGGCGGGAACCCCTTTTGGTGTTAGCATTATGTCATGCTTTAGCTATTGTAGGTCTGCTATTTTTGAAGACTGACATAGAAAAACATAGCTTTTTCAAGAAAACAGTCAGGATTTAGAAGCAGAATCGTTCCCAGGTCAAAATGGGTTAAAGAGTGCAACACACACACACACACACACACACACACACACACACACACACACACACACACTACTCACTAGTGCCCTGGTGCAGTATGCTGTGGAGGGAACCGTATGGCATGAAGTGACTAATGATGATGGGGTGAGGCGAGGGGGGGGACTGACACGCCCCCAGTACAGGTAGAATATTGGGGTGAGAAAATATCCTAGAGAATGGAGAGAAGGATGGAAAGAGAGTCAGAGAGGACAAACCACATATACCTTGCCATGAATATTTACTTTGTAGTGCCTGGGAGCTTAATATGCATGCTTTTTGTATGGATATTCAATTTAACTACCATCTTCAAAGTTTATATTGTTTTGTTTAAATAACTAATGCCAAATATGATTAGCACTCTGAGGAGGGAACCAATTGTGATGTCACTTAGAGGATTACAAACCGTAGACACAAACCAACAAGAACTGACCAAACTGAAGAGCCACCGTCCGGCAGCTGATGTGTAACTACCTGAGTTTGGGATGCTCCTCGTTAAAATCTCGGCTCTTCCTTGTGGTCCAGTCTCTCACCTGCAGCACCTTCACGACGATCTCATCCCCCTGCCAGCGACCCTGCCATAGCTACTCACAGAGAGCAGAGAGACAGAGAGAGAGAGAGAGAGAGAATAAATAGAGAATTACTCGTTTGTTACTAATGTTTTATCATAGTACTGCAAATTAACCAGTCGAAGCTGAACAAGAACAGACAGAACAAGAACTGACCTCTCCAGACTGGTTCTCATTTATCTTGGCCAGGAGCGATAACTGCTTGTAGTCAATCCCGGCCTGCTTGTTCAGAGTGCCGTTGCCTGATGAGAGTGAAAACAACATTGGTCGATCACAGATATTGATTTTGTTGATGAATGATTGCGTTAAACAGAATAGCATGCTACTCACGGGGCCGTGTCCGCATGGTGCCCTTCCAGAAGGTTTCCTTGTAGGGGACTTTGGTCAAACTCAAGCCCTGTTTCTCTGCCTTTTCTAAGAACAGCGTGATGAACGGAAATTAATACAAAAGTACAAAAACAACAAACTTTACTTATATGTCCCTTTTCTAAATCCACTGTAAATGCACTGTAAATGTGCTTTAATCCAAAGGTAAAACAAAACAAAAACAAAGTATAGAGAGCATAAGAACCCTTGGGAAATGTGCATAAATGGTCAGACGATAGAAATAACCCCTGGGATGACCCTAAAATGACCTCTGACCTTGCAAGAGCTGTTGTAGGTGGGGCTTGGCCTTGTCCATGGGTGTCTGTCCATACCTGTTACATATGCACACCTGGGATCCACTGCCCACCAGGTCCTATGGGGGAGAACAGAGATACATTTACCACCTTCACCGTGTCATGCCATGTTCCACAATTTTCAAAATGATAATAATAACAATAATAATATTTTATACATCCATGCACGCACGGCGCACGCATGCACGCGCGCGCGCGCGCACACACACACACACACACACACACACACACACACACACACACACACACACTATGTTGTGCGCTGCCTTACCCCATTTTTTACTATTTAGAAAAACATTTTAAAACACTAAAAATAGCCAATCTAAATCGACAAAGCTTGTAGATTGGCTATTTAAAATATTGAAAAATGTTTTTCAGCAAGATAGGGCCCATAGTCCCACCCCATAGAAATTAACACACACATCACTAAGTTATCTCTTCTATGATGCAGGGAATCAATCCCCTGAAGATCCCAGTGACAAAAGTGAATTCCCGCGCACAAGATCAAATGTGCATTGATTCATTTATTTAGGGGACCTTTCTCGTCTAGACAAGTTGTCTTCTTGAAAGTCCTTGGGACTGCAACGCCGACTAACAGTAAAGTAAATCAATCAGTCCAGAGGTGAACTTGAATATGTTCTGGAATGTACAATTTAGCCCTGCCAGCTGCAGGCAGCGCTCTAAGGATGGTGATGGCGGTCAGTGCATCCAACACCCAAAAAAGATATTGTCTTGCTATGGAAATAATGGAATGGCACTTATTGGTTTTGCCATGGCCTTTGCACTAGTGCCACCCTTGGGCCAAAATAGACACTTAGATTTTGTGAGATAACTTGTGTGTTATCTCACAAAATCTAATGGGTGGAGTGCCATGGAACCTGCTCAACAATTTGAGTGATGCCATGACCTGTCCTCTAGCGCCATCCTCAGGCCAAAATGCCACTTTAGCACACAATATCTTACATTCTAATAGGCAGATTGCAGGAGGATCTCTAATTATTTTGCTGACCCCCATGGCCTGTCCTCTAACTAGCGGCACCCTTTGGTCAAAATTAGGAGCAGCACAGCATCTCTAGGGCTGCTAGTGGGGCTTTAGACACTACTTGCCTTGTTTTGTGAAACAGAGACATGATAGAAGGTAGAGTTCCCACACATTTCTTTCCAATGAATTTCCCAAAGATTTCTGAAACCTTTCCATAATATTTAACCCAATTTCCAGGTCTATATATCTAACAAGTCAATAACAAGTCTCTTCCTCCTATGTGCAAAAACATAGAATAGAATATAGAACGGTATAATTAATTCCATTCCAATGTTTGCATGGGTTGTTGTCTTGCCATACTACAAGAAGCACCAATAGGACCTGGCCTTACATCAGGCGTGAAATACGTGCGAACACCAGCAGTCTGTTGAGCAATGAGCACTGAGGCTTGGAGTTCCAGATGCTTTTTGCCCTGGTTGACCAGTGCCAATTCCCTCATGTTCCCAAAATCAAATGTTTTGATACATAACTTGCAGCCAGCTCGATTTGGGTTCTCACTTTAGCCAGTCTCATTTGTAACAATTGTAAGCCACAAATTATTAAAAGCACATTTCCTCAGCATTGTGGATACTAGTTAATATTATAACAAAGAGTTCAATTGCTTATGCTTCATCACTGACGATTCACGTATTGCACTCAAGAGATAGGCACAGGTCGATGTCACGTGACAAAGGAACAGATCTACAAGCTAACTATGCATCACGCTGCAGCACGTTGTGAGCTTGTAAATCTGTTATTTTTGTCACGTCTGGTATACATTAGGCTGCAATCACGGAACTACTTATGTTACATATTATGAAACAGATCAAACAAAATCAATGGCTAAAAACAATCCATAGCCATATAATTTTTTTTCATTCATTTTACATTCCAAACCTTTTCCAGGACTGGATTTTTTTTTGTCATTTCAAAATATTTCCCGGAATTTCATCACCCCGGGAGGAATAAATCACTAACTCAGTGTTTGTTTTGTTTTCAGAACTGCTTGTGTTGAGTTTAATAAGAAAGTGGTCAAACCAACTACCGTATCAAATCCTGACTCAGGACCTGTGTTGCACATGAGTTCTCATGACCCTCTCCTCCCCTCTTCTGTCTCTCCACTGTCATATTGAAGCCAAGCAGAAATATTCAATAATAAATAACCTAAAAACAAACAAACCCTAATTTCAACCAAGTATAGTTCATGTAGTTATTGTTGTTGGGAACAATCCTTAATTCCCTTGTTATGGTGAAAATCTACTGCAGTAATTCTTTCTCTCCAGCAGAGGGCCATTTCAGCCAATAGATGAGAAACCAGAGTGGTGTGTGCTTGTGTCAGCATGGGTAGACTTGAGCCGACAGCCGCGGACAGAAGAAGCTCTGTTTTACGTCATTTCCAAGTTTTTAGACAGCTGGTGGATGGAAAAGAAGCTCCACCCCCGCGGCTGACTGCCGCGGAGGAGAGCGTTTCCGGGAATCTGTCCGTCGCAGCAGTCAGCCGCGGGGGTGGAGCTTCTTTTCCATTCACCAGCTGTCTAAAACACAGCTTCTTCTGTCCGCGGCTGTCGGCTAAAGTGTGCCCATGCAGAGTGTGTGTGTGTGTGTGTGTGTGGGCGCGTCACCTCTGCCACTTCGTCCTGTCCCCAGAAGCAGGCATAGTGAAGTGGCGTGTTTCCGTGTTCGTTAACCGTGTTGGGGTCTGCTTTGCACTGAATCAGCTGAAACAAAGTGTTAAAGTGTTAATATCACAAGAGTTGTTTACAATATGAAAATATCGCAATAAAAAAAATAGAGTCTTCGTTCACAGAGATCTGGGTGTATTTATAGTCTATGGTAGCCCCCCTGGAGTGTGCGAGCGTGCGTGCGTGCATGCGTGTGTGGGTCATGCCCATGCATACCTTAGCCACTATGTCTCTGTGTCCGTGACTGGCAGCGAGGTGTAACGGGGTATCATCACCCCTGTTCATCACATTAATACGAGCTCCTCTCATGATGAGCATGTCAACAACTCCACTCCTTCCCTCCCTGCACGCCCAATGGAGAGGACTGAAGCCATGGTCATCTCTGCAGCAGAGAGGGAGAGAGGTGCAGTAAGTGAGAGAGTTGCATAGAGAGACAAACAGATGGAGAGGGAGAGAGAGATTTGATTTGCATGCCTCTCACAGAAAAAAAAACACACACACACACACACACACAATAAAGTCTGTGACCATTTCCATCATGGCTTAGACATCGCAGAGATGAGGTAAGACATAAGAGAGAAGGAGAGTTAGATGGGGGAAAATATGGGAGAGGGATGGGTTAGAGAAAGAGGGAAAGATAGATTGGAAGAAGCCAGACACAACAGACAGACAGACAGACAGACAGATGAAGGAAGACAGAAGGAAAGAGAGACAGAGAGACGGACCAGCTTAAGCGCAAAATCAACTTAAGCCCACAAGCTGGTCTTTGTTAAAAACTTCGGTCGCAACACATAAAAGGTAATGGAATGTTAAGAATGCTGTACGATGAGGGGAGAGGGCAAGAAACATCAGTGGCGGTGAAAACAACATAGAAGCCCCCTCAGCCAAACGTGTACACGCAGGGGTGGGCTGTCTCACTCTGACGTCGGAGAACAGAGACCCTCTGCTTTCGGCATCACTTTACATCCCAAAGCAGATCAAATTACAAAATACTATCTGGGTAGTGTTCCCGCTCACATGGACCTCCCAGTCTCCCTCCCTCCCTCCCTACCTAGCTAGCCATCTTTATTTAGACATAAGTGCATAGTTCCTCCTTATCCTACCCCGGCACCTATTTCCATCTGACCCGGAGTCGCACAGCTCTGCGAAGACAGGAACGTCTGTTGATTTTGTGTACGCCACTCACAAACACACACTTTAAATGCATATTTCTAACATTTGCACATACACATAGAGTATGCTTGTGCACGTGAGCACACGCACACACTTGCACGCACGCAGTCGCGCGCACGCACACACACACACACACACACACACACACACACACACACACACACACACACACATTCACACGCATAATGCACTGGCCTAATCTTCCGTGGACCAAGCTACCACTTATGTGTGACTTCCCCCCTTTGCCTGACAGCTTTTTCCTGACAGCTGCTGGTGTTTCTCACAATCCACTGTCAAGCCACAATCTGCCCACAATGTTTGACAATAAAACACCAAAGACTTAGGCAGAATTCTCAACCTCATTTGCCACTATGCCTCTATATTAGCCTGTATGTCTAATAATACACAGGGAATATCATTTGGTTCTTCACACTGTAGTAAAATTCTCTGCCCAGTCAGGCATCTGCACAGCCAGTTCTAGCTCTGACCGACCGCATGTGCTATAAACAGACAGGACAGGGGGAGAGAAAACTCAGGAATGACAGAGAGGAAAGTACACAGTGGAATCCTTGGCAGGCTATACATTCTTTCCCTCTGTCTGAATCTCCTTCTCTTGCGCACACGTATGCGCATGTGCACACGCGTGTCCAACCCCCCCACCCCCCCTCAACACGCACACACACACAAACACAAACACACACACACACAGGCACACACACACACACACACACACACACACACACACACACACACACACACACACACACACAGACAAAGGCCTTTGGCTCCAGGGGGAGTTCCGGAATGGCATTCATGTTTGTCTTCGTGGTCTCAAAGTCTTGAATTCCAAGACTTTACGCAAAAAAAAGCAGAGCAGAGAGCATCACTACCATGACTATTATTTTATGCCATCAACACGTTATGTTTGTCCCCTCTAAATGAGGAGAAAACAGTTTAATTCTGCCATTCCTAAACCCGCTTTGTTGAGGCTCTTCAAAGTACCACAACAAAGTTACAGCAATCAACCAAAAAAAATAAAAAAAAACTCAGCCCCTTCCCCGAGGCAATGATGACTGATCTCTCATTATGTTTATGTGGGAGCTTTCTAGCTAGCTAGCTAACTGGCTGACAGCGGGCCCAACCCTGCCCTGTATGGTGCTGCAGAGAGAGAGGAAATGGTCTTGGCCACTACACAGTTGGCCAGGGAGCTGCGTGGGCCTGGACGTAATGCAACGCCCAGACAAACTGCTCATATATGGCCTGGCTCAAGAATGAGACAACCCAAGGCTGAGGATTTGCTTCGCTTTAACTTTTTCTCGGAAGCTGAACTTTCTAGGGAGGTTGTTGCTCTGTGATCTCAACCCGAGATAACTGCAGCACACAAAGACAATTCAGTCTTCTGTGGGTTTGGAAAACTGACAATGATAATGTGTCTTTTGGGATTTTCTGTGCTGTCTCTGGCAGTGGAGGGGAGGGGATAGAAGTCTAATTCACTTTTGTCATTAATTAGTTTAGTTTTGCCTGACAACCTCCTGTCCTGTATTACTCCCCCATTCCTTCCCTTATGTTCCCCCAATGCATGAACAGATCCTAAGTTTCCTCGTTTTCTATTTATGGCGATGACATCATCAGAGCACTAGCAGAGAGATGGGGAGAAAAAGAGTGGGGAGCTGAGTAAAGTCTGGTGACGTAACATACAGCAGAATGTGGGGATCCAGGGACCCGTGCACAATATGGAAACTATTCCACCTCCTCTATTGCGCCAGGGATCCCTTTCAACCAAGCACACACATACACACATGCGTGAGCACGCACACGCACGCATGCACTCTCGCTCGCGCGCGCGCGCGCACACACACACACACACACACACACACACACACACACACACACACACACACACACACACACACACACACACACACACACACACACACACACACACACACACACAATTTAACCACCATACCAAATGTGGTACGACACATAGCAAGTCATCAGTCTCTCTCTCTCTCTCTCTCCTCTGTGTTAGTTTATTCTACAGAGTAACACTGTAGACTTGGCCGTGCTCTGAAGTCTGTTCAGTTCAGTTCCAAGTTTCTTGGTCTACCATCCATACAATTTGCACGTTTAACACCGTGGCCAGGCCATCAGATCCAGGGTTGCACTGTGCATATTGCCATAATTGTTACTGGTTGTTAAAAGTACATATAGAAAAAGTAGGCTGGAAACCTGTCGTGTTTCAAAACACATTTTCAACTATGATAAATTACTTGGATTGTTCTTATGGTGTGGCGTGGCTCAGTGGCAGCCTGGCAGGCTAGCCGTCTATCAGAGGTCCAACTGTCTATTTGGAAGTGTGAGTCTGTTCGCCTGGAGCTTATCACGCAAAGCGCTAGACCAATCTGTGCCAAATTTCTTTGCACTTGTTTTTCACATATATGTTTATACTTAACATATATGTTTATACTATAAATAATAATAATAAAATGTTATAATAGATTTCAAAGAAACTGAAACCTTTCCATGTCATAGGTTACTGATGTTATACACGCCATTCCCGTGCGGATCCACATCAAGATTTTTGTCAAAAGAAAAGGTGTCATGTTTAGTTGTTATACAGTTGAAACAAAAAGCATGCATATAAGTATGGTGTCAGCAAATAATAATTAAAATCAGTGCCCATCAAGTTCATTACTATTGTGTAGCTGTCAACATCCACTCCCTTATACAAAGTGTGTGTGTGTGTGTGTGTGTGTGTGTGTGTGTGTGTCTACTAGTGTGTATGTACTAGTGTGTATCTACTAGTCTAGTACACTCACTAGGACAGTTTCGTGACTATTGTCATTTTACTTGATGATTAATCGTCATACAAATAATTGTGATTAATGATTTCATTGTATTTTTGGCATTGAACACAAAAAAAAACATTTCTGTTTGGCTTTTAGGCTTCGTGCGCAAATCGTCCGCAGGACAGATCTTCCAATTAGGTGATATTATGTAATAATTGGGACAGGTGTATTTATGCTCACCCCAAGTTGAGGTCATTTTCTGTGTTATCCAACCACAGACGAACAGCCACAGAGTTGCCCTCTCGGCACTGTGTAAAGATGTCATCCATGGTGGTATGTTTTCCCTTATGGCTTTCCTTTTGGACTCCCTCTCCCCCTTCTCCACCTCCCTCTCTCGAGATCAGGGGCAAGCAGCCTGAAGAGAAAAAAGATAATGTGTTATACATGAGTAATTAGACCACTTGAAGCAGAAGAAAGCTACCTCGGTAGATTTTACATACATCTCCTCTCTTGGCTGCAAGGCTCTGTTGGGGGCTTAATGGAATTGGATGAAATTACAATTAGGCTGAGTAGGAGGTTGATATGTGTGTGACTGTGTATGTATGTATGTGTGTGTGTGTGTGTGTGTGTGTGTGTGTGTGTGTGTGTGTGTGTGTGTGTGTGTGTGTGTGTGTGTGTGTGTGTGCGTGCGTGCGTGCGCGTGCGTGTGTGAGAGAGAGAGAGAGAGAGAGAGAGAGAGAGAGAGATCTATCATCTATCTAGGGCTAAGGGATTGTGTTTGTCATCCTAAGTCTGTGAAAAGTTGGTATGTTGTTATAGAGTAGCAATTACTCTATCCAACTGAACGTAATGCCGTTTATCCTAACCCCCCAGAGTGTGTCGACTCGATCTACAGTAATAATATGAACGAATAAACACATTAAATAAACATTGTGTGCGTTAATCCCTCCGGTTGGGGAGGCCTATATGTTATACAGGAAAACTTTATGAAATCATTCTGTCGTCCAGACCAACACTCGTCCACTCGAACATCATCAACCAAATTAAGTCATACGTAGAAACAAAACAAAATGCAATTTCTTTAAAGACTTACCAGTGCCAAAGCAGTGAGGATCGGCTTTCTCCGATAAAAATCGCCCGCCCGTCTCCCGAAATTCTTTTGAGAAGAAGACTGCTGTGTCCACGCCCCACTCCTCTTGTTTGATGTAAGCTACTAGTAGTGAGGGAGAACTTGGCCGTTCTACAGGAGACCAGCGGCCCGTCAATACAGTCATCTTAACACGCTCGTCATAGCTTACAACATAAGCATATAACTTCCGGTTGGTGGACTTCAAAACAACAACGAGGTTGACTATAGGGTTTCTTGATGAAGAAATTATTATATTAAAAAAACACTGTATAACTTATTAGTAATGTGTTAATAAATCATAATAATAATAATAATAATAATCCTCATCATCATCATCATCAAGTGACTAGAAATTTGCTTGGATCAGTACAAAATGCACAAAAGATCTGTGATTAAAATCATTTCACAAGCCAGCTCTTCTTGGGAAAATACATTCAAAAAATATTTTCCCAGAATATTAATCTATAGCAGGGGTCAACCTTTTTGTAATGTTTTTATTTTATTAATAGGCTAGTCCGTTTGCCATATCAACATTACATTTAATTTCCCAAATATTTTAATGTTCACTCACAATAACCCAGACTCCTTCCCTGTCAGAGTTCAGAGTCTGAATGAATGTAGAATTATACTGTATGTGAAGGAGCTCAGGTAATCTGCAATTCTGCATGAGGGGACTTCATTTCATTGACTATATTGAATGAATTAATACATTTTATTTGTATATGTAAAATTATTGTATTAAAAAATCCTCTCCCTCACACATATCAAATTATCAATGCCAGTGAAAAGCTAAGACAGGGTACCTACTACCAATGTATTAGGGCCACAGATGCCAAAAGCAGATCTACCAAGTTCAGAGTTAACCTTTGGTACCTTGAATTTGGGGAGCCTATATTTGCGTTCAAATAAGCTGTGAAAAACATGTCTAAACTGCACTTGACTTGACAGGCACCCCTTTACAGTTACAATAAATAATATGAAAGTCACTATAACCTAACTAATTTCTATCTCAGTACCAGGCAATGTAAATGGACATTGTAAAGCATATACGGTAAACAAGCATTTGGCAGTGGCACATAACTGACAGTGGCTCACAGGGGCAGTTTGCTGGTGTTATAATTAATATATAATCAACACACACAAAACACATTTCTCTGAACTTCGTTGACCTTTCACCAAACAAATACCCTACCTGCAGTAGCCATGGCCTACTAGATCATTTCCCATTTTTCTTTTCAAACAATGTGAGGTCAAATTAACATACTTGTTTTTTACTGTGCCAAATGTGAGAAATCTCACTCCACAATCACGACATTGTTAAGGCCACTTTATGATTAGTCTATATATTTTTTTAAATGTTTATGTTGTAGTAAACCTAAAATCTTATTTTGAAGTCCATCGTCAACCATGCAGGTACGACTTGACGAGCGTATTTTAACTATAGTCTTCCTATAGCCTGGATGGTGGGTCTCGCTGTGATTGGGCAACCACTGACGCCCAAATAACTGTACAGTAAACATTCATGATGACAGCATCGGAAACAGCCAAAAATAATGACGGTGACGGACTCGGAGATGAATACTCACATAAACATTTCAAAGTATGCTATGTATGTAGCCGTACTGAACATAGAATAGATAGAACACGTACACCGAGATCATGTTTAAAAGGAGACAAATTAAAATAACCTCGAGTTGCATTTCTATGTATGAAAAGTGCTGTAAAAAAGTCTGATATCGCATATCAATAATAATGTAGCCTATGTATAATATAGCCATTGACAATAGGTATAATATTGAATTTAATCAATGATTGACCCTGTATGATGGTGCACTGCACTCATTGGGCCCATGTAAGGTACCTTCTTCCTCATTCGGATATCGGATTCCATTTGGAAGATATGTATTTTAACTAAAACAAAATTAACTATTGCCATCTGTTGCTTAACAACCACAACTAGCCAATTACAGCCCGAAGATCTCTGGCATATGGGATCTAGATTTAGACTTCTGAAATGTATAGAAGATGCAATACTGTCACCTGCTGGACATAATAGCTGCTGACAATTAAAACCTCCACAAAGTAGGTCATACTGAGATAATCTCCATAAAACATCATGTATGAATCATTCCAGATGACCTTATGTGAATTGCCTTTGTATGATGTGCTATACAAACACTCGCCTTGCCTTCTTGCATATCATTAGTTGTAATCATATCATAATTGTAATCTTGTGCCATCAAGACACTTGAGCAAGACACTGAACCCCTAATTGCTCCCGATAAGCAGGTTGGTGCCTTGCATGGTTTCCCCCGCCATTAGTGTATGAATGTGTGAGAGTGGGCGAATGTATGCACAATCATTGTAAAGCGCTTTGGATAAACGCACTATATAAATGTATCATTTACCATCAAAGACATCTTTGCTAAGTTTCAACACCTGCACAGGAATCTGTGTTGGTGATACGATACTGCTCCGGACCTGATGTATGCAGTAATTGCAGTAACACTGCAGTTTATATCCACACTCAATTCACAGGATCACACATTTTGAGCAGTGAGATTAAATTACACATGTATTATATGCATATGCATAATATACATTTTGGTTCAGTCCTGTCAATCAGTCGTTTTTCGAATTTAAGCTGTGCACGTTATCCTCTCTGACAGGGATTGTGTTGACGACGTATAAGGTCTAATTCAGCAGCCACAAGACTGCCAAACACATCGTTTAATAATACTGGAACACAATATTCTAAATAGACCTCCCACACGCCTCAAGGATTATAGTTTCAGTGTATTCTATCTTAAAGGAGCAGAAATGTTTTGAGCCATGACATGTGATCTCTTTCACCATGCAAACAAGGTTGCCTAAAATACCAACTTCTTACAAGCATTGGTGCGTGATCGTCTCTAAATGTGGCAACAAATATGCATTGTGCCATTGGCAAAACGTTGACTTGCTCCCTGGGCAATATTGTGGGAATACTGTAGGATTTACAGTATGGCCAAACACATTCTGCATTCAACACTAAGAACAAAATTGACCACTTGGACCTTGCACAATGATAATTTTGTACTTGGAAAAGTTTACAATATGCAGTAATGAAGAGCGAATTGTGCTGTTGTAAACATATCACAACATATTTTTGAAGTCAGGCCTTCATGTAATTTCAATCCATTTATTGTTGTTATGCATTATTTATATTTTTAAGCAACGTTGTGTTAATGTCTTAGATAGCATCACTGTAGAATAGATGGTGTCACGAGTCCGACAGTGCATATTGTCGTCTCTCTGGCTTATCTGTCCATCCATATACCGGTAGTCTGCAAACAGACTGGCTTTGGCAGGTGTAGGTGAATTGATTGGTGCAGCACGGCAGCACCAATCATGTGAAGGAAAACGAGACTAGTTGTGATTGACCGTGGATGAGGCTGATGCTCCAGCTCTTCTGCCTCGGAGAGGGGCAGGGCAGGCAGAGGGACAGGATATAAAGCACTGACCTAAAGCCCTCACACATTTACAAATATTAAATGTTGGCTCCTGGTGGCCTTGACGATCCAGGGGGCTCAATTCATTGTATTTAAGTGCAGACATCTTGTTGGCAAATTACTGTAATCATCAATCTATGAGCTGTGGCATTACACCATGTTGTAGAGGAAAAATACAGCCAGGGACCTGCCTGCTTCATACATAGTACAACAGCAGTATCCCAGCCTTTTCTGGATCAGGGCCCACTCGAAAATCTCAAAAATCAGCATGGTCAGATGGGTGGGCAGCTTGCATTTTTAGAGGAAGAATGCCATGAAAATGTTGTTAAATAGATATTTTAATATATTATATTGCCATTCAAATTTTCCAATTATTTGGAGGCCCACTTGCAATATCCTCAGTCCACAGGCTGGGAACTACTACCGTATACTACAGTGATGATCGCTACTTGTCTGCTGCTGGTGGAACCTCTTGGGGTCTCTCTGTGACCGTTACGCTCTCTGTGGCTTTAGACATTACAGGAACCGCTATTGTTGACACAGGTGATGCAACAGGTGTTGGCAGCGTAAGCATAGGCTGAACAGATGCTGGGGAAACCGAGCTTCCAGATTCAATCTGCACTCCGCCCAAGAAAGGAGGCAGCTTGGTGACATTTGGAGGTGTTTCTAAAGGAAGGAATGCTGTGACCCCTGGTCCAGTCACATTTTCTCTAGTAAGTGCTGAATGATTAACTGTGTCCATTACAGGTGTCAGCAGCGTGGCCGCAGCCATTTTGCTCTCTGTAACCAGTTGCACTGCAGTGGTGGATGCAGAACCAACAGGACCCAGCTCAATGGAAACATCTAATGGTGTCGATGTTAAAAGTGGACCAGCCACCTCTGGAATCACAGTGGCTTCACCTAAAACAAAGGAACTTGGAGGAGACACTTCAGGCATATGAGCTAGTTGTCCGGTTACATCGGCTAATTGAACCAGCCCCACGTCAGTCACAGATGGAGAGGTTAATGCAGGCGTTTCTGAGGACGGAGATGGTGTGATGATCGGGATTTGAGGTGCTGGTGAGCTTTCAGCGGCACCACCACCCAACTCCTCCCCCAATGCTGGAGCTGAAGCTCCAGCTGCTGCCGCCTCTGCCGCCTTGGCGTTCTCCGCAACCTTGGCCTCCATCTCGTCCATCCGTCGCTGAACCATCTTGGGCATCAGCTGCACGTAGGTCCCCATCAGGCGGTGGTTGGATCGGATCAGCTTCCCAGCACAGCTATCCACACATCGCTCCTGGGAAAAGATTATGTTGATATCAATCGTTTTAGCTACCATACCGACTGTAGAGTAACATTTCAATCATTCATTATATCCATCTATAACATTATGTACACTCTGTTATATTAACAATGAGGATTTGAATGCATTATTGATATATTGTAATCATCAATTGTATTTAATAGTACCCACCTCGTCCAAGGTGAGGCTTCTGTAATTAAAGTTGCTGGAGCATCGCCCGAAGCAAATTTCTGTCATGCGGTTGTAAACCATCAGGAAATCCCGTAACTACGAGAGAAGACCATTGCAGCAGTGAAATTGAATGCATCAACAACTCGACCATAATTCAGTACAGTTTGCTGCTGTAGAGGTTACTGCACGACTAGATATTCACACCGATTACTTACGTTTCTCAGCTGTCCAACTTCGGTGAGTTCGGTCTCCATTAGGGCTACTTCAAACGTTATCGACTGGTGAGCTTAAATGTTAATCTAACGTAAGACAACAATTGTCTCCAGTATATAATAAACCTACCGTCTTTTATCGAAATGTAACGAAGAAAGTACAGCCGACGCTACAAAATGTAACTTACAGGAGAACTAATATAATGTAATGTAAAGGTATTCTTGTGGTAGATTGGTATAACATGACTTTCACATGGACGCCGCCATCTTTCTTCGAAACAGTTGAGCAGTCGGACACGCCTCCAGCTTCCGCGTGACGTGAAAGAAAGCGTGACGTGTATGTTTAAGCCACGCCTAAACTGAAGCTTGATCATACTTCGTCGCACGACGGTGTCGCGCGTCGAAAATAACATACGTGCCACAGGCTTCATCCGATTTTTTTTTCTAAACCTTCCTTCGATGTGAAATGACTTGAGTCACATAATTATAATTATGTTCCCTTTGTAATGTAGTCAATACAAATACAGATTTTCTTTGGATATATGTGAGACCGATGATTGGCTTAATGTTTAATGGTCCGGGGACCACCAGTGGGCCTTGAGGGGGTTCCAGGTGGTCCCCAGCTAAATGATGGAGTACATTATTGTGAAACATCTGCATTACTGCAATTAGAGAATTGTTATTTTGATCAACGTTTGCATGGTGTGCATGGTGGTCCATGGATCAAATGCCGAATAATGGGCCTGGGGATGAAAAAGGTTGAAAACCACTGGTCTATATGATCCTAGATGACTTGCTTAATGCTTACTGTAAATTGCTCTGGAGAGCGTCTGCCAAATGCCTAAATTGTAACAAATAAATACATTAATAATAATAATAATAATAATAATAATAATTAATAATAGGCCTAATAATAATAATAAAGACAAAAAACGTTTTAAACCAATTTTAGTATAGGTTTGAATATATTGTGAGATAATGTCTGTATATACTTTATTTAACTAGAATAACTATACAAACAGCATGTCCCATAACAACAGCAACAACAACCTGAAACAACCTTCTCAATTACATCTCTTGTGTAACATCTCTTATTTACCCTGCCCTGGTACATGAATTCACTTTATTCACAATTATAAAGACATACATTTATTGATCCCCATGGGGAAATCCAGGAGCAACAGCAGTAGCATAAAAAATCTGGATAGTTACATGTCAGAGTAGAGACATATTAGATCAAAATAGGATATAAAAAAAAGGAAAAAGAAAAGATGCAACCACATTTATCTAATAAAAAAGTGGCCTCTCAAGGCGTGGCAGTCGCCCACAGCCATGCAACATAACCTATGACATGTCAGGTTGTAAACCAGGCACACCTAAACAGCAGAAGTTCCCATATACTTCTGGGGTGAGTAATGGGATGTATACCCACAAGCAGGCACTTAAACCCCAGTATTCGTATTGGGGCTTAGAGCTTTAGATGAAAATAGCAGATCGACAAGCTCATAACCTAGGCTGTCACGCTACGTTCTCGCGTCGTGTTGTGAGCTTGTCCATCGGCTATTTTCAGCGATGTATTTGTAAGGGTAGTTTTAAGGCACCATACTTTTTTACTCTGTTTGTTAGTGAATTGATTCCTTTACATCCAAATGTAAGTGTGTAAAACGAAGTAAATGGTTTATCTGGGATGGTGTGAGAGCCCCGTATGTTTTGTCTATGTTACTGTTGATTGTTGTGTGTTTGTCACTTTCATTGTTTGTGTGTTGTGCCTGACGACCCCCTCGAAAGCAAGATGATGCTTCTCAAGGGATTTATCCTCCAATCAAAAATTGAAATGAAATTATTTGGCTACATTTAGCATGGAAATACTATTACTTGAGTACAGTGTTGGCTACTCTACCCACCCACTGGGTCATGATGCAGGCAAAATCAAGCAAAAAAAAAAAAAAAAGAAAAAGTACATCAACTGTCAGCATGTTCTCAGGCATGCCTGATTTATACTTTGTCATACAATGGTGTTGCACGCCAAACATTGCAGATCTACAACCTTGTGGCACGTTGTGAGCTTGTAGATCGCCTTATGTTTGGCATGCGACACCGCTGTGCAACAGAGTTTAAATTAAGCATTAATCTAGCAGTCATCATGGGTCATCTCCACCTCCACTCTGTGTCTCTTCTTCCGCAACATGACTGCCAATCGAGCAGCCCATCCCTCCCTCGTGCTCCATTCTGTCCCATTCTCCCATCCCGTCCCAACCCCTCGGTTCCAACACTACCCTCTCTCGATCCCTCTCCTCCGTGGCCTCCAGGGCCAGCTGTTGGCTGTTGAGGTAGATGCTGTTACTCGAAGCCACCGGGCTGCTGTTTCTGACCAGGAGGGAGTCCCCCGCCTCTGTTTCTACCTCCAGGAACGTGGCCATCACAGGGGTTGTGGTATTGACTAGCGGCTGGCAGAGCTGGGCCTGCAGCTGGCCCTGGGTCCAGGTCTGGGTCTGGCCTTGCTGGGAGCAGTGCTTGTGCTTCCTGCGTTTCTGGGCCATGTTCAGATTGATTGAGGCGTAGTTGATATCAGGCTCCACAGGCTGGCATAGGTTGGTGGTAGAGATGGAGAAAGGCTTAATCAGTGAGAGTTGTTTCCATGTGAAAAGTGAAAAGTTTTTGTATATACAGTATGTTACAATTTTCAATTCTCAATTTAGGCATCTTAATCCAGAGCGATTTACAGTACCGGTAATCAAGAACAAAACATGGTAATGTTGTTTCTATTGAATCTATTCTATATAATTTTGCACTGTGTTTTTTTTTAAGTTATTTTTTCATTTCTCACTGCATGTTATATATTTTGTAAATGTTGGTGTTTTATTCTGTTACTAATTTTAAAGTGCCTTATATTATTATTTATATTGACTTACTTTGTGCATGAAAATAGAATAGAGAATTCACAGATTGCAGACATGCTGTTAAAAATAAAACATATAGCAATGGCAATGTAAACATCCTGCAGCACAACCCTGATGTTGCAACAATAGCAGGGTTCCTTTTCAGTAGCTCGTAACATCCTGTGGCTTGTAGACTCTCATGCATTTCAGAATGGGGGGAGTTTATTTTTAGATTCACTCAAACATATTTATGGTGTCATTGACCACAGTCTGTAGCTTGTACATCTGCTATTTTAGCTTAACATTTACACCAGAATAGGGATGCTAGATTTCATGTGGTTAAATGTTTCATCAGACTTACAACACACATCACAAGGAACCTAAATATTACATAACATGCTTTTAGATCTTAGTTGTACTGTATGTGGTAGCTGCCATGCACAGCGAAATCCTGTGTTCATTCAATGCTGTGTGTAAAAAACTAAATTTAATTAAACTGAGGATAGGCTTCTTCACAATGTGCAGGTCTTAACTAACCTTTGTGATGTTGTTTTGTCTCTTGGTCATCATCTCATGGCACACATCATCAAAATCTGAACAAAGTAAACACACAATGTTGTGATGACATTCAGTTGTGTACAAAATTTATTGGATTTCATCAATTAGCATTAAAAACCTCACTAGGAATATTGAATAGCTTAGCCTATAATACATTCTAAATGTACTGTGGCATTTGAAACGATTAACCCTTCTGACATCCACAAAGGTAGTCAGACTATTACTAGTACTAGTACTACTATACACAGAAAAGGATGGGCTCACTTCCTATACATTTTACGATATTACCATGCATTTATCAGTAGTTTTCATAGCAGAAATAGCCGATCTACAAGCTCTGCTAGTTTAGCTATTTTAGAATTTTGAATGTAATACATTTATATCTACTGATAGCAAGTGAAATACATGATTCATAACTTGTTGTATAGTTAGTTACAGTACATATAGCCATAATGATGTGTGGTTATTGTCACAAAATCAAAAGGCACATCTGGACTTGTACCACGTCACACCGTTTAGGAACTACCGAATTGTATTGAATGAATGTGCTCACCTCCACGCTCGTGCTTATCTTACCATAAATACAGTACATTAGTATGTTAAATGAATGAAGGTATGTGGGCTCACCTCCTACGTTTTTGCTGATATCCATTAGTATGTGTTGAATGAATAATGGCATGTGCTCGCTCGCCTGCTACGTTTATGACGTTGGTGCTGACCAATGTATTACCATAAATACATTGGCATGGTAAATGAACGAAGGTATGGGCTTACCTTCTGCATTTGTGTTGATATTTCCATAAATAAGATTTTCCTGCTCAACGTAGTGATTATCATGATGATGAAAATGATCAGAAAGTTCCTCAGCCTCAGCCAAGATGGTACTAGAAATAGTTGATTTATACAGGTATTGTTAATATAAGAAATTTAATGTTTTCAATTATGTCTGAATGAATAATGGTCTGACTTTATAAAAATTCAGTACAGTTTCATGTACAGTGTCACTTGTGTGGTGGTTGTGCTCTATGAAATCTTTACCTTTGTCTTTGATGTGCCTGCACATGTAAACGCTCATTAGTCACTGTAAAAAGAAAAGTGAAATGTGAAATTAGCTAGAAACTATGTGGTCGATTGGTGGTCAGAATTAATTAGGTAATAAGTCAAGTAATTTAATAATGTCAATAATAATGATCTTCTTTGTAAAAATTATACTTTGTTGTACACCCTGTTGTACACCCTTATTTTTGGGAAACGTGAAATGATGAAGTATACATTAGGCTTAAGAAATACTGGAAATCACTCAATGGTCATAAAAGAAACCAGTCAGGAGATCAGCTCAGAGGAAAGTGTGTGTAATTTGTTATACCTTTGCGTGTGGCATTCCTGCGTCTTAGGAAGCAGAGGAAGACATTGAGAAATGTAGACAGGAGTAGGGTCAGAGCAGTCAGGGCCAGGCCCAGCCAGACACCTGTGCATTGTTCTGTATGGAACAATAAACTGTAAAGTAAGATGCTCTGAACCAGTGATTCTCAACCTGTTTAATTTCAAGGACGCCCATGTTGATATGCATTAGGCCACGGACTACATTAGAGGGTGTACGTGAATGGCAAATCGAGTGGCAAAGCGACAGGCAAAGTGAGTTTAACATTGTTTAAAGTAATTTAATGCAATTAGATAGGACTTTTTTTGTTTGAATGCATGGGCTGTCAAGGCCAGAAAGTAGTTTATTGCCACTCAGTAGGCATTCCTGCATAACTTCCAGGTTTGATACCCTCTATTAGGCAAATAATGTATTATCTCTACACTGTATAATCAATTTTTATATATTTGACAAATGGAACCAAATGGACCTTCAAACATCCATTTGGACTAGCTATCAGAGTTACAAAACCATATAGGGTCCATTTGGACACCTGGTGGTCCTCAGACCTATAGGGTTGAGTTGCTCTAAAACAGCACTGATGTTATTACATACCAGCATTCATGAGTTAAGTGTTCTTAAGTGTAAGAACACTTGTAATGCAGAGTCAAATAGGCCTTGGCTTTAGTGAATCCTCATATTGCCAAATAACATCGTTCTGGAGGGATTTGTACGGTGAATACCCTTTTCAACCGCAGAACAAGCTTTGCTTACAAATACAATCAACCAAAATCTAATCCAAAAGCTTCTGAGCCCAAGAATTGTAATCCCTATCTGAGTGGATCAGATTTGAATCTTGGGTGTTATTATTTGATTATTCAAATGTATGGGACAGATTGGATATAAAAGTGAAACAATGGATTTTTACTACCAAAAGTCCCGGATTAATTCGAAATTGGGATTAAAAGTATTGAACTCTTTAGGAATGATTTGACAATGGGAGACAAGAGCTTAACCAAAATGGTTTTGTTTCTACAGATATCTGTCTCTGTTAAGACAGTGGTTTATAGTGTGAGTTGGGCTCACTCTAACGTACCAGAGGGTTTGAATTCCTTCCAAGAGAGAATCAGAACAACATACATTCATTTTTCTAGCAGGGTCAGAGTGTCAGAGGCTCTGAACAATATATTTACATTTTAACTGACACTCTTATCCAGAGTGACCTACAACAAACACAACCACAGGAGCAAACTTTACCTACCTAACAAGCAACCCAAATCAACAACCTATATGTTTTACTCATTAATATAAAAATATAAAAATAGCATTCAGAAAACAAACAAAATGGCAACAATAATACAGAACTACCTGGGATTCTTTTAGCTGAATAAAGAAGAGAAGAAACCTGTCAAATAAAATTTCAGAGTCATTGCGGCTGACTTAGAAGGATTTTAAACTGTACGGTATATCAATCACTGTGAATTAATTTAATTCAAATTTAGTCTCTAGGCCTACTACACCCTCAGAGTATAACTTGCGGGGAGAAATTATTTTCTCAGTAGCCCCAGTAGCCACAGATTCACAACAAATTTGCAACCAATTTGTAACCAATTCTCGAAAGGTTGGCTCATGGGATTAGCTCTATTCAACTCAGTATGTACAGTACATGTCAAGGTAGCACGTGTCTATAGTTATTTATATAGCAATATTATTATTATTATTATAATTACATTCTGAACGTACCCATTTTAGTCATATTCCAGCCTTGCTGAGTATTACAGGGTATTATCTGTCTGACTCTGTTCTCTCAAGCATCAGTGTGTGGTGTGTGTGTGTGTGTGTGTGTGTGTGTGTGTGTGTGTGTGTGTGTGTGTGTGTGTGTGTGTGTGTGTGTGTGCGCGTGCTCCTTTTCAGTTACAAACAGGAAATAAAGTAACCTTGTTCTGATGCAAGGGATGATAACCATCTAAAAATGAGTTTGTTATATTTTTTCCAGTTTATAATTTTGTGTTTGTATTCAGTGTTACTTCAGTAAAAAATCTTACATACAGAAATAGAGGAGTACAAGTACATTGCATGGCAAAACCTTACTTTAGGATAACCTTTTTCGTGTTTTTCCATTTCCGACCACAACAGCGAAAGCAGGATGTCTTGGTGCATGAACAGGTCATATTTTTGTTTCAGATTGAGATATTGAAGCGTATGCAAAAGACAAAATGTGCTTGAAATATAGGAAAAAAAACCTGGTTGCAGTAGGTAAGACAAACACTAGAATAAAATATAGAATGACAGAAAGAAAGAAAGAAAGAAAGAAAGAAAGAAAGAAAGAAAGATGAAAGAGCAAAAGGTGTACGTACGTGTTGACCAGTCTTCCCATGTGGCTTGTGGTTCCTGCCCAGTGTGATGTTATACTGTGGTAAAGGTGTGTAAACTGTAAGTCTTTGCTCTGCTTTGAGATTAGGCCACAGCCGTGACATTTGTCACTCACGACAGAAATGACATGCATATTCAGGTTCATATATGTGCATATATATGTGTATATTTAGGAAATATATAGCTTATGCAATGTTTATTTCCATGTGTGTGTGTGTGTGTGTGGGGGGGGGGGGGGGGGGGGGTCTGCGGCAGCTAGGTCAGTAGGTAACAGAGGCCACATGGCTTTAACTAATTTAACCCCCATAACCATCTAGTTCTACAAGCTCACAACGATGCAACGCGTTGTGCAATTGTCTATCGGCTATTTTCCAAAAACATTTAGTTATGAAAATGATTCAGACACAAATCTTGTAGGTCCCGTGCAGGGGACAGGCCTCAGAAGGTGGTTTATACATGCAGGGGACAGGCCTCCGAAGGTGGTTTATACAGGGGACAGGCCTCCGAAGGTGGTTTATACAGGGGACAGGCCTCAGAAGGTGGTTTATACATGCAGGGGACAGGCCTCCGAAGGTGGTTTATACAGGGGACAGGCCTCCGAAGGTGGTTTATACAGGGGACAGGCCTCCGAAGGTGGTTTATACAGGGGACAGGCCTCCGAAGGTGGTTTATACAGGGGACAGGCCTCCGAAGGTGGTTTATACAGGGGACAGGCCTCCGAAGGTGGTTTATACAGGGGACAGGCCTCAGAAGGTGGTTTATACAGGGGACAGGCCTCCGAAGGTGGTTTATACAGGGGACAGGCCTCCGAAGGTGGTTTATACAGGGGACAGGCCTCAGAAGGTGGTTTATACAGGGGACAGGCCTCCGAAGGTGGTTTATACAGGAGGGGACAGGCCTCCGAAGGTGGTTTATAAAGGGGACAGGCCTCAGACGGTGGTTTATACAGGAGGGGACAGGCCTCAGACGGTGGTTTATACAGGGGACAGGCCTCCGGGACCATCTGGAACACCCAGGAGGGGGTTCCATGTACAAATAGAACCAAATGGACCAGTTAGGTACATTTTTGGTTCCATTTGTACACTCTCAGAGTTAAATTAACATATATTTTACAATACAAATTGTGTCCCAGAGATAGGAATGCCGTGAAATGGTGGTCGGTAGACTCATATGCATGTCAGACTGGGGGGGACCTTGAAATTAAACGGGTTGAGAATCACTGCTAGAGCCGTAAAAAAATCTTCTCTTACGGGGGTCCCTGACATATCTTTTCAAATGGGGGTCTGCGGGCTAATTAGGGTTAATTTGGGGGTCCTTGACATGAAAAGGCCGGGTTGAAAAATACTGCCCTAGAAAGTAGACGCTCCAGTGAATTGGTAGTATTATTGGTATTATACCTGTAGCCTAGTATAGAAGCCATTTGCTATGAGAGATGCTATTTTTTTTTATGGAGCACCAATAAACCATTTGAAAATAGAATATTTAAATTTAAAATACTGTCTCAGCAGAAATTTGTAAATGTATACACAACCCTTGGTTTTATGCAGGCCTGCTTTTTTATTGAAGTGATGAACAATGAAACATTAAAACAAATATGAGTGAATATTAACTAATACTTATAAAATATTTATTTTTAAAATCTTAATTGTTATTACTTATTTTTTTTAAATAGCCAAAGGGGGAAATCTGCGTTGAGTCCATTCATTTGAGCACAGCTGACAGCAAATCAGACTAGTTAGGGAGGGAAGCTCATAACTGGGATTGAGCATTTGGTTTATATTTCTTAAAAAAAAAGCATAACTTTTGACAGGAATGTGCTAGAGACTTACTTTTTTTTGGACAGACTCGTACATTTATTCTCTACAAGTGGGGGGCGGGATTAAATCATCTCGCGGGCCGTATGTCTGACATGGCTGAAGTAGACGCTCCAGTGAATTGGCAGACACTCCCTAACCAGGCTTCAAGCGCGCTCTTTAAAACCCTCCGGTAGCCACGCCCCCTCCCTCTGCACACACACACACCCACCCACACCAAACTTGTTTATGGTAAACAGAGTGAAAAATATAAACAACTTATAATGTAACTTTGCACTCCATGAAGTGGAGTAGTCTGGCGTGTTAGGAAGTGGAAACTGCTCAGTCACAACACTGTGTGACAGCTTGAAAGAGAAGTTATCTTCATAACAACAAACTGGTGTTTTCATTCTGCAGGTGAGTTAGCAACCTATGCTAAGTGAGCATTAACGTGCGTGTGTGTGTGTGTGTGAGAGAGAGGGAGAGGGGGGTGAAATTAAATGAACAAACAAAGGTGCTTGAAGTGCTGTAAAGTGTTACCTGAAAGAATTGCACCTGAGTTAGCTACCTATGCTAAGCATACTGTGTGTGTGTGTGTGTGTGTGTGTGTGTGTGTGTGTGTGTGTGTGTGCGTGAGAGAGGGAGGGAGGGAGGGACTGGGTGTTGAAATAAAAAACAAAGGTGCATTAAGTGCTGTATGTGTGCATGTGTGGGTCCTATATATACATAAATAGAATAAATATATACAGACACAATGTTTTGTTTGGGGTGTCACAGGACCAAATCCTTGTATAAAACTGAATTCTTCTTAACTGTTTACCAATGATGGTTTAACCCATTCTGACCTGACATCAGATTCTAAAAATGTCTTCTAAATCCTGACAGTTTTCTGAAAAAGCTATGTTTCTGTGTCAGTCGTTGTTCGATTTTTCAAAAATAGCAGACCTACAAGCTCATAGCGCGCCGCTATGAGCTTGTAGATCTGCTATTTTTTAATAGCTAAAGCATAACATAATGCTATATCACCAAAAGGGGTTCCCGCACAAAATGGTACTGTAGGATAATTCGATGCTAGAAGGCTTTCTTACTTTTCTTTGTAGTTGTTACGTCCCCACCAAAGAGGTCCAGGTGTTATTTTCTGCAAAAGCGAGTTATTGGCTATTTCTCCTACCATAAACCCCCAATGAATTGAATTGAATTGAATTGAATTGCATTGAATTGAATAGGGCATTGGGGTGTTGTGCTAATTTGCTTATTTCCATTGCTCAAATCATAATGTAAATAGTATCCCAAGCGGCACACTTTACTACTTATTTCGATGGAAATAAGCGAATTAGCACAAAAATCCAACCCCCATTGTGGGCTTATATATGGGGAAATAGCCAATACTTATACTCAAAGCTTATATGGTCTCTCTCTCAACCTGCTCCACAGGTACACGGGCCAGGGTGACGACCCCAGATCCCCAAGATCAGCTTCTTCTTAGCCCTGACATGCTGTGAATGCTGGACCCTATAGAGCCCTGACATGCTGTGAATGCTGGACCCTATAGAGCCCTGAAATGCTGTGAATGCTGGACACTATAGAGCCTATGCCCTAAATCCCTGACCACGACATGCTGTGAATGCTGTACCCTATGCCCTAAACCCCTGAATGCTGGACCCTAGAGCCTATGCCCTAAACCCCTGACCACGACATGCTGTGAATGCTGGACCCTATGGAGCCTATGCCCTAAACCCCTGACCACGACATGCTGTGAATGCTGGACTCTATGGAGCCTATGCCCTAAACCCCTGACCAAGACACTACAGCAGAATGCTTGCTATGTGCTGTGTAGTGCGATACATCCAGACCAAGGCTGAGTGAGAAGATCAGGCAGCCAGGATAATGAGGCTGGTTGGGGGCCATTGATACTGGGAGGAGAAGTACTGCATGGCCAGCTAGCCAGTCAGATGTATGGAGGATGGAGATGAGATGACTGGAGTCTGGAGGAGCTGCTGGAGGTCTCCTCATGAACTGGAGAGAGAGAGCCACAGTTTTCCCCTGGCATCACTACAACTATCTTATGAAGTCAAGTGGAAGAGTCGACAGCTCAAGGTATGAACTTTGTCTTTTTCTTCTTGGCTACTGCTTGTGTTTTTAATGCGTGTGATTCAAGCTGGTGTGCTATTGCTGTCATTTTGGGACCCATTGACCGGGTGGCAAATGGCAATGGAACTGGTTCTGGCTCTGGGGTTGAATGCTATAGTCATCATGTGAATCTAGAGTTTGTCTGTTGTGTTGTATCTGCTGTACAGTATGTGAGTTCAGTTGTTGTACCAGGGAACAGTATGTGTGTGTGTGTATGTGGCTCTTGATCACTTCAATAATCCCATGAGTGAACTTGCTATTTCCATTTGGTTGGAGATGGAGCTTTTGGGCTTTGACATAACAGCCATCAATTCCAATGGTTAATTTTCAATAGAAGACTGATTGACATTAGTTGATGTATGTTGTTGCGTGGTCACTGAGGTTCGTTGTGAGTCGTTGTGACAGGGTGGCTGTATTGGTTCATGACTGGCATGGTGGCAAAGAATGTCCCTATGTAGGTCCTTTCTTTCTTTCTAGTCCATGGACTTTAATGTTTGTTTAGGGCACTAAATGGCAACGTAAGACATCATGTAAATAGTTGTATTTGCTACTCTTCTCTGCCAAGAGGCAGCGTTGGCCGAACGGTTTGCAGAGCGATGTTGATATCGGAAGGTCGCTAGTTCGTATCCCCGGACCGGCACGTTAAAATTACCACCGCTGAAGTGCCCTTGGACAAGCATTGAACCCCTACCATGAAATGTTCTATGAGCAGGGCCTGGCTGTAAACAAGTTCTTGAGCTTAGTCCAGTTACCCTGGGTAAATATAGTAACTTCCCTTTGCCTGTCCTGAGCCCATGCAGGCAGAGGCCTTTTTGGGGCAGTTCTGGTGGTGGGGCGTCACACGTGCGTCTGCTTTGATATGTGTTGTAAAGCAGCAAACAGTATGTTTTTTTACAGCTGCTACTAAACAAAACATAATGTAAACACTTGCTAAATTGAACCTCAATCAAATGCTCGGCTAATATTATTCATTCTTACCTTAAACGTGAAAAAATGGCGAAGTAAAGACAAGTTGAAAGTTTGTGCAGGTGCTGTGAAAATGGCGTCTGATGTGAGGACACAGGAGGACTACTTGAAGGGGGAAAAGTTATTGAAGGGGCGTGTCCAGGTTTCCAAGGCTTAATTCTGTATATTTTACTGGATTCTGACCATTTTGTGTGGGTACAGAACAACATTGTTTGGAATTAAGTAAATGAGTCCATTTGAGAAATACATGCACACGTTCTTGTATTATTAACAAGAGATGATTCTCACAAAAAACGTAAATGTGTCTTGTTAATCATAACAGATTTAATCATGTTACATTTACTGTTCCTAATAACCATTTACCCGTAAATATTAATGCATTTTGACCATTGTGTGTGGGTACAGAACAATATTGGTTAGAATTGAGTGAATAAATCCATTGCATAAATAAATGCACACGTTCTTGTATTTTTAACAAGAGATGATAATCGAAATACTTGACATTTTCTTGTAAACGAACATACTTAAATGTGGCTTGTTAATCATAACAGATTGAATCATGTTACATTTACTGTTTGTCAGATCCACTTATATGAGTGCAGAGTTACCGTGTGGGGGTCCCAGGGGGTCCCTCTACTCTACTGTACTGTATTGTCACTGTACTGTCACACCCGAAATCACGTAATGGCTGCTAAAAACTCAGCTTCCCATCATGCACCTGTGCACAGTGTGAAGCTCAACAGCGCCACTTTGTCACCTGTTGGTACCCTAAACAGACAGACATATAGGGACCCCAGGCAGGCAGGCAGGCAGGCAGGCAGGCAGGCAGGCAGGCAGGCAGGCAGGCAGGCAGGCAGACAGACAGACAGACAGACAGACAGACAGACAGAATGACACGCATAGGGAAACCAACCATAATTATAATCAAAGATTTTGATTATACACTGCATGGAATCAATGCATAATGAAGCAATCACTGCTTGTGATTAATCAGCAGCCATTGCCCATGTAGGATAATACAAACTTGTGTTAATGAATTGGCTCTCAGGGTCGGCATCCGCCTTCACACTGTTGTGATAACATCAGTCACTGCCACTCACTGGAAACTCCTGAGGTATTAAAGATGTGTGATAAGATCCAAAATGGAAGCACGCACATCTCAGAAAAAGTTGAACAAAAAATATACATACAGAAAGAAGGTAGGATGTCCGTTTTTTGGTTGTTGAGGAGTGTTGCTATGTCCAGCTGAGGGTTTGTGTGAACACAAACATTGTGTAAACACAAACATGGAATGCCATTGACAATGGATGGCCAGCTTTGAATGTTTGTGTGAACACAAACATTGTGTAAACACAAACATGGAATGCCATTGACAATGGATGGCCAGTTTTGAATGTTTGTGTAAAGTAAACACAAACATTGAAGACGAAGGTGTGATTTTAGTTACATTTGGGAATGTGATGGGATGAAGTGTCTTGTAGCCTATCAATCTCTAAGACACCTGACTTAATATTTTTAAGAAATTGCAAGACAGAAGGCAAAAATGAGTATTAATTAATTACAAATTAGTATTAATGAATTAATGCCATTTAATTCATTTTTTGGGGGTTCACATGCAAGGTTCCCACCGACAGCGATGTTACTGTATGTGGTGTCAGGAAGTGGTTAGACATGCAGGCAATGTCTGGTGGCTTGTTAAATGTGTCAACAGCATCCTGCATACGGTGCTGAAAAGTATACAGCGAGTAAAGAAGTTACAGGGTACAAAGAAGCAACAGTGTTAATTTAACTGTGTGAACATTTATACATATGGACCCGTTAATCCCCCCCCCCCCCCATATGTTTATTGGTAGAAAGTTTCAACAAGTTAAAACAGTTTGAACATCATTTTTTCCCCATTTTCTCCCTCACCCCATCTCCCCCCCACAGTTATCGTCATTCTTTTCTTTAAGATAATTATTAAAAAAAAAAATAGGGTACAGACACATACACACAAAAATATATATTTTTTTGTTATATTAGTAAAAATGGAGTTGAATCGGAGTTGTCATACATCACCCCCTATAGCCTATATGATATACTCCTTTATAGACAATTCTAGCATTATGAGAAATCATGAGGAAGCAAAAACAAACGCATAGTATTGACTCAATTAGTCTGTCGGAAGTACTCTTAACATTCTCAAAATAGGTAATAAATGGTTGCCAGCTAGAAAATAACCTTTCTCTTGAATTGTAAACTTTATTTTTTCCAATTTGAAAAACCCCATAATATCCTTAAGCCACATAGCTATAGAAGGAGTTGGGGATTTCCATCCCAAATTCCCAACAATATTCTACGTCTTGCTATCAGTGTGGTAAATGCCACAATATTAGACAGTTTTTGGGTTAGAAGTTCAAAATCTGATGGTACCCCAAAAATAGCTATCTGGGGTGACGGCTCCAAATGAACCTCACATATTTTAGTCCAATAGTGTACCAGCTTGGAGCAAGACCAGAACATGTGTGTGTGACTAGCTGGTGAGAGAGCACACCTATCACATTTATCATCAATCTATGAAAGACTTTGAATTGAATAAAGCCTAGTCTAGCACATGATGTTGATCAATAGCCCATCCCACCATTCATCAAGAAAGGTTTCTGCCACTTATTCCTATTCTTGTCCATAAGGAGGCTGTTTAATCTCATAAGAGATTGATAAATCACTGAAATATGGCCCCTTTGCCCAGGATGCAGTATTAGAAGGTTGTCCCATATAAAAATCAATATCCCTCCTACCCTGAGAAACCAGCGAATAAACATTTGCATATTGATTTTTAACAAAGTCTCTAATTTGAAAGTATCGGAAAAGATTATTATGGGGTAAATCACATTTGGTACGAATCTTTTCAAAACTACTGAATATATTCTTCTCATAGAGAAGACCTTTCTCTTTCCACTGTTTGAAAGCTGAGTCTGACATAGAGGGAGGGACTAGGTGATTGCCAAGTATGGGACAATATATAGAGCCATCTTTAAATTAAAAGTGGGAGCGTAACTGTGACCAAATCTTAATGGTGGCACTGGCAATCACTACTGGGTGAACCCGTTAAATTAACACCAATCTTTGTGTTTTCAATTCTTACTTGCCCTCCTCACTTTGTATGATGATATTGAATGGGCCCCCAATTGTTTGTTTTTTTCATTTTTCCAGTCTTAATTTGTAACTAAAGCTTTCTTTGAAAGAGTTCTTTCAGGTATTTGTTTAATTTAACAAACCTATTTTTATTTGAAACATTTTAGAAAGTTGTCAATCTTCCAGTTTATAAGATTCAGCCTCTCTTTGGAATTTTCTCCAATTTTGGCTTTTTGCAGTGAGACAGGCAAATGACAGTACGGTAATGTTGAACACTGTATAAAAGAGGTAATTTCCACATGTTTGGACAGTCGGTGTGTAACTCCCTGCCTCTGCATCACCAACCCTCCACAGCTGTAAAGAGTATTTCTGTGAAAGAGGGCTCTTGTCCTGAAGGTCAAAGCACAGACATGTTGACAGGTGTTAAACTTTAATGTTCTGAGAAGTCAACAAACCTTTTCTGACACCCACTGAATGGAAATTACTCTTTACCTCTTTAGCAAAGAGAGTGATACTCAGCAGTAGGGGCATGCCTACTATGGATGCCATGATGATTTGTGCACCAAATGAAATGAGAGGTTGAGAGAGAACAGGATGAGGTGGCAAGAGAAGGAGAAAGCAGGGGGAGAGAGATGGGTGATGTCAAAGAAAGAAAGCGAGAGAAAAGGGGTGGGAAGAGAGATCGGAAAAGACGAAGATATAGAGATCACATGTGCAAAATGTCATTTGTACACATCATAGATCCAAATGATTAAATTAACATTGAATACAACTCTGTAGATAAGCCTCCGTACCTTTAGTCCAATTGTAGCGAGCATTGAAGGTAGTGTCCACTGAATCCACACACAATCTTTTTGTATGATATATTTTTGGGCTTTTTGCTGCCTTTATTGGATAGTGTTGTACACTACAATATGGGGAAAGAGATGGGGGGTCGTCGGAATCGGGAGTCGAACCCGCAACGCGCCATCATGTGCCCGGACCGCTACACTAGCCACCCAGGCCGTCACACTCAATTTTAACACCTAATTGAAACAAATGTGAGAGAGCGATAATGTTTAATTTAAACGGAATTGTTATATAAGGTTAATTACATTTGAAGAAAGGGGCTTCTACAGCACAGGTCTGGTGCATCACAGGAGCGGGACAATGGCAACAGATGTAGAAAGGAACTCACTGTATCAACTCAGATTAATTTACTGCCCTTTTTTATTCATTTGCAAAGTACAATGAAATGGGGCTAGCACTAGCCGGTCCCATTTCATACTTTAATAAAAAAAAAAAGGCAGTAAGTTAAAGCGGCATTATATACTTTTTAATGATTCAAAGGTAATTTTGTCCAATCATGACGTTATCCCCTGAGCAAACAGGCATTATTAGCTCAATGGTACTTTTTGAACTTTTAATCACCAGACAAATCCCATTCATTTGAACAGAAATGTCCATTTAACGATAGTGGAGCCAGATCATAAAAATGTTGACATTAGTAAAATCTCTACAAAAATACAATTTACAATTTAGGCATTTAGCAGACACTCTTGATCCAGAGCGACTTACATTATAGTGTAAATAATATTTACACTACAGATATTACAGATATTCTATTCAACAAAATGCTCATACGTTTCTCTACACTCCACGTTTCTCTACAATCCACTAATCAAATCTCAATAATGAACTGCACGTACACATTTTCCAAATCATTTTCTAGGCATAGTGCACTCAAAAGGTATCTTTAATATTTTATCATACGCAGGACCTGAATGGAAACTAGATTTCTTCTTGATATCTTGTTTGACTGTACTCTGCACTGTTTACATTTCTGCCAATAAAGTATTCAATCAATCAAGCATAGCAATTAACTAATTTAGTAGTGTTATATCTTTAAAACCAGGGAAGCTTCTGTCATTTTAAATGTTGCTATGTATACAGGATTTTTTTTATTTGATCTTTTTTGTTAGGATGTAGAATGCGTTTTTTAAATCGTCCTCAGGTCTAGGTGGGTCAATGATGGCTTATTGGCCACAAAAAAAGCTGCTTTTACCATGTTTTCACTATATTTCTACTTGACATAATTTATTTTCATCTGAGAGAATTTGATCTTAAAACCACATCCTCACCTTCTGAACCATGAACAAATCCTTGTGACAACTATGTCCTCTTACCTTTTACATTTAGGTTTGTTTCCGTACAGTACTAAGGGAGCCATGATGAAAAATGGAGATGTCACACAGATTGACTCCGCTGTCATGTTCCATGTTCCTCTCTCACACTCTGCTAGGGACACTGACATTTAATTGGCATTTGGTCATCATTCACTAAGTATCTATCTACATACACAAGTATCTATCTACATAAGTGTCTCGCGATTCTGACCCACAGTGGCATTTACTGTATGGGAGACCTCCTCCACACTGTGGTGTGGAGCCCTGCCAAAGCAATCACAGAGAGAAAGCAGAGTGAAAAAGACAAAATTATAATTAAGTAAACGCAATATCATGCCCCAGACCAGCTCATCTCCTCATAACCCAATGTTCACATCAATGCTGTTGAGTGAAAATGTAATTATTATTTTTTGCTTGTACTTGAACTTTCAACCTTTATTACCTTGCTTGACACCTTGCGGCACATAAAACCACTTTGATGTTTGAGAAACAGAGAGAGAGAGAGAGATAGAGCGCTGGTGTGAGAGACAGCAGCAGGGTTACTATTCAGTTAGTTCATTCAGTGTAATATCAAGTGAACTGATCGATAGTCCAAGTTCATTGAGATTTGGAAACAAGCACAAATTCTAAATCCATTGATTTATGGACTGTCGAACGCGAATGAGATGTAATTAAATGCAGCAAATTAAATGGTCTGACTTCAGAAAAGGATTCTATTCATTATGCAATGAAAACAAAATGGGAAAACAATCAATTCGAGCACACACCCACATAATCTGTGCCACTATTTTAGATTGTGATAATAATACTACTATTAACCACTTGAAATAGCACTTTTCAGAACATACAGTGCTGACCATCAGATAATAATATAATAAAACAAAAAAGATAAATAAGATAAACAACAACAACACCACAATGCTTTATGTCGAAGGGAGTTCCAACCGTGTCTCTAGCCTATGGCAGGCCAGTCTGGTGCATCTCAGACAGTTTAAGCCCTTATTTTATTATTTTTAAGTAAAAAGGCGACAAAGTTTCGATGTTTCAGTTACATCTTCGTCAGGTCAATGCTTTATGTATAAGATAAGAGCAACAAGTAATTTGGTCTAAAGATGAGAGATAAAACTTGCCTGTCTTATTAACAGCACCATCTGCTGGTTAAGGTGTACAGTACCTTTCTTTCTGAGCTCAGTCCTGAAATAAAGGTTTAATGGGCTTACTGACACTAAACTCATTCAACTAATTAAATTCATTATTTCGAATCATAATCTACCTTTGCAGTGATCAGAATATAGAAGCAGGTTTGCATAGTATTATTTATGCTGCTATTAGGCTGCTGCATTATACTTAGCTATAGCCAGTGGTGGATATGTTTGTGTGACATGTGGAATTCATTAATATGGACATTTAAAAGGAAATACAGCGTGATTTCATATACATCCATGGTGTTTATAAATCATTGTGTTAAAAGGTGTTTTGTTTGTGTGGTTTAATTTATAGTTTTTCACAGTGGGGTAAATAAAGAGCCCTTGTGAACATCAGTTGGAGCGTCTATTCTGCATCAGATGAAGATTGTTTAGGAGCAGTTTATTTATCATTTATTTGTAGGTCGTGGTTTCCATGCGGACAGAGAGCAGGGCTGCACAAGGCAATCGAGTCTAGATCGGCATAGACTCGCTCTTGAGGGCTTCATAAGTCTTGTATTGAATGTATACTTGTGGACCCTATATATTGTGGACCCTCTCGAAAACGAGATATTGTATCTCAAGGGGTATTCCAAATAAAGAATTTCAATCATAAGCCACTTCTACTCAAGGCTGCTTAATTTCGGACGACACTTAATATGGCGCAGCCTCACGTGAACGTGCATACCGAGTGCAAGTGCACTGTAGGGCGAGTAGCGAGGAGGCGGTTTCAAAAAGAGGGTATAGCTCCTCACCACTCGCCCTACACACTTCTGCTCGGTTTGAGCATAGATAAGGCACTGGGATTTCCCCTCCCATCTCTATTATTTATATATCTACTGTATGCTCAAACCAAGTGGAAGAGTGTAGGGTGAGTGGCGAGGAGCTAGTTTCAAAAAGGGGGATAGGTCACTACTACTGCAAGTGGGCGTGAAAGCCAAGTCGAGAGAAAATAGACCTGCTGTGCTTACACAGCAGCTGGTAAAAAAAGGCTTAAAACTGTCAGGGCTAACAACAGCTAACAGATGGAAACAGCAGCGAGACAAATGTAAGGAAGACACAGACCACTTCTGTGACACACTGGACCGGACCTGCCTTCATCTGGCTGAGGCATGGTGGAATTCCCTTATTTCTTCTTCAACCGGAGGAGTGCCTTTGCGAGCATGCCTAGTACCTGACTGCCTATTCTGGGTAGTGCTGGGGGGGCCTGAAAGACACAGTAATTGGTCCCCAGACCCCATGAGTCTTGACACGAGCATGTGACACGAGTACGAATTGGGCTTAGATAACTGGCAATTTGAAAGTATAGACGAAAGTATAGTGAAATGATGCATGCCTCTGCCAGTGCTTTGTGGTAAAATGAAAGCCTTTTGCATCTTTGTTACATCTCACAGTGACAGTATCCCATCCTCTTTGGGGGATGTTACACACAGGTACTGTAGGCCTATATGTGCTCCCTTTCTGCCATCAAACACATAGGCTACTGCCTGTACCTCTATCTCTTTTTTCTTTTGTCAAGTTATATTTTGGGGTTTTTATCTGAGCCTTAATGACAGACATAGTGTAGGTGCCGGTGGTCAATAAAACACACAGAATAACAATTCATTATATTATTATCGCCCCCAGGGGGGACCACTCTCCCCACTCCCCACACAAGAGGCAACTCGACTCTTGAGGCTCAAGTCCGATTCAACGGACTCAGTCCAACTGTTCCGAGGTCGCTGGATTTGAACTGGGTCGATTTGGTGGCCAGAAATACGTGGGTCAAAACATTCTGAGGTCCCGGATTCAACCAGGGTGGATGTGTTTCAGGGCGAGTGTTCTTGTATTCATAGGGACTAGATCGTCTGAATATAAAAATTCATACAAAATATTTCTTTTGACAGTTGCTGATTTACTAGAAGGCAACTAGAACCAACTTCAACTTTAAAGGAGAATTCCATGCTAGAAGGCTTTCTTACCTTTATTTGTAGTTGTTACGTCCCCAACAAAGAGGTCCAGGTGTTATTTTGTGTAAAAGTGCATTATTGGCTATTTCCCCTAATATAAGCCCTCAATAGGGGCTGGGTTTTTGTGCCAATTCGCTTATTTTCATCGAAATAAGTTGTAAAGTGTGCTGCTTGGGATACTATTTACATTATGAAGAGAGGATATATACAAAAAATATAGATTTTTGAGCGATGGAAATAAGTGAATTAGCACAACAATTGCCCCCCAATGCCCCATTCAATTCAATGCAATTCATTGAGGGCTTATGGTAGGGGAAATAATGCGCTTTTGCACAAAATAACACCTGGACCTCTTTGGTGGGGACGTAACAACTACAAAGAAAGGTAAGAAAGCCTTCTAGCATGGCATTCTCCTTTAAAGTTGAAGTTGGTTCTAGTTGCCTTCTAGAATTCAGGGACAGGTTCAAATTCTTCTGCCCTTTTGTTGTCCCGGAAAACTTTGCTGAAGGACATTCTCTGTGTGCGTCCAATTGATCCATCCAAAACATGTTTACAGCGACAGTAACCTTTCTTTCAACCTTCCCTTGTTCTCTTTGTTGTTCTATTCAATGACGTATGTCCTGGAAAATGGCACCTTGAGTACATTTATGAGCGTCTGGGCAGAAATGCTTTCTGCTGAACACAACAATGAAGCAATAAAAAACGCTTTGCAATATCAAACTTCTCCAACATTTCAAACTTGTGGGAGAAACGGGAGAGATGAACTGAGGATGGAAGGTTGTAGGCCTACGGATGAAATTAAAAGATAATCATAATGGGCTTCAGCTTCACAAAAAGGTTAAAACTAACTGAATAACAAAAACTAGTTGAAATGTGTTTTAGTTAGCTTAGCTGAAATAAAACAAGGCTTTACAATGTTAAACACAGAAATGGTATTGTGTGCTAACAAAATAAACTAAAATCCCAGAAGATGTCTTTGTCAAATTATTCTACATAATAAATAGCCTAGCATTTTGTGCCAGTTTTAACTGTGAATACATTTTATTATAAATGGTGTTATTATTACACAGTACCTTTTCTGACCTTTTTGAATCTCGTCCCTGGCAAATACCTCATAAAATAAAAAACTAAAACAAAGAAAACTAAACTATAGCAAACCCGCTAAAACTAATTAAAATGGATAAACGTTCAAAAGGAAATAAAAATGAATGAAAATGAGAAAACCTTCATAACGTTGTTTACACCCAACCACATTGTTTATAAGCGACATGATGGGTTACATGGTTAAGGTAAAGGTTTGACTCCTGTGAGTCCTGCGTATACCAAACGTTTGTCCAAATGTATTGTAGCTCTTGTCCATATAGCCTGTAATATGTACTTAGACTTAGTATTGAACCGCACAATTATGAAAAGTACTGCTAGTAAATTAACCTAAACATTTTCCCTAGAAACTAATGCTCTGAATGGCCTGTTCGTGCGTGTGTCATTTTGTTTACACATTTTTGGTTCTTGGTTTCAGCTATTTTCATGGTTGTACTTTTTCCATTCCTACAAATGTGTATTGGAGTGCAAAGTCAGTAAATATTTTGAGTAGATCCTCAAAACATTTACTTACGTAATACGTACGGTACAGTGCTCAAGTGCATGTAGCAGATGTGACTTAACTTTATTACTGTTCACCACCGGTGACGACCTACGTACTACGTAGGTGGCCTTTTGTCCATTGTTGTTGACCCAGCTTCTTCTAACACACAACTTGACCTTTGACCATTCAATAATTATGACAGTGTGCGGCCTCACTTCTTATTCTGTGTCACAAACGTGGGCTTGACCTTATGGCAGTGAATGTACAGTATACCAGGAGGTTCCTCAGGTGCTCCAGGTTAAAATTAAGATCATTATCTGTTGCTCCTCATCTTCTGCTATTATTGTACAAAAGCATTATTCAACCTGTTCAGTTGTACTGTTCTGCATGTTTCTACACCATATTGTCCATGCCTAACAGGAACAAACGTTTCAGTATTACCCGTATTGCTTCCAAGATCATCAGACTTCCTACACCCACACTTTCTGATATGAACAATAAGGCCATCACACGGCTAGCACTTTCAATATCAAATGACACTGATCATCCTCTGTATCGCTTCTTTAACCTCATGCCATCTGGACAAAGATACAGAACCTTGCCATGGAAAAAGGTCCGTTTTAGTTAGGAGATTTGTCCCCTCAGCCATCGTGGCATTAAACAAACTGCCCCGCCGATAGGATGGTTCTGTACACAGTGGGGAGTGGGGACCTCATGTTTTTTTGGTGTAATGTGCTCTGTGTTGTTCACACAGATTGTTAAGACAAATATCCTTCGGGACAATAAAGATTATTATTATTATACTAACTAGCCAGTTAAAGCAACAGATCCAAAACGAAGCAGTTAAACTTTACTGTGTATCCTGAAAATACTTTCTATTTCTATACTTACATTAATTAAATATTAAGATTTATGTTGCACTAATTAAATGCAATTACATCAAGTAAAACAGAAATGAATGTTTCAGACTGTTGTGGTAAACTTACTTTTTACAAAGCTATTAAAACAGGAAGCATGTAGCTATATCTTTCCCAATTGTGGAAACAATAGGTGGTTTGAAATAATAGAGGTTGTGAAACAAATCATGAAGTCATAGTTCAATCAGTTAAAGTTAATGTCTTTAGTCATATGGGGGGAATTATTCAGTGGGGAGTGATTTGAGGAGCAGAAATGTGATCTGTATAGAGACGTTAGACTTTATTGTCCCACAAGGGTAAATTAATTTCCAGTAGCACTATTACAACAGCACGCATGACAGCAGCAATACAATAGCAATAACAATGGAAAAAGACAGACAGCAGTAGGCCTACACATTGACCTTTAAGCAAATAACAAAGACAGAAAGAACAAAATAATAGTAGAACTGATCATCTCATCCGCTCTGGGTCCGAGGTCGTTATGGTAACAGGTCATATAACTGAAGACTGTATTCTGTTTTATCCAAATGAACCCTAGCGTCCCTGACAGAACAGGGGCTCCCTGTTCTGGATCAAACATACAGCAAAAAAGGCAAATCTTCAAGCCCATAATTTGGCGGATTGCAGTGCATTCTAGAGGGGGGAAAGGCCTACAAGTTGTAAATGAGCTGCGTGAAAAGAGTTAACGGGCAATTATGGGCACTATGGGCTCCATTTTTGTCTCATCTTTCTAAAGCCACTATTTGGGGATTTAGGGGTGGGGAAAGGGTGTTCCCCCACTAAAAAGTTGGTATTTTGGTTACCTGTCTAAATCCCTTAAACACCTCCAGGCATTACCCGTTATATTATGCATAGGTTTGGTTTGGGCATTGCAATAATTAAACCAAATTTAACCAATCACCAGTCCACGTGCCATTGCCTTTAATAGATCCCTTATCTGTTGCCCGTTAGTGCTATATTGCTTCATAGCCGCTGCCCTGAAGTCTCACTGTGTTTTTCTCCACACGCATAGAGCCAAGAACACTCGTCTTTTCATTGAAAGGTGTTTGTAGAATTAAAATAATAAGGAAATTAATGTTAAAATGGATTGAACTGGGTCAAGATGTAAATACCAACTCTGATTAACAACGTAACATAGTATTGCAGCAAATATGTTTAGTGCTGACCATGTGGGCTGTGACCATGGAGATCTGAATCTAAAGTGGAAGTGAATGCTGTAGCATGAAATGAGTGTATGTGGTAAACAGAAAACAGGTGAGCCTATAAAAGGTAAAGTTGGAAAGTCAGTCTGTCTTTACCAAATAAGTGTATATAGGGTTTAAGTAGTTAATTCATCAATTCTTTAATGTGTCAACTTTTACAAAAAATTGATAGCCTGCTAAGTTAAACTTGCCTGCAATAAAATCTTAAAGAGTATAATTTCATCTCTCTGGTGGCCGCGGACGAACTTTGTGAAAGGGAAACGTTTAGGTCTTGGCATGCTGAAGAATCTGAAATGTTTGCTCTAACCGTTACCACTTAATAAATGAACATGTCCTCTGAGTAAAACTAGACTAAATACTAAATATGTTACCTAATGGGAACCTAAACTGATGTGAACTTCACTTCAGGTCACAGTGGGGTGCATTTTGGTGGAAGAAGGGAAAGCATCAGGAAGTAAGTGATTAAAAGTCAAGCAGCTCCACTCACATCAGCTTTAAATAAATGTTTTAGCAGTGTGATGTATGCTTTATAACTAAGGGCTGGGCTCTTAGAGGAGAATCTGATTCAGAGTCTTGCATTGGGCTATCCTGTGAGACACGTGTTACCCTGTTATGGCACGCCTGTGAAATGGGGCCATTCATCTTACAAACAAGCTCTTGCGCTCAGTGACCCAGATTCTGAGTTATAATTTAGTGAGGTGCCTTATAAATACTCAAATGACTTAGACATGCTGGAGTTACCTAACCTTTCCTTTCATATGAAATAGCTCTGTATCAGAGCCATTCAATCTTTTGTTCCATGGCTTGTGCTGTAAATGCAGACCCGCTGGGATTCTTTGCCACAACACTAATCCAATATAGAGCCTCGGGTTTACACTGAATCAATCCAGTATAAACTGTGTACTCAGGTGTGTACTCTAGTCTTTTTCATTTGCCTTCCATTTGTCTAATAATAGAACAGATCCGACATCCGACTCCTCGCCTCAAAACTCATGAGATCATAAAATCCTTCTATAGTATATTTCTGTACCAAATTAGATTATCTTTCTTTTTATGTATTTTGTGTAGATCATATCAGATACAGGTGATGGTATTCCTGCTGGGCATTGCTGCCTGACGCACCTCCTCCAGTGCCGTTTGAACAGGTGTGCTGTGAGACCTCACTGAACACCTCTGTGGGCCTAAACGGGTCATCAACTGGGGACCACCATTCATCAACGTTTTGCTCCTTTAACCCCAGTACGTCTCATGGTGGCGGAGAGATGGCAGGGATCTCTCCCTGCCACCCCCTGCTGATGGCCTAGGTGTTTGTCCCCCAACTCTTATGCTTCCTCCTTAGCCACAGCCAGAAGCTGCCTTTCTCCGCCTCCTCAGCCAGCTCTTTCATGGCTTTCCGATGGCCTGCTCCTGTGCATGTAGAGAGCAAAGAAGAATCAACATCCTTCTAGTGGCAAATGCACTCCCCCCCCCCCCCCCCCCCAATTGATCTAGCTGCTGTTCTTTTGCTTCCCCCTGTGAACCTGTTTACTTTGGAAATCTTTACATTGATCTTCATCTTCTTAGAATCCATCTTGTAAATGACATTGTCTGTAGAAACAAGGCTCTCTGCGGGTGTCAGTATGGATTCTACTGATGAGAACATACACTTGCTTACGCACGCACGCACGCACACACACACACACACACACACACACACACACACACACACACACACACACACACACACACACACACACACACACACACACACACACACACGCACACACATACACACCTGCCAAGTTACATATGTTAGAGTGCTTGAGTGTTCAGTACGTGATATGCGATGATATCAGTTAACCTATAATTTTGCTTGCATAAGTGTGCAGAATAATCTCATCATGACATGTTTATATACATCATCGGAATGGAAAGGGTCAAATGAAATGAGAGTTGTACCATTTCCAGAGTGCAGCTGTCCTGCCATACACACAGGGTGGTAATTTCATGGAGGTCATGAAGGCCATGGCTATTGCTCTCCCCTCAGTTTTGCCTTATATCCCTCAAAATATGATATTCCCTGAGTAATGGCAAGTTTTCCGTGAGCCACATGCCTGGCCAATAATATTTAATGTATAATTTAAACATCACATCCGTGTGAAGGAGATGTACTGTATGTACATGCATGAGCCGGTAAAGTAGTGTAAATGTGCATCAAGCTGATCTTCACTCTGCAAGTGAAAAAAAAGAAAGAATATTGAAAAAGGAAATCAAGGAGGGCTGCCTTCCAGCTTCAATGGCAAGTTATGCAAGTATGCTACAGCTGAGCTTCCTTTTCAGGGAGGGATGAATAGAATGAATAGAAGAGATTAAAATGGGAATAAGAGAATGAAAGATATCTTCCCCCTCTTCAGCGCAAATTGTTCACTTTTAAATGGGGAGTGAGGGAATTTTAATGACTCACATTAAGACAATCAGCAGTACTCGATCAGTCCAACTGTGTCTAATTTCACGTTCACTAACTCGACTTATTAACACTTCTCTTGGCTTAGGCACGCGCGTACTAAAATGACAGCACCTTGAACACAGCAAGCAGGTGGTCATGCTCATTATTTTTTTAATCACTCTCTAAGGGGGCAGAAATGACGGTCAACACTTCCAGCTGATGCCATTAGTTTTGACATTTTCACATTGAATTTGTCAAATGCAAGGTTGGAGGTTTAGCCAGTTCATTAATTGCCTTTGGATTTACAGTTCCGTATTGTGTAAGCATGCCTGCATGATTCCATCAACATCCTGCAAGAGAAACCTTTATATTTTCACTTGCATGATTTACCTCCCAAAACGTATTCACATCAAAAGCTACCACTAATGGATCTACACATACCGTAAGTCCCTAGCCAAAACACAGTACAAGAATACTGACGTAGACTACTGATGTATCATGCCGGATTAAGAGTTGAACTTGAACATCAAACAGAATTTAACCAATGCATATAAATAGTGGAGCAACAAACATTTTATGTGACTACTAGCCTGCTTATAAGAGAGATCTCAAATTAAAACAGCCAATACAAAAAAAGTTGAATGTACTTTTTTTTCAATAAAAAAATATCAGAGATTCAGAGAACTGTACTGCAGCTCACAGGTAGAGAGCCACAGTCACCTACAGTAGCAGCCTAAGGAATACAACCTGTAATTACTTTTTTTAACCGTGGGATGGAGGGGCTTTATATACATGTGGAGGTGACCCGATTGGAGGTGGCTTGATAGAAGGTGGAGGATAGAATGGTAGCTGCGTTGGAGGTGTGGTCCTGACTCCTGGTCCTGAACTTCAGCTATGAGCTCCATTTAGTGTGGTTGCCAGAGGAAAGCAGACTTTATTCCGTATGAACCTTTTAGGGTCCCTGTGGTGTCATGTGGGTCAATACATCTTCATCATTATACTGTTTAGCGAGCTAAGTGTGGTCGGTGGCTTTAAGAGTAGTCTGAAAGCAGCATTAAGGTCAGACAGCAAGGTTAAGTACTGTAGCTGTTCCTCTGCTTGCAAAACAGCAGACCCAGACAGCAAGACATGCGGTTCCAAGGTTTAACTCTCTCTCTGTGTGTGTGTGTGTGTGTGTGTGTGTGTGTGTGTGTGTGTGTGTGTGTGTGTGTGTGTGTGTGTGTGTGTGTGTGTGTGTGTGTGTGTGTGTGTGTGTGTGTGTGTGTGTGTGTGTGTGTGTGTGTGTGTGTGTGTGTGTGTGTGTGTGTGTGTGTGTGTGTGTGTGTGTGAACAGCCAATCTCCAGCACTGTTGGCGAAAAAATCATAAGACCGAGAAAGCCACTATCTATTCATGTTCAAACGATAATTAGGCCTGGGTACACAACAGTGTGCACCTATAGGCTACCATTGTGTTTTGCTTTTTATCTTAGAAACTGTCAGCAATGACATGAAACAGGAGTGTCCACATGGGTGCTCACAGGAGAAATTGAAAACACACCAGTTAAACAGCAGCGTTTTGTTTGTTTTGTTTTATCTTTCGAAAGCCGCCAGAGACAGCAAATTGGGATATCAAAGGAGATTACATATTGCAGTTTTACGATGTCACACTACCACCCACATCAAGCCGCAACAATTGCTGTCCTTTGTCAGGCATGAGGCCAGACAATTATAGAGCAGTGTTTTTCAAAGAGAGGTTCGGAGACCCTTAGGTCCCCTTTTAAAGCTCCAATCCGTATGATGCATAGAGACCAATTTCTACCTCTCATGCAAAACAGAAGCACTACTACCATCTCCAACCACTGTGCTGTTAGTTATCTTGAATTAGCATGCTATACCTAACTTTTTATTCATTAAATAAGGCTTGCAACTTTACATTAACACAGAGGACCGTGTAGACTAGTAAAGAACGTACTGTCCATACAGTACAGTTTAAATAAAGAGTTGGCTGGCTGGAGACCTTGGGTCCAAGGCCCAGACCCAAGTCATGCATGTGTAACAGCTAGGGTGGTATGAATTTAACTGTAGCCGTACTACGCCACTTTTTCTAAACAATGTATTCATTGTTTAGAACAAGACCCAGACAGCAAGTACTTAATGACTCCTCACATACAATAGATAAAAGGCAGGCAGAAACGTGTTTACCAAAAATACAAAAAGGGTTTAATTGGCAAATAGTTACCTAGTTAAAACATTTCATCAATAACCATCAAGACAATTCAGATTCAACAATAAGAATAAAAGGGGGTTAATACCACCATGGATATACAACAAGTAGAATGCATGCATATAGGCCAGTAGGCTACTGTCCAATGGAATATATTAAAATTGTATTCTTTGGTTGGTTAACTAATTAACAGGACTATAATTGAAACAAATACTGGTTCACAATAACACCAGGCTAAGGCGACCTGACCTGAAGACAACCTGTGGTCATGTGGTTGCGCACCGGGCAGTGGTCGGGTTGTAAGTGGAGAGGAGTGTGTGGGCTACCCAGTATAGATAATGTTCTTCGATCCAAAGGGTAAACACCCGCAAAGCAGCAGTGTGTGCCGGCCCTGAAAGCACAAGCGGCCGTGTCAAACTACTATTTAAATGCAAAAGTTCACTGAGGCAAGAATAGAGAGTTGCACAGTGACCTACCGCTTTAATGAGTGTGACACGCACCGTCGTGATGCCCACAGTGGCAGAACATAAGACAAACTGTGACAACAACAAGATTCCATGTTTATATTTCTGTGGCGTCAAAGACACCAAATTACTGTGTATACGGCAGTGAATGCTGGACCCTGAAGCCAACACTGCAGAAGTCCCTTGACGGGTGCTACACCAGAATGCTGCGTGCAATACTTAACATCAGCAAGACTGTACATGTTACTAACAAGACTCTGTATGAGGGATTACCAAGGGTGAGCCAGAAAATAGCAGCCAGGAGAATGAGACTAGCGGGACACTGCCAAAGGCATCAAGAACTGCCAGCCAGCAAACTGGTGCTCTGGGAACCAACACACGGGCATCGATCACGAGGACGTCCCACGCTAACATACGTGGATGTACTCAAGAGTGATGCAGGAGTGCAAAGTACCAATGGATAGGCCAGATGTATGGAGAACCGGGATGACTGGAAACGACGATGGAGGGCTTGTCTGAGGACGACCTAGAGAGTGGATAAAGAGGACTGTCAATATACCTGGGTGGCGTGGTGAAGTTTCACCGCACGCCACCCAGGTGAGTGGGTCGAGTGTAGCCCAGAGGCTAATATAAAGAGACAAGAATCAGTAAATTCAAGACCAACAAACAATAAATGTAGGTGATCGTTTAAAGGGCAAGAAGAGAAACGTACCTACACCGATGTGCACACTCAAGTCAACATGCTGTCACCCGATGGGACAGCTTAGTTTGGAATTCCCACTTCAGTGGAATAACTACCAGCCATGAAGAGTGTGGCGTGGCACCCACACGCAGAGAGGATGGAGAGAAACAGGCACGTTTGTTTGAATCGCAAGTCACTCTTTTTTTGTCTGTGTGTGTGTGTGCGTGTGCATGTAAACGGTGTATGTGTGCGTGTGTGCGGACCATGAGGCCAATTTTTGCTAAATACATTTTATCCATGCATCACGCAAATCGATATACACTATCGCTATAGTCATGTGATCAACACAGATCTGTCCCATATTCCATCCCGATTGGCTAGGATTACCTTCCAAAGCTTGCAGGATTGGTCCGTTTCAAACAAAATGCCACAAATCATACTGGAGTCCGGGGCATTTTGCACACACCTTCCCACTAGGCCGAGGACGAAATGCCACATACAATTTTTCAAATCACTCTCACGGTGGCCAATTCTTGTGTTTACCTATAACTGCAACTATTTGTGTACAACTTTGTATGCATACTCCCTGGAGGCCAAGGAAAAACCTTTGCCCTGCATTTTTTACATCTGCCTGTTATAGCGCCACTATGAGGCCGATTTTTGCAAAACACATTTCTTAATATTACTTGCACAGATTTTATCCATACATCACACAAATCAATATACACTATCTCTATAGTCAAGAAATGTTTTATTAATTATAATAAATATAAATGAATCAATTCACATAGTAATTATGATTTCCCTCACTATCCCTCCTGGCACTCCGCAATACAAATGGTGTGTATACAAACAAACATTATTTTGTCTGCTATAGTGTCTGCTAAATGCCTACATTGTAAATTGAAACAGATGATTCCCAATGGGAATTAACCCAAGGGAAAAGAAGACTTTTCAATCAACCATTCACACAATGCTTCACCGGCTTACTGAAATGAAAACTAAGAGAAAGTGCTGCGACTCTCAATGCAGGGGTCAGGGAGGGCAGTGGTGCTTGAAATCGACCCTTATGAAAGCCATTGCAAAACGTGATCAAGTTGTTGTTGTATTACCTATCTATGGCAGATGAAATAAAAACACCTGGGTTTCCTAGGCTACTATGGCAGTGTTGGTCAACACAAATGCCCTCAATTTATTTTTCACTGATGAAGGGAGGAAAGGTGGATGTGGAGTGGTTGATACTGATTTTTGTGGGCATGCAGTGAATGCATGAAACTGACACTGGTACACACACACACACACACACACACACACACACACACACACACACACACACACACACACACACACACACACACACTTTACACTTGATGCTACTTGTTTCACTTCAAACTATCATTATATCTTTATCGTTTTCCACAGTGTGGTTATAGGTATGTCAACATTTCAATCGCATACTGTGTGTTGTGCACAATATTGTACTGTTTATTCTTTTTAATTTATTTCAAATGAATTACACTTTTTTTTAAAAGCTCAACCAAGATGTGTGCAACTACACACAACCATGCCTCATTTGCCAATGAAAAAATACACAATCCCTGATTGGCCGAGCGACGCTACTTGCGCACTCTGCTCGCCCAAGTAATAATCAGTAGTATCGGTACCACAACCAAACTCACTCCAAATGGTGTGCGCCTGAGTGTATACACTGTATATGCTGTACTGTATATAGTATGTTATGGTTACTCTGGCTTGAGTTGCAAATTGTTCTTTTTGGGTTGGAAAATGTTTTCAACGATGGCGTCAACCAAGTCATCCAGGTCCTGCTGTAACTGTGCCACATCACTGTCTCCAGGGCCAGCACAAAGCTCTGTGTAGTATTTGATCTTTGGCTCGGTGCCACTGGTTCTCATGGTGGCTACACCCCCTGTGTAGAAACAAATCGCTGGGTGTCCTGATTTAATGGTTACAAATACCCCCAGGCGTTCTAGGTGTTAACTGTTATAACTACCGCTATACTTCCCCAATCCAACCCTGTGATGCCGAGTGCAAAGCAGGGATGGCATTGGCAACTAGGATGTGCATAAATAAGAAATCATTACATTACTTATAAAGTGTGGTTGTTAATACATGTTTTAAAACACAGGCTTTGTATCTAATACCAGAACGTTCGCCCTGGGCGCAATTCCGGCGATCTCTGAACGATCTCTCTTTCTACCTGCATGGTATTTCTATAAACGTAACCTCAGTAAACTATAAAACTATAACCTTATTCTTAACCTTAACCTCAGTAAAGAAAAGAAAAGAAAATTCACCAAGTAATCACATTATTCTTTGTCTGTGCTTTGTTCATAAACACCTGACAAACATGATGTCACTTGGAGGAGTTGAGGGAGAGAGTTGTTGACTTTCAAATGAACAAAAGCCTATGATTAGATCCCATGTACTGTAATTAGATTCCAGGCATCTAGACAACCACTTGTCGCATGGGGTTATGTAAGAGATATTATGGAAATCTTTGTAAAGTTATTGGGAGTCGGATAGACAGTTCGTCTAGCAAAATAATATATGCTGGCAGATCACAAAGGGGGAGGATCAGCTCCTAACGTCCCAGTATTATGATAATTTGACATTGATCATACTGTAGAGTGTAGAATGAAAAATGGGCATACCCCTTTTAACATTTTTAGGCAATTGAAAATCACTGGTTATGAAAAGATTGCAATAATGATCTATCGCCATCCAATTGATTTCCATCCCCGGCCGGGGATCAAACCCCAACCTCCCAGTCCCAGGGCGAACACTAACCACAAGGCCATTGAGCTGGCCATAATGTGATCCTAATGTCGAAGGCATAAATAACCTCTTGTCTTCAGCCTAGAGAACATATTGTACAAAATGTGTAATGGGGTAGTATTTGTGAGTTTCACCAGGAGGGTGAACACTCTATCCTTCCCAGTTCTGCACCTTATTAACAGGTGCCGCGACCAACCTGTAGGAGTCACTAATGCATTATGCCTTATAATGCATTATTCAGCCTGTGTGATTGCTTTTGTAGAGGGGCGGGTTGCCGACTTAAACAGTTACAAATATATAGGAACCATACTGTATACCATATACTGTATGATCTATCTGCCCATGGTAACCCTGGATTTCACTGGGAACCAAGTGATCTCTCTGAACTGGTTCCTACCTACAGCATATGCGATTGAATATTCCTTCTGCACCTATATGGGTACTATATTTGGATAATGTGCTTGCATGTGCAATTCATACCACTTTTACACAGTTACATAACCTCCTTGAGCATGCATAGTTGAAATGGCACTACTATACAACATTGACAACAACAATGAAAATGTTTTAACCCATTCTGAACGGGAACCACTTTTGGTGTTTTAACTAAGCATTATGTTATACTTTAGCTATTGAAAAATAGCAGATCTACAAGCTTGTAGGTCTGCTATTTTTTTTTTATCGTAAAAATGCGGCACAAATCTTTGAATATATATTCTTTCAGAACGAGTGTCTTTTTTATTTCGATGTCAGGCCTAAATGTTTTAAACAGTACACTCAGCTCCTTATATTTAGTAGCATCATGATTGAATATGATTTGTATGCGTCCATATTCAAACAAGCTGTAGTTTGTCTTGACTGGCTGCCCTCGTAATCTGGCCTTCACGCTGTATTTGTTTATTGGTACCTAAAAACGGGCGACTGTGGCTCAGGAGGTAGACTCAGAGCAGGTCGTCCAATGATTCATGGGTTGGCGGTTCGAAAATTACCATTTACCTTCCCCCACTCAATCAACACCAATAGTAGGCTACTGCAGGAGAGACAGGTGTCATACTAAACACAATTCACAATCAACAGAAATGCTGTTAAAACCCAGGTACCGTCCTTTTATAATTCATTGTTGGTACAAATGATAAAATAAGAATAACATGCAACACTAATGACCTCCAAGCTGGCTTGCTGTAAAATGGAAGCAGCTGGGTAGTGTATATGTCTGTTTGTTCCTCTTTAGTCTATACGGCACGGACTACCCTGTGACAGTCATAGTTTTAGTAGATTAAATCAACACGAAAGTGTACCGGTACTCTTTGGAGCGCAGATCTCCACCAGGCCAAAAAGCCTATCCAAGGCCAAGGCTGTGTCAGTTATGGGGTGCACATGACTCACGCGTGCCACAAACTGTTTGCGTTTGTGGCACGCCCCATGAGCAGAAGTGAAACCGGTAAATGTGCTCTCTAGAGGCCTATCAAATATCAACATGCCATTCCAATTTTGGTATTATTGTGTTGTGTTGCGTTGGGTTGTTGTTGCATTGCATTCATGATATATGTTTTTTATAAGAAATAGGCCCCGCACACAATTTTGTAAATGTATTTGAAAATGGTATGTATCAAAACCCTGTTTGACGGTCATTGTCACATGATGCATGAGACATTTGTGTCTAAATTGGTGAGAATAAGTCACATTTTTCTGCAACTAACGGTTGCAGACATTTTGGGCAGACCCTGTTCATGATTCGTGGCAATTTTTGCAAAATTTGGAAGCCAATCGTAGCCAATCAGAAATAAACAAATCAGCCCTGCAATTTTACTCATATGGATATGAAGCATAAACTGATGGTGGAAAAAGTAGCCTATTAATTTATCCAAAGAGTAATAAGTAGTAAATCTTCTCCAAACACATGTAGGCATTATCAAATGTAACTCAATATCCTATACACAGAGTCACATACCTGACAGAATGGCAGACTGATTTGTTTATTTTTGGAACACAGTTCTTATATGACGCAATCTCAGATTTTATACTTCGGTGACCCAGGGATAGCATGGGATAGAGTGACATCAGGACGATTCAAGAAAATCTTGTCAGGCAGAAATGGGTGTGACCTACTGTATATTGGCAGTTGTGTCATGTTCCAAAGATTGTATGACAGGAGTCAGGACGGTTCAAACTTCAAGAGTTAATTAATGGCCACATTTTGAAGAAGCCTGTTATTGCGTCACCATGAAGCTGATTTTAAACATTTGGGGTGGAGAGGATACAGATACAGCACGGTGTTATTGCGTCACCATGAAGCTGATTTTAAACATTTGGGGTGGAGAGGATACAGATACAGCACGGTGTTATTGCGTCACCATGAAGCTGATTTTAAACATTTGGGGTGGAGGATACAGATACATGAAGCTGATTGTAAACATTTGGGGTGGAGGATACAGATACATGAAGCTGATTTTAAACATTTGGGGTGGAGGATACAGATACATGAAGCTGATTTTAAACATTTGGGGTGGAGGATACAGATACATGAAGCTGATTTTAAACATTTGGGGTGGAGGATACAGATACATAAAGCTGATTTTAAACATTTGGGGTGGAGAGGATACAGATACAGCACGGCCAGGTGCAAAACCTCGTCCCCGACCGTTCTGGCCTGGCTGAGATAATAGTTTCAATAAAAGTACAGAAGTTAAATTTGGCTGAAGAATAACATAATAACTTTTATTATTCACAGTTTCAGAGGAAAACACATACAACACAGTTATTTTTTGAATTGTCAAAACAAGCCAACTCAGGGTTGAAATGTCAAATGTAGTTACATTCCACCTTGAACGATACATGGCATGATACAAGACAAAATACTTCGGTCCAGTGGTTTGTTCTCAATAAACACAACACTGGTCATAAATAACAACAAATATGACAGCATGCACATTCATCACTCACTGTTTGCACAGGTTTTACAATAGACATTTACCTGGCCACCACAACCATAAAGCTAAATGTTCCACTTATTAAAAGCATTATTTTCATCATTGCCCAGTGTAATGCACCAGAATAATAACAGAAATGCCCCCCCCCCCCACCCCCACACACACACACACACACACACAACAATCTATGACACAAAATTCACACCCGTGTGAAGTGAGGGGCACTCTTATCATCATACATCATCATGACGTAAAAGAGACACTAAGCCGATTTGCTCAGACACTATGACGTAAAATTCTCCATGCATTGTCAATGGGAATTTACATTGTGTAGGACGAAATTCTACACTAATAGCTGAATATAGGAAGGGCTAGCGCCCCTCAAAAAAAGAAACTGGAAAAGTGAGAAGTGATATACAGTTACAAATACTGCAACACAATGTTCGGTTTCAAATGAAACAAGGAAAATGAAATACTAAGTAAGTTAAAAATGTAGCACTTCCTGGTGGCCTGTTAGTATCTAAGGCAGTATTTCCGTATGAAATAAGACTATAACGCATCATGTCAATACTTAGTAGGCCTATAATGTTTGTCACATCTCCAAAGACCAGTAATAACTCACTCCAACAATAATTCATCCAATGCTTTACCGGCAAATTAAACTTCTGTAATGTACGTTTAAAAGAGTCCTCAGGAGACCTGCATTATTTTGTTCAGACAATGTGACTTCCTTCCTTCTGCATGTCAGTGTGTGGGCATGGGTTTTCCTTTTGCTGCTCTCTGCTATCTATTGACAGGTCCCACCCATCACCAGATTGTATTGTCCGTGGCAATGCCTGGCCAGCCACCGTGAGCCACGCACGTTTTAAGTTGCTGCTGTTAATGCCTGTGATTGTTAGACTGCATTGTGTATTTTGGTATAGTCTTTTGAGACTTTATTGTGTTTCTTTTGTTCCTATATCAAACACTTGTGGATTGCTTTTCAATATAGCTGTCCTTTACTAGAAGTGTACAATCTATGCTGTGAAGTTGTGCCCTTTGAGAAAACATGACTTGAAGCTGCGTCAGTTCAGTTTTTAACTCAAGGGCACCCTGTTTCTTCCATTTAATACAGTATAAATAAAAACGGCATACAGATGAAAAGTCTATGGTATTTTCAATGATGCTAATTGAATACACATATATATATACCCAGATAGGTTTCAGGGGAGTTTTAGCTGCAACCTTTTGGTGTTAAGAGGTATTGTTACAGTAGGAAACAGCAAACTAACACATTCCATTAAGGTCACGTACCAGCACTTGTCTATAATACATTATGGGTAGAGAAATGGAGCAATAATACAACGTTCAGTACGGTTGAGGCCACTTGTGGATTTAAGAAAAGGATGGAATAAATTACACAATGACAACATTATAAATTCGAAGAGTTAATTAGAAGAGTGATTTATAATATATTTATCGCTATTATGGTATTTAGGATGGTTATCTTTTAATTGTATAGTGGGTATTGTCATACCTGATTTTAAACATTTGGGGTGGAGGATACAGATACATGAAGCTGATTTTAAACATTTGGGGTGGAGGATACAGATACATGAAGCTGATTTTAAACATTTGGGGTGGAGGATACAGATACATGAAGCTGATTTTAAACATTTGGGGTGGAGAGGATACAGATACAGCACGGCCAGGTGCAAAAACATCATCCTCGTCCCCGACCGTTCTGGCCTGGCTGAGATAATAGTTTCAATAAAAGTACAGAAGTTAAATTTGGCTGAAGAATAACATAATAACTTTTATTATTCACAGTTTCAGAGGAAAACACATACAACACAGTTATTTTTTGAATTGTCAAAACAAGCCAACTCAGGGTTGAAATGTCAAATGTAGTTACATTCCACCTTGAACGATACATGGCATGATACAAGACAAAATACTTCGGTCCAGTGGTTTGTTCTCAATAAACACAACACTGGTCATAAATAACAACAAATATGACAGCATGCACATTCATCACTCACTGTTTGCACAGGTTTTACAATAGACATTTACCTGGCCACCACAACCATAAAGCTAAATGTTCCACTTATTAAAAGCATTATTTTCATCATTGCCCAGTGTAATGCACCAGAATAATAACAGAAATGCCCCCCCCCCCCCCCCCCCCCACACACACACACACAACAATCTATGACACAAAATTCACACCCGTGTGAAGTGAGGGGCACTCTTATCATCATACATCATCATGACGTAAAAGAGACACTAAGCCGATTTGCTCAGACACTATGACGTAAAATTCTCCATGCATTGTCAATGGGAATTTACATTGTGTAGGACGAAATTCTACACTAATAGCTGAATATAGGAAGGGCTAGCGCCCCTCAAAAAAAGAAACTGGAAAAGTGAGAAGTGATATACAGTTACAAATACTGCAACACAATGTTCGGTTTCAAATGAAACAAGGAAAATGAAATACTAAGTAAGTTAAAAATGTAGCACTTCCTGGTGGCCTGTTAGTATCTAAGGCAGTATTTCCGTATGAAATAAGACTATAACGCATCATGTCAATACTTAGCAGGCCTATAATGTTTGTCACATCTCCAAAGACCAGTAATAACTCACTCCAACAATAATTCATCCAATGCTTTACCGGCAAATTAAACTTCTGTAATGTACATTTAAAAGAGTCCTCAGGAGACCTGCATTATTTTGTTCAGACAATGTGACTTCCTTCCTTCTGCATGTCAGTGTGTGGGCATGGGTTTTCCTTTTGCTGCTCTCTGCTATCTATTGACAGGTCCCACCCATCACCAGATTGTATTGTCCGTGGCAATGCCTGGCCAGCCACCGTGAGCCACGCACGTTTTAAGTTGCTGCTGTTAATGCCTGTGATTGTTAGACTGCATTGTGTATTTTGGTATAGTCTTTTGAGACTTTATTGTGTTTCTTTTGTTCCTATATCAAACACTTGTGGATTGCTTTTCAATATAGCTGTCCTTTACTAGAAGTGTACAATCTATGCTGTGAAGTTCTGCCCTTTGAGAAAACATGACTTGAAGCTGCGTCAGTTCAGTTTTTAACTCAAGGGCACCCTGTTTCTTCCATTTAATACAGTATAAATAAAAACGGCATACAGATGAAAAGTCTATGGTATTTTCAATGATGCTAATTGAATACACATATATATATACCCAGATAGGTTTCAGGGGAGTTTTAGCTGCAACCTTTTGGTGTTAAGAGGTATTGTTACAGTAGGAAACAGCAAACTAACACATTCCATTAAGGTCACGTACCAGCACTTGTCTATAATACATTATGGGTAGAGAAATGGAGCAATAATACAACGTTCAGTACGGTTGAGGCCACTTGTGGATTTAAGAAAAGGATGGAATAAATTACACAATGACAACATTATAAATTCGAAGAGTTAATTAGAAGAGTGATTTATAATATATTTATCGCTATTATGGTATTTAGGATGGGTATCTTTTAATTGTATAGTGGGTATTGTCATACAACTGATTCATAGGGTAAGAGCTGTTTAGCTAATCTGATCATCTGATTTAAATAATACAAATATGAATGTCAAATGTAGATAATAGCACTGGAAATGAGAGATTTAAATTGTATAGCTTTTTAAATAATATTAAAGTCTATAATATGTAATTATTCCAGGTGAGAGGGGAATACCAAAATGGCAAGATACTGTAGGCAGAAAGATGAAGCTTAGTTATCTTGAATACATTTCTGATGACAGTACAACACAATTAAAAAATGACCATAATCTTAATTTACATGCAGTGGAATTCACTCAGTCAAAATAGGTAGCTGAATTTAACGTTTGTGTTTGGCCGACACCCTGATCTGTGGATTTAGATGTGCGCAACTTCCAAACAAAAAATGACCGCTTACAAATAATAATACAACAACAACAAGGCAACCTAGAGGTAGTGCTGTATTCAAGACATGGTCAACAACAAAACTGGTTGGGGAGGGTGGCCCAGTTTTCCATTACAGAGACAAGTTGCTATAACGGAAGGCAATTTTTGATCTGTGGAATGGAAAAGCTCATGATTAGGTATAGCAAGTCATAAGAGTGTCAAACACCTTACTATTGCTATAATAATGAGAGAATTAGGCTTTCTACAAATCTACATACTTTTGGAAATAATACCACCTGTATTTAGGGTCAAAGACTTTAAGGATCTATTCCCTAATAATATTTATAGTCATGAATAAAGCCAGTAATTCTGTTTTATTGTCATTCATATAAATGTTTGCCATAAAATCTCATTCAGTGTAAGATTAAGCTTTTATATTAAAATTTAAATTAAATAAAAGGAATGAAAATACACCCGCACACTGTGTATCTGCCTCGGTACTTTCTTAAATGCAACGTTTCGGTCCCTCTGGACCTTCTTGGTCCGGAGCAGATACAGTGTGCGGGTGTATTTTCATTCCTTTCATTGATGTCCACTGGCCGATCGCACCTGTGCATACGCCTGACTTCTAGGCGAAAGCGAAAGCTTTTTCCTACAATATTAGATTAAACAAAATTACTTTTTTCACAATCGCAAGCTGTCATTGCTTAAACTGTCAGAACTGTCATTACTTAGGAAAACGTACTTAAAAATAACGCAAGTTAAATATTATTGCTGCTAGTAATAGTAGTTCGTGGAATCATTGTTCTTGTTGAATAAATGACATTTAATTAATTTTGTGGGCTTTAGTGAATACGTCATTCAGAGTAACAAAATGTCATTCAGCGTAACATCAGTATTATTTATTAAAATGTAATTACTTTGTTGACAAAAACAAATATCAAAGGATGAAGTTAAAGATAGTTTCATAGATTTATGATTTATATTCAGTGTAGCCATTTATATTATAAAGTTGTCTTATAATACCTTAAAATGCCATAGTTAAAAAATGACATACAGTTATCAGTGTTCATACAACAATTAAATATACCGGACAGTGATACATATTTTCATGGGTCTTTGACCCATTACAGTATAAGTAAGTAAGTAAGTAAGTATAAGAAAAATAATTGTGTGCATAAATTACTCATATAATTAAGTAATTATTCAAGTACTGATGTAATTAATACAATAATAAATCTGAGAATGAACTTAAACAGCACCCTTTATACTTTATTGACAGTAAATCTCTTAAAACTGCAATAGCCAACTATGGAGAAATGCGCAGAAAGAAAATCATGAGTGGTTTTGGTCCAAGACTGAGTCAAGACAGAGTACAATTGCATGCGAGATCAACATGGGACCGAAAACCATTAACTCATTCGGCACCTAGATCGCCTTTTGGCTTATGCGGAGGGACGTAGTTTTTAGAATCGTAATATCTCGGATTCTTCTTTTTGGGTCAAAACAAGCTTGATTTACGCCTCATTTCTCTAAACAATATGATCCTCGGTTACAAAACGTATGTTTTGGGTGAATTAAATAATATTCGCGGCACCCGTTACATAGCGAAAATTCACATTTCTGATTCTCGGCTTCCGAGTGAAACGGCTTTCAGAATAAGATGCTGTGCCTATTAAATGACTGGATGGGGTCCTGAGACACCACCAGATGGTGCTGTTGGCGGTAAATGGTTAAAATGTGGTCTAGAGACCAGACTACAGCTCTACCTCTGGTGAGAGAATGAATGATATACAACACTGTTTCTCAACGTCTGGTCAGGGGCCCACAACTCTTGAGGGTGTACAAATGGAACAATTTTTTTATGTGTTCGTTTAACTCTGACAATGTGACCTCTTATAGACTCTCACAGACATTTTTTTAAAGAGAAGTTACAGCATAACTTGATTCTATGAAGTACAAAATGGAAATGTTGTGATAATTATACATGAATGTACAAAATGCTAAACTATTGCTGCTGCCAAATAGTTCCCATAAATCTAGCATTGTTTAAAGGCGCCTCATTTTCATTAATATAGCACAGCATAGCTGTGAAAATAATAAAAAGTCCCCCCTGTTTCCTAGAACTGGAGGTATGAAAAAAATCATTAACATTGTGAATCACATCTTGATGACATCATCAAGATGTGATTCACAAAGTTAATGCTTTTTTTCAGCTCTAAGGTATAATAATGACATATAAAATGTTGAAAATGAGTGGTATTCCCCTTTAAGTAAACCATATTGTACCTTATGTGACAGATAACAAGATGGCAGGACGGTGTAATTTGTGATTCAGCTATCAAATGTCAGTACAGTAGTTGGTCATATAAAAGTAGAGCTGACTTAATAGCTATATACATTAATACGTTGCACAACAGGTCACTACTGTACATATGTACACACTGTATCTCTCACACAAAAAATGATCTGTGCAACTTTGCTGAAAGATAAAAGCTGAGCTGTATTCGGGATACATTTTTGGATACTAGCACAACTTGAGTTGTCTTCGTATAATCCATTACTGTACCATCAACTAGGAGTACTCTAATCTCATACTAAGTATAACTACGTAGGTGAAAGGGTTCGTTGAAGCAGTAGTACTTTATGTAAAGTATTACCCCCTTTGAGGCTAGTTACCATTGAGGTAAAATTTTAGTTGTAGACGTTAAAATCTACTTAATCTACTTTTCTTGGCATGGAAAAATATAGATTTTTGACTCCCTTTAAGAAATGTTGAAGTCTTGTGGAAAAAAATGCAGAACATAATTATGTCACATCGGATGCAGTGGTTTTCACGAAGAAACAAACACGCAGCGCCCATGTTGAGTACCGTAAATACATAATATGTACATGTGTGCCCATCTGTGCAACCATGGGTGTGTTGGCCTTAGCATGAGGTGTGGTCATTCACTTTGCCATCTTACGTGGAGTGAGAAAAGTCAGAATGCTTCTTGGACCAGTTCAGACCTGGTCTTAAGTCAAGTCTAGTCTAAACACAATCCATTAGTGAAGCTGAAACTGGATGGTTTATAACCCTAAATTGTAGCCTAATTCTAAAAGGATGCTAAGGGTAGGAAAGTCATACAAACAACAGTGATTCACGGATTTATGTCTAATTTGGGCCAAAATGGTATTCACTTTGGGCCAAAATGGTTATGCTGTCATAACTCACTGCATTAACAATTAATTTTGATTCTTTCTAGTTTTCCATAAATTAGCAACAAAGCCCATAAATACATAACATAGTAGGCCCTTAGAACCAACATTATTGATCATGACTTTTCCAAAACAGTAGAGATTAAGAACCAAAACTATTTTTGTTTGTGTATTTTTGTTTCACATTGCAACCACCATGTTCTGGGGTAGCAGCGGCTAAGGAGTTAGTGTCCATCTTGGAATCAGGCATTTTCCCATTAGATTTACCAGACTCCTCCTGGCTGCGCGGCCTTGCATGAAAATACATCGTAAAGCTCTTTGAAGCATTGGAAAGTCTAGAAAGACAATTTATAAGCCTAATTAAATTAGAGAGACTCGTTGTTGTGGGGTGGTGGAGGAGGTGACTGCTTGCTCCTCACACTCTTGCAGTCTGTGACGGCTCGCGACGTCTCCGTCACGAACAGCCGAGAGGACCAGACGGACGTGATGATGCGTTTGTACTCCTTCCTGAAGTTCCTGTTGAGAAGCCCATAGATGATGGCATTTAGACAGCTGTTGAAGTACGCCATGAAGTAGCTGACCACAAACAGCCACTCAGGAATGCGCGGCGCCACGCGATGCGGGTCTATGGCGACTGCCAAGCCAATCAGGTTCAGGGGAGCCCAGCAGATGGCAAAGAGCACAAAAACAACAAACATAGTGATGAAGTTCCTTAAGTCACTGGGCTTGAGGTGGGGACTTTCATCAATTTTCACTTTGCGGCGTACCTGGAAAATATGAAGATAAGAGATTAGACCGTAAATGATTCCACAAGATGTACACAGTCACAGTCACGTGTGCTCTCTCTCTCTCTCTTAACGTGTGATCAAAAATGCCACAGCTCGCCTGGTTATCAAACCAGCCAAAGTTCTCACATGTCACATGAGTACAAAACTCTACTGGAATGACTGACCTGGTTATCGTTATTATTACTGAGTATTATGATTATTATTATGTTATATCTTTAATATAGAAAACTAATAATTTGTTCCAAATAATTTGGATGAAGAGGTAATACTTTTGGACAGAGGTCTTAACCGTCTGCGTTGGAGTAGCTAAACGAAAAGCGCTCACATATAGTACACTTGTGTTGGACAGTACATGCAGCCACCCACCCACATGCATAACTGTACAGTTAATTGTCCACAAAACAGCTTAATAAGCACGCCCACTTTGATAGGGTTTCTTTGTTGTGCTTTTTTCAACTTTAAATTTTTTTTCTCCTTAAATGTCACAGTAGATAAAGTAACACAATGTGTCACTTCGTGGTATAAGTATAATTAAGTTGGCCTATAATTAATACAAAGTAATTTCTTTGTATATTCAAGTTATTTGTCATCATCTGCCCTGTGCAAACAGAAATTATGCATATGTGCTGATAATTAATTGTCAATTTTTAAGTTGTAATTGTCACAGCCCTAGCATAAGATGCCATTCAATGACATTGTGGGGTGTAAAAACCTACAGCACAAGCCCACCTGAATCACTAGCACCCAGATACGCAGGTAGCAGAAGGTCACCACGCCGATGGGGACCAGGAAGTGAACGACCACTACTGCCACCGTGTAGGAGCTGCTGACGGTCTGGGAGAAAGTGCAGGAGTAGACGCGAGGGTCGTAGCGCAGGGAGCCGACAAAGTAATTTGGGAGGATGGCCACTACCGTGAGGCACCAGATTAAGGCGACGAACACCAGGGTGTTGCGGTAGCTGTACAGGCGGCTGTAGGAGAAGGAGTGGCAGATGTAGCAGTAGCGGTTCACCGCGATCCCTGCGATGTTGAAGATGGAGCCGATGACGCTCAGCCCCATCAGGAAGCCGCTGATCTGTGGACAGAGATCGGACAGGTGAAACTCGTCACTGGTGAAACAAGCTTGTTCAGAATGTGGATTGATTGATTGATTGACATATCTGTCAAAAGCATCAAATACAATAAAGCTCAAGAGATTATATTGTCTCCACCGGGCCGAAGGCTTGGGGAGAGAGTATGTTTTGCACCCTGTCCGTCCGGCCGTGCCTCCATTCGTCCTTCCGTCTGTGAACGGCTAATCTCCGGCACCGTTGACTTGCTCGCAGTGAAACTGTGCATAGACTCCCTGGATGCTAGAGCAGAACCTCTGCCACCAGGAGGACGATTTTTGTAAAACACATTTCTTGACAGTACACCTACAGATTTTGACCAAACATCAGGCAAATCGATACACTATCTCTATAGTCATTAAACGATACAGGTCTTTCAGATTTGTCATACGTTTTCATACTTTCATACTACTGGCTAAGATAGGCTTACAAAGTTTGCAGGACTGCTCCGTTTTGAACAAAATGCCTTAAACTCTTAAAGCATCACAGCGTGCGATTTCCATGCAATTTTGCATGCAAATTCCCACTAGGCCGAGGAACACGTGCCACATTTAAATCAGCTTTGTATGCACACTCCTTAGAGGCCAAGGAAAAATCTTTGCTCCGCTTATTTATTAATTTTTACATCTGCCCTTTATAGCACCGGAGGCCAACGTATGTATAACATAACGTATTCACTCACAGCAGCCACCACCGGAAGCCTATCTGTTCTGTTATTGGATGGACCATCTCTTCGGGCTATTGAATTGAAACCATGACTACGCAGTCTGGGAGATGGGCCCTAAAAAAAGCTGTGCCTTGTGGCGGACTTCAAAGGCATTCCTTTAAAGAGCCGCTGAAACTTTGATCTGTGTGCTAATATCCTGACCTAAAACGTAAACATAAAGTGCTTGCATGCGTGTGTTGAACTGATTAAACTGCTGAGACCCTGAAGTGCATTTATATATCTGAAGCAACACCTTAAATGGATTTACTTTATTTATATGATGGGCTAGATTGCCTGTCAAACAGGCAACAGCATATATGAGAAATACAGCAGTGAGGGATTGGAATATGCATGGCTGTCAGTAGGACAGTCCTGCCTGCTTGATTCCTCTGGACTTTCATCTAATGAGCGAGTGGAGGATTTGTTTTATTGCTTTTGTAGGTACAGTTTAAATAAAGTAGGCTATTATCTAATATCTAAATGTTGTTATGTTGTAGGTATGGATATGTTATGAGTTAAAAAATAAGTCGCCCCCCCCCCCCACCCCCAACTGAGAGGTTTGCCAAAGACATGCAGAAAAATGTAATAGTCGATAATAAATACATTCACACAATATCCGGAGTAAAAGACAACGACAAATAACAAAAACAGCATAGGTAATAGGTTATAATGGTCCAGCTAAGTATTCTGATTTACCCTCATCACTGACAAGCTTGATGTAGCCACCCACTTGAACATCTTCTTTACAAACATTGCAACAATGCTGGTTAACAAACTGCCCTCCCACTCTGGGCGTTTTGGTTTAGAGCACATCAAAGCCTTCTACAAAAACCTTGGTGTTTGTAAAGATGATTTTAAAATGGCAATGGTAACAACCGAGGAGGTACTTAAAAAACTGAGTGCCCTCCAACCCCACAAGGCCACTGGCCATGACAATATTCCCTCCAAATTTCTCAGAGACACTACCTTTTCCATAGCTCCAGTCATCACCCACATAGTTAACCTCTCCATCAAACAGGGACAGGTCCCCCAAGATTTTAAACTGGCCAAAGTAACCCCCCTGTACAAGAAAGGGAGTAAATTAGAACCCGGCAACTACCGCCCTATTTCTATTCTAAGCTCCATCTCGAAAGTGATGGAAAAAATAGTCTATGAACAGGTTGAAAAGTCTGTATGGAGTTTGTGCTTAAAATGTACTGTAATTCTACAAACTGTTAATAAATATTTCAATCAATCAATCAATCAATCTGTCAGTTCTTTAGGGTCTTGAAATTACTGTAGCTAATCGAGGTAGTATACGAGACACATGCTCATCTACACCCTCCCACATGACCAACCAAAGGAGGCATAATGACTAAATTGGGGTAATTTGCATATTGAAAAGCCTAATGTCTGTAATGTAATGTCTCCCAAGAGGTGCAGAGTCATCAATAAATCTACACCCCCCCCCTTGAAACAGACCATCATGCAGATAATGCAAATTGGTACGAAGCAATAACACAGTTAATAAATCTGGCACTCTGTAAGAAGAAATGTATCAATGATGCCTGGTGACAAGCCAAACAGGACCTGGCAGTATGGGTAATCTATCTATTTGAGTGATCAGTGAGCCATTTATGAATTGAGAAACTTCAATATTCTCTGTTGGTCATCATGACGCATAACAGTTTTGTTGGATACAAGCATTTAATGTGTAAAGTTCTACTAAAATATACAGTATATATATTTTTCCATCTTGAGGGATTCGTATAGTGTGTGTGTGTGTGTGTGTGTGTGTGTGTGTGTGTGTGTGTGTGTGTGTGTGTGTGTGTGTGTGTGTGTGTGTAACGGATGTCTACAACTTTACCAACTTATTTTGTAAAGTAGCAGCTAGCCTACTAAAGCCTACCTACATTAAATAAACCTGGTAGGAGTAGCCTACTGTCTACTCTACACAAACCATATACCACTTTTATCTGACTCCAGATCAGTGGAGCCGCCCGTCAGGATTCACAGCAAGTGCATACACAGCAAGTCCCCTCTGGAATTTGTCAATTTGCTTTATCTGGTGTGCGCTTGACACAAGTTTGCCAGCGCTAACATAGGTAGGGCCCAACACAGCCCACAAGATGGGCTGTGGAGAGAATTTTCCTACTGCAACCACTCTCTTGTGTGTGTGTGTGTGTGTGTGTGTGTGTGTGTGTGTGTGTGTGTAATGTCATGATAGCATGGTAGATTGGTAGAATGATGGAGGTCATCTCACCATGCATTGTGTGTCCCCCAGTGACCATCCATCATGAAAGAGAGCATAGAGAACTAGAGGGTATGGGTAGATCGCTGCTACAAGGTCTGCAAACGCCAAGCTCACCACAAAGACGTTACCTGTGAGGAAGAGAGGGAGGCATGCTTTCCATTAGATAAGATTGTGAAGAGACGGAAAGGGAGGGCAGAAAGATGGGATCACATTACACGTGTAGCGTTGACTTGAATCACAACACATTAACCAAGCTATACTGTACTGTATTGTGTGACAAACAAGCTCACAACATGCCATGATGTGTTGTGAGCTTGTAGATGGGCTATTCTTGCAATTTCTGAACCAAAATTATTTTATTGCACACACGCACGCACACCAAATTATTCCATTAAACGCATTAATTCTGCACTGTGAACATTTTACAGATGTCAAAAGCTGGACATGATGTGCTAGAGATTCGTTATCCAATATCTAAAGAAATAATTGGATTGAAGTTCACACCATTGTGCAAATGTGAACTTCAATCAAACATTAATTTGGGAATACAAGGGATGGTGAGTCTAGCCCAACCTTGCGGTGAGGCCGGCTCATTCATTTGAAGCTGAATAAATAATAAAAGGTAAGTAGCCAATAGAGACAGGAGCCTACATATATGCTTCTGTAGCATACCGTTATTTGATGCCATATGATGTACATGAAGTACATCCCCTGGACATGATGCTAGTACAGTATGTCACAGGGACTTCATAGCCTCAATCCAACCCTTCTGGTTCTGAGTGACAAGCATTGGGTGCCATTTTTATAGTCTTTGGCATGGCTGGGGAATTCACCATATTCACACAGCGGCAATTGCTATTAAGTTAATTAAATAAACCAACCCGCAAATATCATGTGAGAAAAATGGCCGCTGCATGTGTGTATAGAGTCAATTGTCAATCTCAGGGACGACACTAAACTACAAGGCAATTGCTCGGATCGCCACCATCTCTAGTTGAGACTGAAGTTTATGGCTGCACTGCAATTCATGAGGCTTCTAGTAGTCTACTGTCTACTTTAGAAATAAGTTGTGAAGCAATGTATGTCATTAACCCGTTCAATCCGGGCAGCGCCGTCGCTACGTATACGCACAATACACACTGCGAGTAGGGCAACATGCCGAGGGGGGCAACAAAATGTGCCAAAAAGTGCCGTTTCTGGTGTGCACGTGTGCCGCCACCGCGTCTGAAACGGTTGACAAATGACAGAGCTACCGTGTCGGGGTCCCTCTTCTGTACTGTACTGTACTGTACTGGCACACCCGAAATCATCATATATACAGTTAATGTGCATGTGTGTTTGCGTTTGGTTGCGCACAGGTGGTGAAAAACAACCACGCTGTTTTCGTGCTCAGACCCAGCCAGCCAGCCAGCAAGCAAGCCACACACACACATACTGTACTGTAGATCCGTAAGGGAGTGGTTGCACCACTCAAAAAATCTTCAAAAATCTGAAGAGGCTACTGGAGATTGGAGAACCTGATTTGGACATGATCTGATGCAGACAATGTCACTATGACAGAAAGAGAATATGGGTCTGGCCACATTCATTCACCCCATAATCTCAGTGGAAATTGGGGAATATGTTGTGAAATAAAAAGTCAGAAAACTGGAATGTGGGAAAATGCCTTATTTTTACATTTTCTTAGTTCAAACCATTCCATGATTTCCCCATGCCCACACATCTGTGGGCTCTCTGTCTCTCTCTCTCTCTCTCTGAACAGAAACAAGTCGCGATGCGGCCCCTTCACTTCACACACACACACACACACACACACACACACACACACACACACACACACACACACACACACGTCACACACACATGACTTTGTCCCTATAATGTGCACGCAAGAGACGCCCAACACACCAGTATAGAAGAGAGATAGTCACTCACTTGTTGTAACTTGTGGGGGCTATATTGTCTTCCATAAAAAATATTTCGAAGCGATGTTAAACTCTGCATGGCTCATTTCCATGCGTCACAGTCAGGGACCCTGCTGACGATTTGGTGGATGGTGTCCACTGGTTACCATACTACTGCATATAACAGAGCTGCATGATCTCATTGCAGATCGGCTATTTTGCCGTTTGTGAGGACGCACACATGAGCGCGCATTATTACGCGCCGGAGCCGCGGAGAAAATTGTTATTTATAATGTAGTGAAATGGAAAATAATGCGTGTGAAATGGCATGTGTGGCGTGGTGCGTGGTAAAGGGTTAACTTGCATGCCTGTCACACTCAAAGGGTGAGACTTGGCAGCCCTGCTCATAATAGCAATTTTCTAAAGCGGCTCTGCCATGTAATAAAGCACGCCCATGTGTGCGTCCTCGCAGATGGCGAAAGTAGCCGATCTGCATGAGATAACGCAGCACTCTCGTTGGGAGGGGGAGCAGCACAAATAATATGAGAGTATAGTATAGTATAGTATAGTATAGTAGGGCATTGTCCATGTCCCTGGTATATGCATACTTGCCATGCATATACATGACTAATATAATGTATAGCTCCGACATACATATAGGTATGATGTCTGTGATATGAAATGTGAGCTTAGTTTACCATAATCACAGTAATCCTTAATGCATCAAGGAAGGCAATTATGTTTCTGCAACTGTCAAATAGGTATTCTACATCTATTCTAAGATGAATGCATGAATTAATGAATTAATTAATTAATAAGCTAAGTTTTGTGCATCGTGGCCCTCAGCATGGCACCCTACACATAATGTAATTGGGGAACCTGGTTTATACTGTGGCCCATCTAGCCTCATTAACTAAAATCTGACTATAGTTTGCCATAGCTCTGGAGATTGTTCATGACTGTCCTCTGGTGTATGGTATCAAACGCTTTTTTGAAGGTGATCACAGCTGACAGGTTCGACTCCCTGACACCTTCCAGAATCCTCCTCAGAGCCAGACTATTTATGTGCGCAGCAAGAAAGCCATTCTGTGAGTTTCTCAGCAAATGTTCTAAGACAATTGTTAGCTGTCTTGGCGACTAGTGAGCTTAAGCTGATGCCTCGGTAGTTGTCCGTCAAGTATGGGTAGGTCATGTAAGGTCGCATTCACACCTCTAATTCGGTAGACTCGATGCGAATGGGCGGATTAGTTGCATCATTTTTGCATATTTAATTTGCTGCGTTTGCCTTCACACTGCGCTGTCATCCGCAGCAATTGGAAACGCAGCAGGGACCTTTGTCAATGTGTTCAATTCATAAACTACACAGTGAAATATATATATGTTAAAAAAGTATATACTTTGAGTAATAGTTTAGGACATAAAGTGATGGTAACGTGGTTGCAGTGTGTATCGTCGGGAACTGGACGTGTGTGTGTGTGTGTGTGTGTGTGTGTGTGTGTGTGTGTGTGTGTGTGTGTGTGTGTGTGTGTATTGACTGCGTAATAACGGATGTCTACAATTTACCAACTTGTTTTATAAAGTAGCGGCTAGCCTACTAAAGCCTACCTACATTAAATAAACCTGGTAGGTTAATAGGAGTATAGCCTACTGTCTACAGTACTCAAACACACATACCACTTTTATCTGACTCCAGATCAGCGGAGCCACCCGTCCATTCCCGGTCCAGGTCTGTAATACGAGCACAAACACTTTATGCAACCTGCAACATTGTGCAAATGTGAGATGGAACCTAATCACCTCCATTCCCTTGCTATATATCCTGTACAGTGCATTGTTCGCGTGTAACCTTCAGCATAAGCCTATGATGGTCTGGCCATATTTCAATAAGGGCTTCTATCTCTTCATTAGACCATGTGTGTACTGTGTCCACGGGACATCTTAATAATGCCTTCTCCTTCCTTCTCGTGTGCCAAATAGGCAAATACCAACCATTCACTCCCTATGTTTAATGCGATTGCATTCATACCTGCAGTGATCCGCACTCTGCTGCGTTTTGAAGCGAAGCGAAACCCCGGTTTTTTGAGTAGTAGAATGTGGTTCTTTGGTGCGCATTAGGATGCGATTGAGCAGCAGGATTCGTTTTATTCGCAGTAAAGCTTTCTGGTGTGAATGCGACCTAAGACTGGAGCTATCGGGTCATCCTCCTGCTTGGTTTCATTGATGAGCTTGCAGCGCTGGTTATTCCTTTGGATAACTCTGCAACCTCCCTGAGTATTTGGGTCAGCTCCTGTTGTTCCAGTGTTCCAGTAGCTCCTATTTATTCTGCTTATACTCCTCCCTCAGACCCTGATTACTATAATAAACAAGCAATTAATTGCCTTCAATTGCCTTACTTCCTTACTTCCTTCCCTTCTTGCAAAGACTTTCTCCTCATTTGCTTTTAAATATATTTTTTAAGAGCACAGTGATCACAGTATGAAGTTTGTGCTTGATTACTTTGAAAAGGTTTTGTCAACTAAAGAGAGAGAAAACATTACGAAGCCAATTCCATTGAGAGAAAAATTACCAAGCCAAATCCATTTAGATAACAATTACCAAGCCAATTCCATTTAGAGTAAAAGTCTCTCTTTTGTAAAGTTTAATAATATTGTGCATACTGCAGAGAATCCGGTTTCACAGAACTTTAGAGTCTTTTCAGAAATGCTTTTAAATGCTATACCCTGGGATTTTAGGTTTTAGTTACTCCTTTGAGTTCCTCCTGGAACGTCCCTATGCCAATTAGCAAAAAATGCTTTCCACATATAGTAAATATCTCAAGGCACTCTCACTTTTTTCTATATTTTGGAAAATGTATGTAAAATGTAAATGTATGTATTTACAGTAAGAAAAGAAAATGCAACACAATAAAAAATTCACATTTTCACCTATAATCACGGCCCAAATACACCATGTTCAAAAGTGGTTAACACATATTTTGGGAGGTATAGAATTGGCTTCTGTATTAGTTAATGAGTGCACACAACTGATCAGTTGTGCAGTATATATTGCAGTAAAGTGCGATTGTCCCAAAATCCCAAGACACACCTTGAACTTGTCTCATGGCACACTGTTCACTTCTGCCGACTTCTTGGTGTAACATCATGTCCCCAGGGGGTGCTGAAGGTCCATGTAATCCTTCTTTCACACATTGTTGCCAATGTCTGATAGATTGGAAGAAAGCCCATCCAACCATCACAAAAATGTCTCACTACATTGGGGTTATTAATCTGTGAGAGTGTTCCAATTTGCTGCTATAATAATAAATACATACATTTCTAGTGAGTGAAACTTACACTAACCTGGCTCATTGGAGCAGGGGACTTGAGTAATGTATATAGCCCAAGGTGAGACATATTGAAACGTGCTTATTCAGCACCACGGAGAGAGGCACAAAAACATACACATTCGGTACACAATCTATTGCAGTGATTCTCAACCTGTGGGCCGGAGCCCACTGGTGGGCATTGCAAGTGGGCAATCAAATAATTGGCAAAATTTAAAAAATATATAATTTTAATTGTGATACCGATGTACCGAAGTGTACTATGTTACAGTAATCTGCATCTGAGGTCAGACGGGTAGGCCGCAAGTGGGCCCCTCCCGTATCGTCATCAATAATTTGTATTACCGTAATCAGCCATTAATAGTAACAGCTCTCTCTCTCTCTCCTGGTTGGAGTAAACCTGGATAAGTTTACTTACAGTACAAATTTTAAAGTATATACTATACACACACGTCAAGTATATATCAACGAACTTGAGCCACATGAGACACAACCGAGTTGCCATGTTGAACGTTGCAAAGTTGGCTTAGCCGACTCAGGGCCATTCAAGTTGTGAAACTAGTAAATAATGTTCTGGTGAGAGCGTTTGCCCCGACTGCCACTCAAAGTGGCTACTGGCCAATCACAGCGTGTCCTTGCACAACCCGCGTAGGCTTTCGAGGGACGCACCCAGTCAGAACATAAAGTTGTACAATAAAACCCCAACAGAGCATACTATAGTTGTATAACCCAAGTAGAGCATACTAAGTTACAAAATGAAGTTGTCTCAAGGATAGGGGAAAGGAAATTGCACTCATATGAGTGCACATATGTTGCTCAGGGAACCTTGACACGTAGAGTGAGTTAGCCGACTGTCTGATTCCCAGACAGCCTTCCACTTAGCTCCGGCCGTCTCAATGGGAACATTGTCATTGTGTTACACTCTCACTTCCTCTAATGCTCTCTTTCTGTCCGTCTCTTCCCCCTCTCTCACACACACACACACACACCTGAGATTTATATGAGTTTATATGTATAATTTCATTATATACAGATATTCCACTGTTACTTTCTTAGCTTACGCATGTTTCATGATAAATGCTTTTTATGTGATGTATTCCCATGCTTTTTTTGTTCTTGCTTAATGTAAATCGCTCTGGATTAAGAGCGTCTGCTAAATGCCTAAATTGTAATTGTAAATTGTAGATGACAGCTGTTCACGCATTTTCAATGTACGTTACAAAGTTATTTCACAAAATACTGACATAAAATGGACTGACGAGTGACGACATACTTTAGCAGACTGCAGGGACAGAAACTCCGGTACTGAAGGTTACAAAATCAATTCAATTCACTTGCTCCCTCTTTCTCTCTCTCTCTCTCTCTCTCTCTCTCTCTCTCTCTCTCACACACACACACACACACCCACAAACATAGATGGACTGACAACATGGCAGTCTGCATTTGATGGTTCCAGATAAAAAATAAATAAAGCACAAGGCTTGAACTTGAAGCACAATAGACATTTTGCAGAGAATAAAAGGCTAGTGCATTTGACCTGCAAAACAAAACTGAAATGAGCACTAGAACTGTAATGCCAACTTAAGTCTGATTTATTGTACTTGTCATCTGGTGTGCATGCTCCTGTATTGTCTTGTGCAAAACATTTAAAAACGCCAGTGCAAGACAATACATTCTGTATTATCTTGCACTGCTGTTGTTAAATGTTTTCTGTGTCCTCTTTTTCATTTGCCGCATAGCGGCCTGAACATCTACTCTACTCTACATGACGCAAAGCATGGCCAATCAGATCCTTTTTATAAACAGGAATCGTATTCTCGGTGAGAAAGGTTTACTAATTAATATAGCCATAATAATGCATGTGTTACCTAATTATGTAACATAGTGCAACAGTTTATACAGTAACTCAATTATTTTAGAATTTAATGCTAAAATCTACCTCTGAAGTCTGATATAATGGACATACAACCTGCATAATTATCTCAATTGAGAGGACATAAAAAAAGCATGCAAAATCACAAACTGCATATAATATACTGTACAATATAAACATGACATAATGCCATGGAAACCATCAAAAGTGTTACGCAATCTCTCCGTTCATGTGATGCTCATGCAATTATGTACAGTAACAGTGTGGCGGTTTATATTTCAGCTTCATACAGTAACACAGTTTCATGGCTGATGCGTGTATGTATGCAGCCTTGGGGCTTCTTTTCCACTGCTGGACTGCAATATTTAGCTGTTGATTGTTTTGCGCTTATATTTCATTTCTCAATTTAGGCGTAAAGGTGTTTGCTCAGTAACCGGAGCCTCCCTTTCTCTCCAGCTCGTTAATAAACAGAAAATACCAGTAAGACGTCTGAGGGCTGCATCCGCCTATAGGTCAGTGGTTTGGGGACCACCAGTGGTCCTTGAGGCGGTTCCAGCCAGGTGGTCCCCAGCTAAATTATGGAGAGTTGGTAACCAAATGGACCCTTATAGATCTTTAAGTCTTGAGAGCATAACATTTACGCTCTGAAAATATAAATTATTGTCAAACACCTGCATTACTTCATTTACAAGAAGTCTACACAATTAGATAATGTAGAATAATTGCTATTTTGATCAATGTTTGCCTAAAGGATATTATTGTAGACAAAATCGTATCCAACGACAACAAAATATTCTTTCGTTTTGGGTCTGAGAGGCAAAATCTCACCAAATGGAGGTCCGTGGCTCAAATGCTGAATAACTAATAGCCTTGATATGAAAAGGGTTGAAAACCACTGGACTAGGTGACAGCAGACTGCTGGGCGAGCGCTGACGCTTTGGCATGGGGGTCAGATCAACATATGGAATGAATTCTATACTGGCCATATATGGAGCGTGTATTGAGTGTACAGTGTTTGATGTAGTCAGATCAACATTATATGGAATGTCAGAACAGTTCAGCTCCATATATGGGGATCTAAGGGTGGCAGCGGGGGCAGTGTCTTGAGTCTACAGGGTTTGATGAGGGCCTAGTTAGGGCCGGGCCTTAATTTTTGGGCCTGTTGAGAACTCTAGTGTGGCAGCAGAGCAGGGTCTTGAGTGCACAGGGTTTGATGAGGGCCCAGGTAGGGCCTGTTGTAGTAGAGCCTTAATTTTCGGGCCTGTTGAGAACTTTAGTTTTCGCCGGCTGCCGGGCATGGCTGCACAAATAACTTTGGAGCAGGCCCGTCTAAAGTTGAAATGGACAGGTATCAGATGTCAAATGAGAGACATCGAAGAGGAAGGATGCATGGGGAATGTGCGAACAGGTCAGCTCCATATATGGAGATCTAAGGGTTTTAAGTTTGAGGTCAGATGTACAATTGATGGCCAATATTGATGACATCAGGGCACTCCATATATGGGCAATCCCATATATGGTCTTAATATTGATGACATCAGGGATCTCCATCTCTGATGATGTCACGAGGCATGACCGGGGTGACCAACCAACCAACCAACCAAACAATCTGACATACTGACTGACTGGCTGACGGGAAATGCATGATTTCATAGTAAATGTGACCTTTGCGGTAGAAAAAAATATATATTTTTGGATAGGTAGCCATTTATCAGCTTAATTTTTTATAGTGTTCCAGTTCCAATTTTGTCTAATCATTTCATTTTGTCATCTCTTCCAATTTCACTAACTAAATATGTATCTTGTCTGAGTTCTCTATCCTGATTGGATACAATTGGTATCCCAACCTGAAAATATTTTTTCGATTAATAAAGTGCTGGAGAAACATGGAGAAAAATCAAGAATGTTGTGAAAAAATCAAGTAGAACGGGTTGAACGGGTAACACACCTAAAGTCAGAGTGCAGTGGTCACATGAAGTGTACAAATCAAGTGAATCATGTCTCGGATGTCTTATTTCAAAGTGCAGCATATCTCATGCCGCGGACATCAGAGACATCAAAATCACATGTAAATTGCTGCTTTTTATAAGGGCCTCTTGTACGGTTTTACAGAGATGTATACAATAGGATAGTGACATTCAGCATTCAATGTTGTTATGGCTCTATGGTGTATGAATTACATTGACACATTTATTTATTTTATTTGACCTTTACTTTTACAAAACGTTCCTCTGAGATACAAAAAGATCTCTTTTACGAGACAGCTCTGTTTAGGGTAGCAGCAAAACACATAAAGCCTAAGATTAAATATCCCATTTAGAGCAGGCAACTCATGTACTGTATATGTGCTGTTTGTACAGTACTTGACCATCAGGTCAAACTTCATATGAAATCCTGTGTCTGGGTGAGACATGACCTTTAGGTATTGGATGGAGCGCGCGCACCACAGGTATAAGAAAGACGTTCTTTATTGAAATACTGACAATTTAGTCCAGCACCCAGCCTGTCGATGTGCGTATTCTACGTCTGCTCTGAGACATGACCTTTGACATCTAAAGGTCTCAATAGAAGAGCAGGGAGACAAAATACAACCAGATGTAGGGTGCCCACCTGACGACCCCAATGAAACCCTTAGCCCCTTCCTCCCACCACCAGGCTTGGCTCAGGGAGGATGATTTTTGTGTGTCTCTGAATGTATTGATGAACTGGGCGATGGGCCCTATTGTAAACAAGTGTAATGCCTTTATAGTGTTGTCCACTCACAGTTAACAGTTTTTGTGTTGAGTTGTGCTTGAAAATCAATCAATTATTGCCCCTGCCAGTGGGTGTGAAGGGTTGCTGGTTTGGTATGGTGGACGCCAGAGATGTCATGGAGTCTTGGGTGAACTTTGTTCATTGTCACGGTAATGACAAGTTCTGATGCCGCATGTGCCGGGCCGGTGATTCGCTGCACTTACTGGTAGACATTGCCTCAACCAACTCTTTTGTTTCTGATGTTTCTGATGGTATAAACGGATTGTACGGACCCCATTCAGGTATGCGGTTAGGCGCAAGCTTGGCTCAGGGAGGAGAACGCCCCTGCCATGCAGAGTTCAAGGCACTTTGGATAATAACATCATATCCTGTGTTTGTAAAACAGACATACCCGGTAACCATAAACAAACCTGATATGCCCATACATTTATGGCCGTTCCGTCCCTGGCAAAGTCAGTAATGAACTATACACTCTCACTCTCTCTCTCCACCCCCCCGCCGTCTGTGTCTCACCACAACTCAAATCTCTGCTACTCACTTACTACTCTCTGATAGAGGGTTGAGCTGAGATGAGATCAAAGAGTGTGCATGTGCATTACAGCAGTCCTTTGGGGTTCACAAAAAGGCTTTGGTGAGGGAGTGCTGCATGGATCAGGAATCAGGAGAGTGATGGTGGGTACAAGATATAAGGAACGATGAACCTTTCCTCCTCAATATATAAATATTCTTTGCCTTAATGCGTTTATTAATCCTTCTTGGTGAAATAACAATAGGGTGAGTACCGGTATAGCCTAATACCATGGAAAGCATCAAAAGTAAAACAAAGTAAAACGCTGAGCTAGGTGCTATACTCATCTGTATGAATCATTACATTTGCTATGGTCCAGTGCTGAGAGCCCCCCTCCCATCACACCTTCCTCTGAAATTGTGCCAAATTAGTAATAATAATTACTGCACAACATTAATGTGCTGGGTCATCATACTGTGTATAATCAGTCTGACACTAGCAGAGAGATTCCTTTTCAGTTTCACAAAAACACTCCATATTCTTTGTGTCCATGTACAGTAATGTACCAGCCAGCATTACTCTCTTTCATTACATAGAATTGTGTATTCTTATTCTTATGACAAAAAAAAGAACGTAAAAAGAATGAAAACTTTAGTATAATAAATTATGATATATTCCATTTCACCAAAGTGCAGCCTTGTAATGGTATACTGTATATGGCTCTGGGCCATTCATGTCTTTGATCAAGAAGCGTGGCATTTAATGTAACATGTGCAACATTTACGCATTGATCCTGTCAGGACCACATGAATACAAGTGCAAAAATCTAGGAATCCATACATAGCTCACAGCCATCTACGCCCCTGGAAGGATATAGATAGTATAGGCCTACATTTATATACAGTATACTTAAGCATACACTTCATAATACAACAAATAGCAAACACTCTGAACACATCTAGTGTGAGCTTGTACAATTTTCACTATTAAAACAATATATGTTTTTTGTAAAAAATATGCAGCAGCATGGTGTGTGTTTGTTTACAAGTCAGATACTGTAGTTGGCCAGCTGTACCAGTTTACTGTTATGTGGCTTATTTCTAATGTTTTCAGATACATATTTTAGCGTGATGATTAAGTTGAAACCGAGTAATACACTGTCTGGATGAATAAAAACGGAGGATTTCTGTAATCAGTAGCAGCTGTGCTGCACGGATGCGCCGATATGGGGAATTAAACGGGTGAGCTTCATTTTTATTGGCTTTTATTGATGTGGGCCTCGACACGTCATCACGCAGCACATTTTCGTTTTCAGGAAGTAATAAAACAAATATTTTTATGGACTTTTGATATAAAAACACAGAAATGAGACCAGGATTACTGCATGTTTTTGTGAGGGTACTTACCACACTTAGGGTACCTAAGTGTGGACTCTTCATAATCCATCTGAAGAAAGAGAGGATTATACCGAGACATTGGAGATGGAGCCACTTGGAGGGGGATGAGGGGGGAGGGAGGGAAGAGGCGTGAATATTTTTTTTCCTGGGAATTGCACTTGTGTCCTATGTAATGTATACATAGAAATGCTGTTTATACTGTGCTGCTTTTTCCAAATGAAATAAATATTATTAAAAAAAAACGAAAAACGTATTTTTTCATTTCACTACGCCTCATCATCAATCATGGGCATTCCCTCAGGATCAGTTACTTCCCTCTCATGACTTCCTTTGGAATGGGTTTATCTCCCATGACCAGCGTATATCAGATGAGTCATCCCATGATCAATTACATAATACAGTAAAGTGTAAAAGACTTTCAGCATGCATGCATGCTCTCTCTCTCTCTCACTAACCTGCTGATTCCCTCCCTCTCTCATTTATACTTAGACCGGGTAAAGAGAAAATGAGAGGCATTGTATGACCATGTAAAAGTCTTGTAAAGCCTCTCTCTCTCTCTCTATACAGTAATATAATATTCCTTGTCGGATACTTTGACAGGCCTTCTAAATCTTCAAAATGTGTTCAAGGCCAAGGAAAAACCTTTGACCTGCATTTTTCACATCTGGTCTTTATAGCGCCACCAGGAGGCCGACTTATGTAAAACAATTTATTTATATTGCTCTTTCAGATTTTATACAAATCTCACGTAAATCGGTACACATGATCTCTATAGTCATGTGCTCAACGCTGCTCTGGTTGATTTCTCATATTCCATCCTGATTGGCTAAGATTGACTGAAGTTTCCAGGAGTGGCCCGTTTAGTACAAAATGCCGCAAATCATTAACACAGCGTCCGATTGCGGTGAAACTGTCCACGCAAATTCCCACCAAGCTGAGGAAGAAATGCCACTTGACATTTTTCCAAAAACGGTCCTATCCTGGTTGAGACCTCGGGGCACTTTTTCCCTAGTTCACCATCTTATCTTCCATTCACATTCTTTATTTTATCATCTCTCCTCTTTTGTCTATTATTTCCTCATCGTCCAGCAGGAAAGATCCCTCGTTCTGTTCACCTCTATACCCTGCAGGCCCAAGGGCCTGGGAAATGGTTACATAAGGCTCTTCCGCTTATCTAAGTACATGTATAATGCATGGTAGACAGGGGGTACTAGCACAGGCAAGGGGATTTGGTAAGGAATAAAACACAAAAATGACTGATCTTTAGCTGAAATGGTCCATCAGACATCGCTGTTACTGAAATGGTCCATCGGGCATCTCTATGTTAAGTGAAGATAAAAATGTGAAAAGTGTCACATCCAATGAAACGTGTGTGTGTCATGTGTGTGTGTGTACTGGGTCACACTAGTCTTAGCACCAAGGTAGTGATTATAGCTAACGGAACGTGATTGTGATGGCATATGACAACCGTCGGTCCATCTGTGCCTCTTGACATAATAGGAGCTCGTCACACTTAATCTTACTGGCACCCATTTCAATATTGCACAATGTTCTTTTCTATTTTGCATTCCCTTCCCATCATCCCACAGTACATGCATTCGTATGCAATTTGTAACAGGTTCAGACTCAAGCTCTTCACTTCTCCATGGTGGCCAATCTTTCCAACTGACTTTCCCTTTGTCTTTCCATTATCTGTCCTATTGCCAAATGGATAAACCAACAAATGACCCCAAGCTTAGTGAGGGAGATATCACAACACATAATGTATCCAATAGAGATATGGAGCAAGCAAACACTCATACATAATGTAGGATAAATCGTCTCAAATACGAGACAAGCCTGTAGCTCAGTTTAGAGCAGAGCAATTTAGAACTGCAAAAACATCTCTGGCAGTCATGTCCAACCATGTGTATGCCTAAATACCCAGTGCACTGAAAAAGAGAATACAGTCAAACCAGAGATGAAAGCATTAAAGCACATACTGTAGGCTATCCAGCAAAGCCCCATAGACAAACTCTCTTAGCCCATATATAATGGATCAATAGAAGGCCAGCTCTACCATTTACCAGGTCTCCTAGTTGGATAAGAATACACAAACAATATGACTTTCGAGGGCTGTATTTTGTGTGTCTTAAGTACCAGGTGGCGTGGTCAATGCTCTTTGGCCACTCAGAATAGCCAAATGGCATTGATCACGCCTCCAGGTCTTAAGTTAAGTAATAAGACCTGGTACTTAAGACACGCAAAATACAGCCCTATATAATATTATTTATGGAATAATGGGATATGTATTAATATGATCACCACATGCAAATTTCATGCTTAAAATTAACAAATATAAATCAAATCTGAGGGCGAAAACTGATCTCTGGTCTCTTTTTCTTTGATGATAACTACATCAACTCCTTTTCTACATAAAATCATGGTCACAGAAGGATTCAGTTGCACAAACCCCCCTTTGTTTTAAAAGGAAAGTAGGCTATGCTTTAATTGTGTTGGCCATTTTTTTGTTGGATAATCTGTCTAGTTCTTAATAATGTACAGACAACAATCAATTCTGATGCAGTTTGATTTACTATGGTAGCATGCTTTGTCCATAGGCAACAATGACTCAATGTATGTAATAAATAGCTTTAAAAATAACTATTCTGTTAACACTTAATCTGCCAGCATTTATTAATAACTTTGATATAATTCATGCCAGCATTTTCCCCCTTCTTATTTTGAAGAGCCAAAAACCCAGACCGGATGTTGTGATCTTATGTTAGTGTGTGTGACGATGCATGATCACTTCCTGTTTACCGTCCGTGATGCTAAAACATGATGGAAGATGACATCGTCAGCTCTGGGCCGTGGAGTAAAAACCTTGTTTTGCCATCTGGGACAAGGAATAGGAGATACAGGCAATTGAAAGAAGCAGATAGAATGGGTGTGTATCAGAGCCCTGCACGGGCCTAAAATATAGGCCCTGGCCCGGCCCGTGCCCGTGGAGTTAAGGCCCGGCCCGGCCCTAACCCCGTTGGCCCAGCCCAAAGCCCGACATATTTTTATTCAATATTTCAAGAATGCGCGCCGCCGCCGCGGTCGCTCTATTGGTGCACGGACGCAGCAGCAGCTACTCACTCACAGCTGCACTATCTGGCGCTCTGATAGACCCACATTAAGGAACACAAGAAGTCAATAACACACAGACATCACACTAAAAAGTAGCCTACTTAATTATAGTTTTATACAGTAACTGCTGCGCAGCACGTGCACTGTCAATCAGCGCAACGCGTTGTGAGCTTGTAGATCGGCTATGGCGGACTCACGCTGCATTATAAAACCCAGAGTAGACGGACAATAATACTTACGTTATGTATCTTCAGTTTCTGCAATGTACAAACAAATCCAACTTTGTTTAGTGTGGTAATAATGCCCTTGCAGTATTTAAATTGTTTTTATTGCGGACTGCGGAGCTCCTGAGATCGCCCAACCGTCCCCGGGACCGCATGGGGGGCGGGTCTCTGGACCGTTGAAGTGTATTCGCATACGGATCGTTCCAATGTGAATGCATGCGTACCTAAAGAAGGAAGTGGACTGTTTTTATCTTTTAGAACGTGACATAATCTAGTCGACGAGCCAAGCGTCAACAAAAAAATCACACCCGTGTGAACTGAGTGGTGCAACTTCCCCCCCCCCCCCCCCCCCCAAAGTAAAACAAATAATAATAATGCTAAAGTAGAATCCATAGCAAACTAATAAAACACGACACTGGAGCACAGAACTGACTGACACAATAGCAGGCAGACTGACAGTGAAGTAAGGGCAAAGAGGCATTGCAAATTTGCAATGCAGTGTGTCTGGATTTAAAGTATTGGAGACAATGTCGCAGAGTTGATGGTCAGTGTCCGTGCGCGCCAGCCATCAAGCACATCGCCACCTGGAGGGTCAAAGTGTGTTATGCAAGTGTACCCGAGTACGCTGTTGAATCTCGGGTAATGTGAATCATGGCCTGCGGGGACCAGGCAACTGTATTCGGAAACACTCTCAGTGTGAATCCCCTATATAAGCCCTGCTAGATTCCCCTAGAGGCAGCTGTGCTGCTCCTTAGTCCTTACACCTGACCAGGCCATAGTAGTTTGAACTCTATTGTACAATATATTCGCTGGAGGACACATATGATATGACCTGTGATGCCCTGTGACCCTTACATCCCTTGTTACGCAGGCCTTTGAATATAATTTGGAATGTGTGTTGGACCCGGCATACAGTTTGCCTACAGGGCAAGTGAGGGAGCGGAGCTACAGCTACCCTGCTAAGTCTTGTACTGAGGCACCTGGAGGAAAACAAGAACCATGCATGTTTACTTTTTATTGATCTAACCAATATCCAGGCAATCAAAGATCTTCGCTTATAGATACGTTTGGGAAATCTAAATTCAATGTGTGGGCTCAATTTGATTTAGATTACCAGAGGTTGCAGTAGGCAGAGACCTCTGACTAACCTTTTATCAACTTTTCTTCTACTTTCAATTGTATTCAGCCACAGGTTCTTGCATGCTCGTATCTCATGTATTGGCCTTTAAACAGCATTGACACTTATTTTCCTTAATGTGTTGATCAATTGTTTACTTAAGATGTATAGGCACCTGAACCCCCTGAAGGGTGCCTAACGGTTGAGATAGGATGGAAATGGCTGGGCTTGCATGCTGTGTTAGTGTATGGTAAACAGATTGAGCAGAATTCTGTGTACGTTGGTTGAATAGACAGAGCAGCATCTTGTGTATGGTACTGTAAATACTGTACTGAGCAGCCTCTAATGTGTATCTCATGTCTTCTGTCTTCTGCTCATGTAAAGTGTCTTGAGACGACACAAAATTTTAATACATTTGAATTTAATTTAAAAACATATATATATATATACATATTGTTTGCAGGTTAAGATTTTGGCCAAATGGTACTAAAAGAAAGGCCCTGGGGTCACTACCAGTAGGTTTCATTCTTTGGGGAGCATGAAGGTGCCCAACCAATTCCATGGCAATCTAGCCAGTAATTTTTGCGATATCTTATTTGGGATCAAAGTGTTGGATGGACGGATCAAAAGATGGGCCATCCATCACACCTATGCTTATACAGCTTAATGTACAGCATGTTGACTGTGGGACAAAATGTGCTAGCAAGTGCAAGAACGTAAACCAATATATATATATATATATATAATGACCCACAAATGTTTTCAGTAGTAACTGCACAATGTGCACAATGCACATTCAGGCCCATAAATGTTTCAATGCAAACAACATATTTTATTTAAGATGGCTTAACCAACGCATTTCACTTAAGAGTTTCATCAGGCTCATGAGGAAATATTTGTGGCACTTAACCTATGCTTGTTTATGGTTTGCTGTATTGTCTACAGCCGTGTGGTGGAAGCTGGTTCTTGAACTGCCTGGAATAACTTATAACAAATTATATAATATGCTTATATGTATAAGAAAAGTGATGTTTCTTCTTTGATTCTTATTTATTCATGTTGTAAAGGGGAAAAAAGCTGTATAATAGCGAAGGTCGCAGATTACTATGCAAAACCTGTCAGTCCGTCCATCACGCCTCCATATATGGTTTTCAGTCTATCACGCATCGTGACACGTCATGCCACCATATATGGCCATAAGTCCGTCATGCCTTGTGACATTGCTCCATATATGGCCGTCTCCATTATGAATAACACAACACTGATTTCATCAAACCCTGGATAGCCATACATGGAGACATTACCTAGATCTGCATATATGGAGCCGGGCAGCAACTCTACATCTGACCTCAAACCTCAAACCCTTAGATCTCCATATATGGAGCTGACCTGTTCTGACATTCCATATGTTGATCCTACCCCACAAGTCCTTCCTCTTGGATGTCTCCCTTTTGACTGATACCTGTCCATCCAAACTCTAGACGAGCCTGCCCTAAAGTTATTAGTGCAGCCGGCGAAAACTTGTGTCCTCAATAGGCCCGAAAATTAAGTCCTGGCCCTACCTGGGCCCTCATCAAACCCTGTACACTCAAGACACTGCAGCACTCACCCAGCAGTCTGCTGTAACCCAGGTGGATGCATGCACGCGACCTCGCCCTTTAGGGGTCCGTTCATAATTCCAACATTCCATCATTCCGACCATAGAGAGATGAGATAGAGAGTAAAGAGATTTGCTGTGATGTACTCTGATCTTTTGTAAGTAACACCATCAGTAATACCCTTCAAAGACAATCTCAGGGGAACAACCCTGTCTTCTCCTCCCACACTGTTTCACACACAAAGTTAGAGATTGCATTATGTGTGAATGAAAGCAACTTCACGCACATCCCACCAACGCACAAACATGCGCATAAGCATGGGTAACGCAATGCAATGAAACATGAAAGACAGGAGCCTGGGTCAAAGCAAACAACATGTTTTAGCAGAGGAAGCTGGGGTAAACATCTGGGGGCACATGTATAAAGCATTAGGATAAAACTGGCAGCTGTTCTGCCACCTCTATGTCTATGTCTGAATCAGTTTGGATGGAATTGTCAGCACATGTTCAATATACCAATAATGCTAACTGTGAGGGAAATTCTTCATGGAAATGACTTGAAGTTGTTGTGAGTAGACATTTGTCAGGTAGACACTGACCTAGGAAGAATATTGCTGCACTTTAGAACCAACTGTGGACAGTGGTCACATGAAATAAGTGATCTGGAGACTGCAAGTTGTCGAACGCAACGCGACACAACGCATTCAGTGGAGCAATACGAGTGTTGTGCTCTGACTCTGAAGGGATTTAATTCTGGTGTTAGTTGCAGTGCAATGGTAAATTGCGGTGCCCTTAGGGGTTGGACAATCTATGTGGGTGACCGTACTTATCATCGATAATCAAAGCCTAAAAAGTATATATAATATATAATTATAATACTGTAAATAATATTATACCATTCTAAATAAAATATGTTGTTCAGTATATCTGACCACTTGTATTGACTGATGAAATATTTGCCATGTTGTGCAGTAATTATAGAAAAATGCATCGTAGAATCAAATCAAATACCTGGTGAATTGTAATCGAATTGAATTCAACCAGCCAACCCATTTCTCCGCTCCCTCCATTTGCTCCCGGTCGCTTCATGTAGACATAGCACTATATAGTATATGCATAGTTGCGAACGCAGTGAGCACTTACTATGAGACCTAGCAGATCATGTCTGTCTGTGTGTGTGTGTGTCTGTCTGTCTGTGTGTGTGTCTGTCCCGCTATACGTCCAAATATGGAGTGTGTTGCATCAGCAATCACTCAGCTCCATATATGGGCACAAAAGGGGCCAGGTCCACATATACAGTAACAGCGGGACAGACACACAGACAGACAGACAGACAGACATGATCTGCAGGGTCTCAGCTGTGTTCGCTTCCCGCGTTTGCGCGTCTTACTGGTTTCATTATACACTGTTAGGTTTTAGCTTTAATACGTATGATTCATGATGACTTTTTTATGTATATGATGTTTTACCATGTTTTGGTTTTTTTCTTGCTTACTGAGCGTCTGGTAAATGCCTAAATTGTAAATTGTAACTGTGAGGGCCGTGCCAATGGATTTGTTTTTACGTTCGGATACCCCTTCCAGGCCTCATCTAATGTTACCCATGTGTTCTCCTTTATTTGTGAACATAGTACAAATACTGTACTCTATGGGAGGACTATATATACAAGTATTCTTGTACCGGTGATAAGGCTTGTTACAGACTGTACCTTTCACAAGTCTTTTACACAGTTGAAAGGTTTCTTTGATCGTCATGTTTCATAACCTGAATGACCCTTTGGTGCTATCCTTTTAGAACAAGTGTTTGACTGTACTCTGTTGCTGCTGTTTGCATTTCTGTCTAATAAAGTATTCAACCAATCAATCAATCAATCAATAGTTGAGGTAGCTCCTCTCTTCTACTGTTATGTCAGGCATTGTGTGTGGGCAAGCCTTTATGGATGTTTTTATTGGACTTTGTGTCAGCCTGCCATTCCCACCGAGCCTGAGGCAGCCGTGCATGGGACATAATACGAACACTGCACTGCCCAAGTTTATTATTATATTGGATGTACATTTGTTTTACAAATGAGGGCCCAAATATATACAATTATTTGTATTTATACATTAAGGCCCAATATTTCTACAAATGCTATACAACTGTCTAGCACCATTTACACTCATTTTGGGCCTAAACAACAACTTGTAGTATAACTGTAGGTCTGATAATGATGTCAAAACTTGACTATTGTAACTCCCTCCGTACTGGCCTACAGTATCGGCATAAGCACCTAAGCCTCTCCAATTGATCCAAAATACCGCAGCTCTCTTGATCTTCAACCAGCTAAAATTCTCACATGTCTCCCCCCTTCTCCACTCCAGAGTACAAAACTGCTGGCATTCAAAGCAACCAAAGGTATGGCCAGCTCACTCAGATCAGCCAACGCAGGGAAGCTGCTAGTACCCTCACTAAAAACACTCCACACGTCCCAAACTCTTCTCCGTTCTGGCTCCAAAACTATGGAATGCAATGCACTTCCCACCATTGCAATCAGAACTGCACTCACTCCCAGTCGTAGTCTGAAAAATGTAAACCCACCTCTTCAGCCCGTAGCACTTGCTGTAGCACTTTCCCTAGCGCAGACGACCTTACAGGCGTATGCAAAGGCTCAACGTATCTAACTTAGATAGCATTTCATGTAGACATAGCACTATAATATATGCATAGTTAGTTTTATTATATAGATATTCCACTGTTCACTGTTGTGTGTGCACGAGCGAGCTATTTTATCTATTTTTACATTTGCATAGCTTAACAGATAAGAAAGTAAAAGTCATAGGCTACTACAATTTTTGTAATCTTTTTTTTCCCCGCCCAGTGTCATTGTCTAGTCTAGTGTAATCCTGGGTGCTAGTGCTACACTCCCTCTGCCAACCTGGGGAGAGCAATGGACTGAATACTTTGCATAGATTTTTGCTTTTGACAAAGTAAAAGTAGGATTTGTTTCCCATATGCCAAAAGGCCCATCTTTTATTATTACTATATAGGTACTCCAACTTCAACTTGCATTTTGTTTTACGATAAGAAAAAAAGGACAGAAGTAGCATGTGCTTAAATTCATATTTAGAAAATGTTTCAGATGTTAACAATATCTGAGATGATGGAATGATGATGGATGATGATCATGGAAGGGGAACCTTCTGGAAAGCTTTATGAGCAAAGTTAATCAACTTCAAAATCTCAAAAAACGGTCAAAAGAGTAGAGTATACAGATTACCAATGAGTTGCACTGGTGTGGTTTACCTTAAAACTGGTTTGTCCCAACCCGACTCTTTGGTGTGGTTTGGGCTTAATTAGGCTACAATCAGTTTCTTACCCGAGTTCCTCAGCTTTCGGTTCCTGAACACAGAGCCGATGACAAGCAGGTTGCCGAGCACGTCCACCACCGTGGTGAAGATCAGCACGCTGGCCAGGACAGCTATGACCCAAACAGGCCGCGGGTTCCCCTCCAGCCTGTGTGGCTCAGTCCGGTTCTTTATGAGTGAAAATGTCTCAGGCATTAGGCTACACTGGCCAAACCCAACATATAGGCTACGTTAGAAAAAACGCCGGTAACAGTGTTTTCTAACTCAAACGGGACACCCCGCCATGCAATGCTTCCCTTGCGCACATCAATGCGCCAAATTGTTATTGATGGTTAACATTTACTTGAACCTAAGGTTCCTAATATACTTAAACTCGTAGCCTGCTTTAATCTAACAACCTAAATCATCCAATTTGCCATAGGACCAAAAACGGGAGCGCATGGCCAGTGCGCATGGCCAGTGCAATGCCTATATGGGCTACTTGACGAAAGAGAATACATTATTCTCTAAATATTGAGTCCATAGCCTACTGATATTCCGTATTCTATCTCCGACAACTCACAGTTGCCGATATCAGCCGCGGTCTTGATGCGCACGTTGTCGATGCGATGGGTACAGTATAGCCTTGTTCGTCCACTCCGAGCGTCTGACAGTTTTGTTTGAACACTTCAAAATGTAATATCGGCTAACCTGGCAATTAAGCAGAACATTATATCCTCCCTTAAGCTGCTCCTTGCATTACATTCCGCCAAACCTGAAAAAACACTTCGATGCAGGCCAGGGAAACGGGCGCTCTGTGCGTCGCGCTTTGGCACAATCACTGACTGTCACTGAACATCAAGTCCTCGGAGATAGATTCCACCTGCGGGCTGAGGTTCAGTCTCACAGCGGTAGGAGCTTCTCTCTCCCGTCGGCTCTCAGTCTCACACTCAAAAAGGGCGATTACTCAGAGCGAGCAGCCAGGCTGGTTTATATACCCCGGGTCCTCCTCTTCACTCTGATCTGAACTTGAACTTGGCTATCTCTTTTACGCATCATGTTCAAGTGGAGTAATTACGCTGACATGCCTCGCGCTTAAATAGGCACATTCCTCCCAGCGTCACTTTTCTTTTTCTTAAGTAATGTAATGTCACCACATCGCCCTGAGGCGCTGTAAATGGTTATTCCCCAGCAATGTGTCAGGTCGCTTTAAGCCTATACTGTACTCTATATGTAGCATACCTCACAGTCAGACCAGTCGGTACAAAAGTGGACATAATTAGTCGCTGACACACACCATTATTTCACTCTTACGCAAAATGCAGCCATGATTGTGCAGTGCGTGCAGCTGTAGCATATAATTGATGTATTCCATCAGGTTATTGATTGTGAATGATTCATTCACATTAAATACTAGGCTAAGTGGACTAATTAAAAGGCCCTGGTTGTGATTAGGCTAATCACAGGTGTTGCGCTCGCTGACACCTATATACTGTATACTGTAGTGTAGGGACTATTTGTGTCTAGACAGGGAAACGCATGGCTAGATGAAAGCAACCCACACACATGGGCGCAGTGGGCGGTCAAGTTCTACCTATTGGTCTACTTTACTGCGGCCACCTTCAAACAAATATGTTTTCATGTTGACTAAAGGCTCATCTGACGCCACAGACTGCAGCTGATCAAAGGTTTATCAACCCCATGATCTAGCCTACCTCCCTAGAGTCTGTCTGGATCCTGGACCTTTTCTTCACTTTTCTTCATGCATGCAAGACCTATAATCTTTCACAGCTTTTGTACTTTACCACACCAATGCAATATAAATGTATTTTATAATATCATCATCATCATCATCACTATTATTTTTTACATTTTCCCAAATAATAAAAACATTAAAATAGTAATTCAAAAAACACGGTCTCGCATAGAAGGAATATCAGTCGCCAGGACCATGGTGTTTTTGATGAATCCATCATGGGTAAAATGGAGTTTGAAGGTACAATACAATACAATACAATACAATGGGTTTGTATAGGAAGGAAGGGGGTGTGTCTGATAGAAATGGATATCAAATACTAAATACTGAATCAAGTAACTCAAAAACTGTCTGGGGTGCTCACAAAAGCCAGAGTAGATGATAAAAAAACATGCTTGAAAGTGAAATATCCCTTTAACACAATGCATTTCTTTTTCACCAATTCTTTCGGGTTTAGGCATTTTACTGGAGCAGGTCAGAAAACAGCAACAGGACAGATTTACATAGAACATGTCCTCAGGCAGGAAACGAACACCGGATGTTACAGAGATGTGGTCAATCAATGCATTAAACTGGTTGATTAGTTTCTTCTCAGAATAATGTGTGATATGAGTGCTGTGGGTAAAGCTCTGGGTGCATGGAATCAGATGGATGGACGTGGGCAACTTCTGACGTGTGCAAGGTCATTCATCTGCATGCATCATGTTAGTGACACAGACAGGCGTGACCAACTAGACATTGACACATACAGTACAGCTACATACTCAATACACCCACAGTATAATGTATGCTCAATCATGCACATAAGCCTGCACACACGCATGCCCTATTGCCCTCCCAACCCCCTCCCCCCCCAAACACACACACACACACACTGCCTTTTAATATTATATTGGTACCATATTTTGACGTATTCTATACATGATGTTCTCTTTTAAAGAGAACATGTAAAAGATTACAGGTACAGTATTATCTGTACTTTTGTTTCATCTTTACTGTAGTATTGCTGGCAGCTGAATTCCCCTTGGGAACATTAAATGTCTGTTTGTCTAGACACAGTTTTGTAGGTGTTCAGCCATGTGCATTAAATTCCATTGCCAGCTCATAACTTCATGCTTTGCTATGCCTCTAACTTCCAAAACAAAATAGATAGTCCTCACTTTTTCTCACTTTTCTGTGAGGACCATTTGGTCCATACAAGAATATACAAGATACACACACAGTTTCTCTCTTTTCACCCCTGTCCCTCCGTGTGTTCGTGTCGTTGGACTGTTGGACCAATCAGCGTGAAACTTTTCACGTTTCACGCTCACGTTTCAGTTGGCCAAGTCGCTCTTCCCCAGATTTTTCATATTGAGCTATATAGTGGCACTATAACATGGCCCTTCACGTTTGACTCTTAAACCGTAGGTACAATAAAAACCTTTCTTTCCAACTCCCATTATAGGCAAGGCCCATTTCGGCCTGACATGATTTTCCTCCATTTTCTCCAAAACACATTTGTCCATAACTGACACAAATCGTTGCGCATTATTTCTGTAGTCACGTGATCAAGCTGTATCTGTCAGCTTCAGATTCCATTCAGATTGGTTACGATTGCCTTTTGCATTCAGACCGTGGATTGCCTGAATATACACATGCGCATGCACACTCCCGATGAGCAGGTTGGTTGGTACCTTGCATGGTAGCCTCCATCGTCTGTGTGCGTGCGTGTGTGAGAGAGAGAAGGAGAGGGAGAATGTAAAGCCTTTTGGATAAGGTTGACACATGCTGGCACTAGAAATGCAGACCATTCAGGAATACAGACAACCTGGTGATGAGGCACAGCTTGCTTGGATTAACCATTGACTAGTATACAGTAAATGCTTGCTCAGTGTAGGCCTACAATAGCATGGGAAGTATGATAAGTTACAGTCTGCATTGTTAGGAACAGCAGTTGATTCTTGGTGTAGACAGACTTTGTTGGAAAGAACTATAACCCCTCTCTTCCTCCTTCTCATTGTGATCTGTCCCACCTCTGTGTCCAGAGTAGCCTACTCAAGTACTAATAGCACTTTTTACAATTTTACTTTATACTATTACTCCACTACATCTCAGAGGAAAATCTTGTACCTTTTACTACACTACAATTATTTGACAGCTTTTGTAGATTCCAATAACCACTTAAGCCCTATTTTATATTTCGTCTTTTCAAAAATAGTCGATCTACAAGCTCAACACGTTGCAATCCGCACGCAGGCACACAGGTATGCATGCATACAGACACTCTTACTTTGAATTACATCTGGGGGCACAGAAAAGCAACATGTATGGCCATTGGCCATTGTATCATGTTTTTATGCATAAATAATGCATTTGATTAAATAGCTTGTGGCGTCAACTACAGTAGGTAAATAGCATACCATGTCCACAAGTGTGCGTGCGTGCGTGTGTGTGCGCAGTGCACTGATGTTTTCTGAGGCAGATGCACTGCAAGCAGCACGGTCAGGCTGGAGAATACACAGCAAAATCCTGAGTGTTAATATAACTCTAAGTGTACAAATGGAACCAAATGGTCAATTTGGTTCCATTTGTACACTCTCAGGATTTAACAGTGTGTATAATCCTGCATGGGCATGTAGTGTAATCATGCCACAACACCACCTCCCAATGAGCAGGAATTGCAGAATTGTAATCTGTCCTCTCTTGCCCCCCCAATCCCATCCTATTCCACCCTACAATCCAATCTTTCTCCTAACTTCCATGAGCTATCCATCGCTTTCCTTCGCATTTTATGTAACCACTGTCTCTGCTGTGTCTGGGCAGACTCTGGGAGGAACTATGGTGATCTGATGGGTTTGTAAGTGGCTTATAGATGCCTCCGTAGTGTAAACACCACCTGGTTCTCTCAAAAACCGGAAGAGCCAAAGGGTCTGTCCTTCGACTGTACGCAGGTGTATATGAAGTACAAGAGTTCAAATTAACACATGGTTTAGGCTGTGCACATTGCTTTGCTCTGTCTCTATCTCCCTGCCCTTCATCTGCCCCATTGCGGTCTCTGTCTGTCTGTCTGTCTGTCTGTCTGTCTGTCTGTCTGTCTGTCTGTCTGTCTGTCTGTCTGTCTGTCTGTCTGTCTGTCTGTCTGTCTGTCTGTCTGTCTGTCTGTCTGTCTGTCTGTCTGTCTGTCTGTCTGTCTGTCTGTCTGTCTGTCTGTCTGTCTGTCTGTCTGTCTGTCTGTCTGTCTGTCTGTCTGTCTGTCTGTCTGTCTGTCTGTCTGTCTGTCTGTCTGTCTGTCTGTCTGTCTGTCTGTCTGTCTGTCTGTCTGTCTGTCTGTCTGTCTGTCTGTCTGTCTGTCTGTCTGTCTGTCTGTCTGTCTGTCTGTCTGTCTGTCTGTCTGTCTGTCTGTCTGTCTGTCTGTCTGTCTGTCTGTCTGTCTGTCTGTCTGTCTGTCTGTCTGTCTGTCTGTCTGTCTGTCTGTCTGTCTGTCTGTCTGTCTGTCTGTCTGTCTGTCTGTCTGTCTGTCTGTCTGTCTGTCTGTCTGTCTGTCTGTCTGTCTGTCTGTCTGTCTGTCTGTCTGTCTGTCTGTCTGTCTGTCTGTCTGTCTGTCTGTCTGTCTGTCTGTCTGTCTGTCTGTCTGTCTGTCTGTCTGTCTGTCTGTCTGTCTGTCTGTCTGTCTGTCTGTCTGTCTGTCTGTCTGTCTGTCTGTCTGTCTGTCTGTCTGTCTGTCTGTCTGTCTGTCTGTCTGTCTGTCTGTCTGTCTGTCTGTCTGTCTGTCTGTCTGTCTGTCTGTCTGTCTGTCTGTCTGTCTGTCTGTCTGTCTGTCTGTCTGTCTGTCTGTCTGTCTGTCTGTCTGTCTGTCTGTCTGTCTGTCTGTCTGTCTGTCTGTCTGTCTGTCTGTCTGTCTGTCTGTCTGTCTGTCTGTCTGTCTGTCTGTCTGTCTGTCTGTCTGTCTGTCTGTCTGTCTGTCTGTCTGTCTGTCTGTCTGTCTGTCTGTCTGTCTGTCTGTCTGTCTGTCTGTCTGTCTGTCTGTCTGTCTGTCTGTCTGTCTGTCTCGCTCTCTCTCGCTCTCTCTCGCTCTCTCTCTCTTTCGCTCTCTTTCGCTCTCTTTCGCTCTCTCTCTCTCTCTCTCTCTCTCTGTGCTTTCTCATGCTTTCATGACAGACAGAGATAGACAGGGAGGGAGACAGAAGGAGACAAAGAGAGGTAGTGGAGGGAGAGGGAGATGGAGAGACAAAGAGAGGTAGTGGAGGGAGAGGGAGATGGAGAGACAAAGAGAGGTAGTGGAGGGAGAGGGAGATGGAGAGACAGATAGAACAGCGGGAAAGTCCAGATGTGCATTTGGAACGTGTTGCGTAATCCCTGTCAGAGAAATAGTTGTCTAAACCATGAATGAAACAGAATGTGGTAGAGCTTCTTCTTAGAGAGTGTTCACAGCATCTCTTCCATCTGTTCAGCTGCTTAATTCTGTGTGAAGATTATCCTCTTCTACCACTCTTCTCTTCTGCTTAAGGAAGCATGCTGAACGGTTGGGAAGAGAATGCATAGATTGCATCCATTTATTTTCATCCATGTATTTATTTCACTCACTCGGTGCCTTGCTCTCTCCCACAATGTTAAAGTTACACCTATTTCCTGTTAATAACCTGGGTAAAATGTGCAGCATTGGGAGGTAAATGAGAGACACTTTATTGTGAATGGACGACAGGATGAGAGGTGTTGTTGCTGCGTAATTGTCGAGAGTAATGGCTGCGAGCGATATTGAACAGTCAAAACTATGTGTCAATACGCCTGTATCAACAGAATAATTATGTCATATACCTCATTTGGTCATGAAACGGGCCTCCAGATTCCTAAGGCCGCCCCTGCTCATCAATACAGCATGGAATTATGGACGACATCTTATATTCAACAACAATGAAATATTCTAAGACAAGTGTCACGGGGCACTTGTACAATATATATTGTACAAATGACATTGTTATTATTCCACACAATGATTGCAAGAGGTTTAAATATGTTTATATTTGTATTGACACTGAGGTTGCATTATCTGTCACCTGTCTCCCCTCTGCAGGGCTGGCACTCCTCTATAGATTGGAGGGTGCCAAGTACTGTGGAGGAGGAGGGGTGTTTGTTCCTTTTATGTTGCATTTTCATTGTATTATGTTGTCTTAGTAAATTAAATGTAGTTGAATGTATATTCCTCTAAAAGATAGTAACGTGGAATAATTACTCGTAGGCCTTAGATAGCCATGTGGTTGAGTAGATAATTTACCACTTACTAATTAGGGGATGGTTTGCCCCACCTGGTTAAAAGCAGGATTGCTGCAGGTGGAGGCAGTTCAGTCTCACTTGAGGCTAGTCGTGAAAACAGGTTAGAACTGTGAGCCAGGGCCTCATCGCAGGAGGCATTTAAGCCTGTAACAGGTACTGTTTGTTATTTTCTCAAGTGTTCTTTTTTGTTTCCTATTTGTGGAACGTTATTTTGGCCAGTAGTTATTTATTTTTGTATTTGCACTGTCTTTTGGAGGTCAATAAAACTACTACAAATACTCCTTGGAGCCGCCGACCATCGGCTGGCATCATCACAACAAGTTTTGGGTCTGCAGACGGTGCAGAGACTATACTGTATGTCATCAAATGGTGGCCCGTGGCTTAAATGCAGAATAAATAATTGACCTTGACATGAAAAGGGTTCAGCCACTGCCCTAGAAAGTAGACACATTGGCACACACTCCCGGAGCAGGCTTCAAGCGTGCTCTTTAAAATCCTCTGGTAGCCACGACTGGGTGGCAAATGGCAATGAAACATGTTCAGTAACCGTTTCTGGCTCTGGTTGGCCCTGGTTGACTTGCAACAATTGTGTAACTGGCCTCTGATTTATTTCAACAGACAAATGTGTTTGTGTATGGAGTCCCATCAGTGTGGGGGAGACCCCAGCACTGCACAGAATATGTTGTTCTGTTTACAAACTTGACATTTCAACTGACCCAGTAAGGCCTGATGGAAATGCAGCTTAGTTGAGAGGATTGGAGTTTAGTTGAATGTAGTTACAAGTTTCGTGTGAGTGTGACTGTGATGCGGTAAAGTGACAGAGGAAAAATTAAAAAGGCAGCCACCGTAAGAGGAAGGGTCTGATCCTTCAGTGTTGACTGTTGAAAGATGCAAAGTGCAAACCTACATGCTGCAAGGTATGCCTTGGAGGACAGCTGACTGACAGTTACCAGATGGAAAGGGTCTTGAGCCAGATACAAAAAATCCTACAGGACAAAACACATTCTAGGGAAGAAAAGAGAGAAGCTCAGTTTGTCTACGTACGTACAGTATTTAAACTTGAGGTGGTGGGCTATGTCATATTGACGGCACATACAAGGCAAATACAAGCTTAATCTAACCCTGCTGTGCCATCTGTTTGGCAGCTGGCTACTATATATACAGTACATAAGGCTACGTTGAATTATGTACAATAACATAAGATAATTATGGCCACGTGCAGTGTGTGTATAGTGGGCACTGTGCATCCGGTAAAATGATCAAAGAGATTTTTGGAGGCGTCCATCATGCCTCATTTAGAAATGTAGCACATAAAGACCTTGAACCTTGAACCTATGCACATGGTCATGAAGAATGTTGGAGAATAAGTAGATACATATTTGCCTATTCAGGGGGGAATATTTTATACACATCTGTGAATGTGTATAAAATAAAATTTGATTTCCATGTGTGATGGCATAAGATGTATAAAGTTAAGTAGTGCATGCGAACTGGATGCATTTTTGTATGTAAATATTATTTACATACAAAAGGGTTAGGTGTGAATAAGCTGCCTAGGGCACAACTGGGAATGTTTGTGTACCAAAAGAATGGCCCTAAAAAAATGGCCTCTATTTACTACCATTGCTCAGACTGTAAGAGGGCTCCCAGGAGTAAAATGATGTGAGTGTCAAAAGTCAAAAGCTATGTGCCACATTGGTTATTTAAAGGGTGCATGCACTATACACCCTTGGTCTTATGCAATTGGCTATAAGAGGATTTATGTTGGACCTTAACTAGCTAGAGGCGCAAAGAACAGCTCTGTGGAGGATAACTTGACCAAAAGAAGAAAATCTTCATTTGCATGGTCCTATATACCCGAACAGTATAGCCTGCATTACATGGCTACTTGGGATGTCTGTTACTAGGAACCACAGGCTTGGGAAGCTCAGCTTTTTGCTTGCACGTGACACTGACTCTGTTGTATTTGTTTTATTGAGGGGTGCTAGCCCCTCCAATGCATGGATTTCCGAAATTACGTCATAGGCCAGCCAAGTCTATGGACTTTTAGTGTTTGTCGAGGGCCCAACTACAGTATACATTTCAAACTCTGGGCACCCCTCACTTCACACGAGTGTGATTCCTTTTTTTGTATTACACTTTACAGTACATTGATACATGTAGTGATGAAAGGGAATGCGAGCCAGTCTAGTGTGATTTATGTTGCTTTGTTCTCACTGGAGGGCAAACAAATGTCCCAACACATGACAAATTGTTAGTACTGACTGAGGATCTCTCCTGCAGTAATGAGTGTCACTGATGTCTGTTTGCGTTTCACACATTGATGCGTGCACTTGCACTGTAGGCATATGTAATAAATAAATAGAGGTTCCGCCGTCTCCATGCAGTTCTGTCTCGTCACTTTCAGTTTGAGGTTCCTGTTAGGAGGGTAGGAGAGAGAATAGAACTGGAACACACAAGGCAACATTTCATTAGGTGCTGTGTCCATCCATCTATGACTGGTAGAAGCTGGCAGTGACTACCCAACACGTTCATTACAAAACAACAACATATGGGACACAAACAGTTGGTGGAGCCATGCCATCCCTCCTAGCCTCGGTCCCAGGCTTACTTATCTGCGAAAAGAAAATCCCTCCAGTGAAAACTATAACACTTGCCAACATTGTAGTATTTTGCAATAAGATATCAGTGTACTTTGTTCTTAGATTATTCTTCTAAATCGATTAAGATTGCGATTGCCTGACCCCATAGATGGGATGGTGACTGTTATTGTACTTTATTGTCCAATATTACTGTGTGTGTGTGTGTGTGTGTGGGGGGGGGTGTGTGTGTGTGTGTGTGTGTGTGTGTGTGCGCGCGTGCACGCTCACATATTGTTTCCATTTTATTATTATCCTGTCTGTGTGTGCAATTATTGCATTTGTCTACTATTTTTATTTTTTATTTCCTGAGTTGGCAACACATACTGTAATGTCCAATTGTTTGTCTTATTGCTTTCTGTATGTCTTTGTCTATTCTTGTTCATGAAAAATGAATAAAATTTAAGTTGAAAAAAAGGAAAAAAGATTGCCATTGCCATTTGGGACCTCAGTGGTCTCATTTTGGACTATGGGAAAATTATAGTGTGCAGACCCGGATTTACCATATCGTGTTCAATCTGGGCACATACCCATTACCCAGGGGACCCTGAGTGTGAAAGAGCCCTCCACAATTTAAAACAGCTACCGGTACATCCACATTTCTAACTACAGAAGCCATGTCTATACGTCTAATAATGGAAACTAAATAAAAATGTTCATCCAAATATTATGTCTGTAATGCATCCGTAATTGTGTGCTTTCAGCATGCTGGAACACACATTTTCTATGCACAATTAAACCTAGACTAGCATATCTCCATAACGTCTCATTTACTTCCACTATCACTTCTTCATTTATGTACTTAACAGGACTCTTGTTTTAAAATTACAATTATTTTTTTGGTTGGTTTTATACTTTTATTTGGACATGACAGAGGAAGAAATGGTATTCATATTGTTCATTACTGAATGACCACATTAAAGAGAGTAGGCCGTTTTTAGTTCTGGGTGTCATCAGGAGTCGGGAGAGTCAGAGGGCGGCCGGAGAGACTTTGGCCCGGGGTGGAGAGGATTGGCAGCCCAAACCAAGAGGGCGGCCCGGAGAGACTTTGGCCCGGGGTGGAGAGGATTGGCAGCCCAAACCAAGAGGGCGGCCCGGAGAGACTTTGGCCCGGGGTGGAGAGGGTTGGCAGCCCAAACCACTTCTTCCATGAGGAAGAACCCTAAAAGCTACAGACTGCTGTAAAACCTGCAAGGAGGGTTTAAAAATCTTTCAGAATGAGATGTCAGTTCTGGTCAGATGAAGGAGGAGCCAGGCCCGGAGGCAACCCACAGTGTTCCTAGTGTCACCAACACCCGCTGCTAACATCTCACCAACACCCGCTGCTAACATCTCACCAACACCCGCTGCTAACATCTCACCAGCCACCCTAAGGCCCAAGAGACAGTAGCATGTCACTTGAACAAAGGCCGGATGGAGTCTGATCAGCATCGTTCGGGTCGCCAGGAGGACAGGTGACCAGAAACACCCAGTGACTCCATTGCAGGAAACAACACTGATGATTTGTCCAGGTTTGTGCATCAGTAGATGTTTTATTAACAGACAAACATTAGGGCCATTTCTGCATTACATACTGTACAATGAATACTGGTGGGGACAGAATTTGTAGGACATTTGTTATATCCCTTTTCCTGTGGCAAGAAACAATCCCATCTGAAAATATTTCATACTTTTGTTATAATCCTACCTGTGGCCCACGTGGCACCATCTGTCTCTCTCTTCTGTTACTCTGCTGGTATCCATCTGCACATCCATTCTCCTGATAATAACATTTACATATTTTATACAGCACTACGGTTTAAAGGTCTATGGACTGTGACTTGTCATTTAGATTTTGTTTTGTATTATGCTAAACTTATAATGTTCACTAAGCTGCCACCATCACGATGACAGCCATTAATGCGACTATGCCATTTATATACATAGTAGCTATGTATATTTGCATATTATAGACTGTACAGGATTAGTTTTATTTAAATGCTTGCACACTAAACATTTGATGAAGAGGTTAGCTAGCTATTTGGCATTTATAATATTAGGTACTGCATGGCTATTGTTCATTTTAGCTATACAGTATACTATAGTAACTACAAATCACCTGATTTCTTTGTTTTTAATTATTATCCAAAGTTCTTAATTATAACGTGCCTGAAAATTAAATAAATAATAAACAACATCTTACAGAACTGCAACGCTGTCGTTTCCAATGGATCGTGTCCAGCCGCTTAAACAAAAAAGTGACACTCTTCATCAACATTTTATTACATTGATTTGTATTAAAAATGCAATTTAAACCCCAATGTGACTAGTTATAAACAGGCTTGTGGACAACTGTCTAAGTAAATGGGTTACTTTAATAAATAATGTTATGATAAATATGTAGATAAAATGTATAAAAATCACACCCAGTGTGAAGTGCCATGGATTATGTAATCCAATTTTTACGTCACTGAAATAGACTAATAGACACACGGCAGCTTGCCCCGCTCAAAAATATACCTGCATTGTAATAATAATGGCACTACTTTGGCAACCGGTGGCACATTTGTTTATATTAATTAAAGGAAAAAGTGTGTGCGTGTGCGTGTGCGTGTGTGTGTGTGTGTGTGTGTGTGTGTGTGTGTGTGTGTTAGCGTGCGTGCATGCGTGTGTGCGAGAGGGAGGGAGAGAGATGATTAAATGGATAATTTATACAATACCAAGTCAGAAAATTAACGACAATAATCCTTCCTTATTTGAATGATAATAGATAATAGCTGGTGCACCTAACTAAAACGGCATAATAATAATCCTCTAAACTTCTAAAGCCACTAATCTATCAGCAAGTGACTTGAATTGTATACTGTATGGGTTTCTATTGGGGTGTGTGCAATTATAACAATGTTTCTGAATGTTCTTCTTTGACAGACTTGTCTTGTGTTGGACCATGTTTCCAGTGTTGTAGTACAAATGTCACAAATCAATCAATATTCCCAATATCAATGCCATGTATTCTGGTGCTCACTCCCCAAAGGGGGACATGGGATCTACTGGAGAAACGGGGGTGGGATGTTGCTCATCAAAATCCATCCCAGCTTGCTGTGGGTTCTGATCCAGTGGATGACCTCTTTACACGCATGGCCCTCCTGGCCCTAAGAGACACCAGGCTCAGTAGTCTCTCTAACTCGTCCCCACCCAGACCTCCATGTTCCACCTCCTCTGGCCCTCTCCATTCCCCTGCCTGCTGCTGTGCCTTCCAAGCTCGGAGCGGGGGCAACAGCTGGGCCTGGTGCAGGTTGAGGTCCGGGGGACTGGACGTGGACGGGTGTCCCTCGTGCGCCCGGCGCGTTGGAGGAAGAGTGTCATAGGCGCTCCCTGGGTCTTGGTTTTGCTCTGCATCGTGACTGGTCTCCATGTACTCCTCGTAGATGCTTTCTTTGCAGCCGTTTGTCTGTTGAGGGTCTTTGCTCTTGTCATAATTTGTCCCCGCTCCTCCCTCATCTCTGCCTCGGCTGCCTGAGTGCCCCTGATCCCCGCCGTGCCTCCTCCTTTCGTCGCCACGCGTGTCAGGTCCAGGTCTTTTCTCCCACTCGCCGGACTGGTTCTTCTCCCAATGGCAGGTCCTCTGACCAACCGAGTCGTACCTCCGATCTCTGCTGTCTGTATCCCTGCCGCCATTGCCTGTCACTCGGTAGTCCAGCTGGAGTGAATGCCTGCTGCCCCGTCTGATGGACTGGTGGCTGTCGCTGTGGCCATAGGAGGAGCCGACCTCCAGCGGATGCAGGCGTGACGGGGAGAGCCAACTTGTTGTCTGTCTGCTGGAATCCCAGCAGTACGCTGATGGGGAAAGCGTAAAGAGATGTTATGAGGACAAATTCCGTTACATGTGCTGTGTGATTGGAGAGATACATGCTTGATTACAAATGGGATATGAATTCAGAAACAGGAAATTGATATGATATATGCTATGATATGATACAGTACTTTATTGTCAGTTCACACTGAATTTTGTCTTGCGAGCCAGCAGCCATGTATGCAGAACACATACACACATTTGACATAGCACAAAGAACAGGATTCTGATTTGATAAGCCAAGTAGGATCAATGTGAAACATGATTCCGAGTTGTATGAAACAAACAATACGGCACACATGTACTGTACATCCACTCACTAAAAAAACAGGTGCTGGGCCGAGGTCAGAATCCAAAAAGAATAAAGTCTGCACACTGAGTCATGCTCCAAACCTTAGAGAGGTATTGGTTCCTTTTACATCATTGGACATGACCTTTCGAGCCTACCGGCTCTTCTTTGGAGCATGACCCAGTGTGCAGACATTATTCTTTTTGCAAAGTGTATGTCAACCACAACAACCAGTGCAACAAATCTCCAACCAGTAAAATATAATTCTCATTCAAGTATGATGTGTTGTGGGAAGCATCTATTATATTAAATAACTTGTGACTTAAGATACAGAGATACAAAGCTCAGTCCACAGACAGAATACAATATTTGTATCTTTGTAGCTAAAGTTGAAACCAGCTCAACTTTTTTGTAGCTTTGTAGCTCTTGCTGCTTTTGCAGCGGCTACAAATATCAGATGTATTTTCCTGTCGCTGACTGCCTGGCTTCAATTAAAAATAATGGTAGCTTTGTAGCTGACAGTGTGAACATAGGACCAATGCAAATGAAAGACATATACTGTGTATCCCTATTCCCTGACATAATTTTATAGCTAAACGGACAGAATTCTATTTTATTTGAATGATGAAACCCAGCTGCCATTAATATTTGGAAATGGAAATTGCGGAAATTGCGGAAATTGTAATTGCGGAAATTGCGGAAATGGTTGAAATGGAAATTGCGGAAATGCGGAAATTGCGGAAATTGCGGAAATGGTAATTGCGGAAATTGCGTAAATGGTGGAAATGGAAATTGCGGAAATTGCGGAAATGGAAATTGAGGAAATTGCGGAAATGGAAATTGCGGAAATTGCGGAAATGGAAATTGCGGAAATGGTAATTGCGGAAATTGCTCTTCACTTATAGCTATCTATTTTCAGGTAGATTGTTTTATGTGAAAAAAGTGAAAAAAGGTAGTCGACGTAAACACAAACGCACGCACGCGCACACGCACGCACGTACACACACACACGCACACACACACACACACACACACACACACACAGAGACTGGTAGACAGCAACATTGCATTGCAGTCTTTGTATGTCACTGACTTTAGCCGTTACATCTCTTTGTTATATAAGGTGCTGTTGTAGAAGCTTATATAACCACCTTAAACAGGGATTGCATACTTCACATTCCATCATAGTGGTAACAGGTATTGCCTGCCTTTATTTAAACATACATCATCTTGTTATAAATCAAGAAGCTCGGACCATGCATGCCCTTTGCTTGGCCTAGATACGATTCTCAAGTTATATATACAGCTCACAGCTGTATTCACTTAACACGGAGGCCTATGTCATACTAAAAGTCAATATTAAATTATTTATGTCTTGAAAAGTATATTTATTCTTCTTGGGGTATATGGAATCGATTCTTCAACGTCATTCTCAAACTAATATTGTCTGAATGACAGACGTAGTGATAAGATTATATTGTACATATACTGTATATTTCACTGGAATAAATAAACAATCAGCTCATGATTGAGAGCATTATTATTCAGTGTTTGTGCAGACTCAGATGCTGTAACATAGTTTGGACTTGGATACAGCTCTTTTGTTTTTGATAGAGCACAGTTTCAGTATTTTCCCATTACAATACTCTCTCTATAGTCTCTGTAGTAGTGGGCTTAAAGAGATATTTCATTTGGGCTCATTTTAACAACTGTCTGGGCCACTACTCTGCCCCAGACAGTTTTTAAGTCCAAAGAATAAATGGAAAAGGTTATTGAAGTTACAATCGGTTTATATCAATAAATTCTGAACAATACTGGGGGTGCACACAAAGGGAAGAATGACCCCAAAAATGTGAAATTTCCCTTTAATAACAGATGATGCAATACACTTAGTGAGAGACATGCATTAACGTCATATTACTTTCGCTAAAATATCCTCCCTCTGGAGGAATGGAATTATCTCCAAAAAATATATTCGTGCAAAGATAAGGAAAGTCCTAACAAATGTATTTGTATAGAAATGTCATACACACATTTATTCTACACGCCACAGGGGATTCTAACCCGCGGGTCAAGCACTTAAATTCGTCTACGCCTAGATTCTACTCTAGATAGACAAACGCCTCAACAGCTTTGAACCTCAATTGTTCAGTACCGGTACTAACCTCTACACATAAAACTGTGTTTATTATTTAGGGGGTCCTTATCAATACCATCAGAATCAACCATAATGCATAAAATAGAGAGAGAAAAAAACATACGTAGCCTGAATTGTTTTAATATAACATTAAAGCAAGCTGCATGCCTCACCATGTTTGTCTTAACAAACCTTGCTTTTGGCCCCAGACCACTGGGATTAATGATAAGAAATATTTCAAAATCAATCCAATGACTCACTGGAAAGAACCCAGTGCAGAGATCTGAGAATGTTCTGCTCAGCAGGGTTCTGCTTTTTAGTTAGAACTCTAGCAGCTACATTCTGATGAGCTGTAGCAGTTTTTTGGGGGTCAATTAATACCTGAGAGAGGACCATTATAGTAGTCTCACTTGCTGGAGCTAAAGGCATTAATATGATTATATAAATGGTGCATTTACAGTATAGTAAATGGTGCATTTATTGCAACCGTAGGACGCATTTATTCTTTATAACTCAGTATGTTTAGAAGTTTAGAAACAGTATATTTGTGTGCTCGTGATAACCTACATTGTTTACTATTCTTTTTTCTGCATTATGTATAATGGCTCAAGGTTACTTTTGTAGGTGTTACCCCACACCTCCACACAGTAGGTGAGATATGGTTTTATAAGGGTGCAATACAAGGTGTACAGTGATTTGAAATTTAGAAGGTGTCTTATTTTGCCCATATATGGAGCTGACCTGTTCTGACATTCCATTATGTTGATCTGACCTCATCAAACCCTGTACACTCAAGACACACTCCATATATGGCCAGACCTCATCAAACCCTGTACACTCAAGACACTGCCCCCGCTGCCACCCTTAGATATCCATATATGGAGCTGACCTGGTCTGACATTCCTTATGTTGATCTGACCTCATCAAACCCTGTACACTCAAGACACGCTCCATATATGGCCAGTACAGAATTAATTCCATATATTGATCTGACCCCCCATGCCAAATACCAGCACTCGCCCAGCAGTCTGTCGTCACCCAGGCGGATGCATGCACGCAGGTCACTTCTCGCCCTCAGGACGTCTTACTGGTATAGCTTTACATAGATTGTGCATTATACATTCACTCATTCACACACACACACATTCCGATGGCGGAGGAAACCATGCAAGGCACCAGATGAATCAGTACTTTTAAAATACATGCTATAAACCAAGTAGCTCAGGCCATGCCTGCCTTTTATTTGGCCAATATATGATTCTCATTTGTGACCTTTATTTCATAACAGCTCACAGATGTATTCAGACAGAGGCTGATGCCCTCTATCAAGTTATTAAGAGTTGATATTAAATTATTTATATCCAGGAAATGTAATAATGATTTGAAATTGTTCTCCAATCATAAATTATTTGTCCATTGAAGTTGTCTGGTGTCAAATGAACCGTTTTTCTAGGCTGTGTCACATGGACCCCAGCAGGAAGATTAGCTGTCGCCCCGGTGTCAGCTAATTCCATTCAATTAACAATCCATTCAATAAACAACAAACACATGAGCTAGAGCACAGTTTTGCATCTCTCATTCTGTTTGAGCTTTTCACCACACTTATGAGTCATTACTGACTCGCTTTGACAGATTTATGGGAACATTAGAAAACAATCATGCAAAGTTATCATCAGCCCTTCATTCCTAACATGCTGGGTTGTGCTAGTTCATAAATCAGAGACATTGGAAGTGAGTCATGCATTTATTCTATTCTGTTCTGTTCTGCTCTGCAGGCAACCTGGTTTCCAGCACAGACTGGAGAAGTTTGAAGTTCACAAAGCGTGAAGAGGCGTAGTGTTATCCAGTGGTGGAACAAGTATTCATATTTTACTTAGCGAGAAGAGGCATAGTGTTATCCAGTGGTGGAACAAGTATTCATATTTTACTTAGCGAGAAGAGGCATAGTGTTATCCAGTGGTGGAACAAGTATTCATATTTTACTTAGCGAGAAGAGGCATAGTGTTATCCAGTGGTGGAACAAGTATTCATATTTTACTTAGCGAGAAGAGGCATAGTGTTATCCAGTGGTGGAACAAGTATTCATATTTTACGTAAGTAAAAGCAGCAATTCCACAATATAACAATACTCTGTTACAAGTACAACACCTCTGTTCAAAATGTTACTTGAGTAATACAAAAGTATTGGCATAAAAATATACATAAAGTACCAAAAGTAAAAGTACTAAAATGTTAGAAAATAGCAGATCTACAAGCTCACGCTCATGCGACGCATTGTGAGCTTGTAGATGTATACCTGCAAAGTATAGTATCACTAAACTAAAAGAAAATACTTCAGCAAAGTAAAAAAATAAATAATAATAATAATAAAACTCAGTACTTGAGTAAATGTACTTAGTTACTTTGCATTGGTGTTATCCACAACCCTGCTAAGTAAAGAAATATATTTTCAACCAGAAAGGTGCACTCAGTAGAATGCAAATCTGACTAATAACAATAGCAATGTATGCAGTTCCATTTCTACAGACCCCCCATGGAACTGGTGGTGCCGCATGTGATTACCAGCTGTACATTATGGCTGCTTCCCTTCCTCTCTCATACATATTCATTGCCAACTTCTCTCCGATGATAAAAAATAAAGTGTTCTTTCACTTTAGTCCTATTTTATACTATTAAAAAATAACCAATGTACAAGCTCACAATGGGTCGCAATTCGACATTTACTTGTAATAAAAGAGTATTTTTGCAATGTGGTATTGCGTATTTTTTTTTTCTTTTTCACCAATGGAGGGGGCTAATCGGGACACTCCTCACATGCACACACTTAACCCTTCCTCTTCTGAACTCCATGTTATAATGAGTTCTCAGGAGAACCTCTTGAAATACATTAATTCGTTTTTAATTTGTTAAGTCTATTCCATTAGCACTATTAATTTGGTTTCATGAGGTGGTTCTATATTTCTCACAAAGTACTCATTAGATTTGCGCTGTAGCTACAATAAAGGGAAAACAAAAGAGAAAATCAATTTGGGGTATATATGTATAGTGCCCATGCAGTGCCAACACCATAAATCAATTTATTGTTATGATGGGAAGCATGTACAGTAATCTCATGCTTCCTCCCCAGTCACTCTAACACTACAGTATCTTTATGTCATGTACACAGTGTACCATGGAGTTAGGTTTCACACAGGCATGGTCCTCTGACAGGCTCTCTAACAAACATCAATGTCCTCTTTGCTGTTGGTAGTGGAGTTGAGTCACCAGACCATTGAGCCTGAGAGGCTCCGCCTATGATCACAGATAGAACTAGAGTTACAATGCGTAACCATCTGCTTTTCTTCTGACTGTGAATCTCTCAGTTGTTGTGCTTTGTTTATTCAGATAGATTGGTTGATTCATGGATCTGCTAACTGGAACACTTTTATCTGCTCCCCTGTCATTATGCGCTCTGTTATGTTTGTAAAAACATTGTTGGAGATTACTACCTTGTCGGAGATTACTGTTTTCATTCATGAAGTGTTATCTGTTCTGAAGGACAAAGCTGAACATTTACTTTCATGCATGATGCTATGTCTCAGTGTGTGTGTGTGTGTGTGTGTGTGTGTGTGTGTGTGTGTGTGTGTGTGTGTGTGTGTGTGTGTGTGTGTGTGTGTGTGTGTGTGCGCGCGCGCGTGCTAACATTATGTTCTATCTTTGTTGCTTGCCTCACTGGCCGACGGGCGTGCCTTCCTTGAAAGGAAGATATTTCTCTCTTGTTAAAACTTAAGATAAATGAATGAATAAAAAGCCAAATGTTATGAAAGAAATTCTGGTTAATTAAAACTTAATTATGAATTGCAAAATAGCGAATAAAACAACAACTGATGCCTGAACACGAATCAGTGGATCAGATGAGTACACAAAGTATCCAAACGAGAATGGAAATTACTTTGATCACTGATCATTGTTACATAGCAACAGAGACACATGCATGTCTGGAACAATTGTGACACACTCACCAGGGCTGTTACTGCTCTGTCCTCTGTCCAAACCTGACACTATGACGTGACAGAGGAGAGAGAAATAGACAAAAGGTAGACAAGACAAAGAGAGAAAAGAGCGAAAGATTTCAATGGAAGAAGCAGATCTGGTGTCACTTGATGTAGATCGTATTCGTATCACACCAGTTGAATACTATAAGACTGAAATTGCATACGGGTAAAGGCTGCACAGAAGAGAACAAAAGAACAAAAGAGACGGAGAGAGCAGTGCGTGCCAAAGGCAATTCCTTTGAATTGTGTTTTTGGTGGTTTGTTTTCGCAGTATGTATACCTTCACTTTCAATGCTGTCAACAGCATCATTGACGAGACGTATTACTGTCACTATGGAAGCTGCATGGGGAGAGAGACCAGAATGAGAGGGGAGAACGTGAGTGCATTCATGATAAGGGTATTATTTCATGTGCTGAGGCTAGGGCAGTAAAGTCCAGTGTTAATTCAACTCAGATTGTACAAACATAACCAAATGGACCCATAAGGTGAAATAACCACTCAAGACGTTAGATGTCACAGTGTGGTTACAGAGCTGGGGAGTGTAGCCTGCCGTCTGCATGTATTTCTCTAGTCTCACCGGCATGCTTGTGTAGTGTGTATGCTGTGTGTCTCAGAGATGTTTAAATCTGTGCCTCTGTATCTGAGGTCTGAGGTCTGTGTTCAGTGACAGTAATTGGACAGCAAATGATGTACAGACACTGCACGTGCACACACACACACACACACACACACACACACACACACACACACACACACACACACACACACACACACACACACACACACACACACACACACACACACACACACACACACACCATCATTAGTGTGGCCACCGTGTTGTATTTACAGTAGCAGCATGGAAGTATACATAATGTTTATGGAAGAAAATAGTTCACTGAGCTCAAGGGCACAAGATGTTCCATTTCATTAAGGAGCTGAGCCTTCTACTACTATCGTTTCTGAAACCGCTTTTTTTGTAAAAGCTCTTGTAAAGTAATGCAAAAATATTGAAAGAGAGTAAAAGCACCTCTCCATGAATAAAGACGGTCCTAATAGTCCTCAACATGAACACATTTGAGAACCACTGCTTGATTGGCATCTTACCGTTGTCATCAAACGACTCAGACGTATAGGTTCTCTGGGAGACATCAGAAGTGGTGCCTGAGAAACATGATGTCACCTCCATGAGGTCCGTCCCTTCCACTGAAAACGCACGCACGCACGCACGCACGCACGCACGCACGCACGCACGCACGCACGCACACACACACACACGCACGCACGCAATTCAATTCAATTCAATTCAATACTTTATTGCCATGTCAACAGAGTTGATTGGAATTTGTTTCAGTGCACTAAAAACATACATACGATACATACACATATTCACATCACATATGGCCCTTATTTATCAACGCGGTGTACACGGTTAAATAAGGGCCATAATCAGACAGAACACGATACAAAAGTACAGACATCATATGAGGGGGACCAATAAATAAGAAGAATGCAAAACGTTATAATTCATGTTGCAAATTCATCACAGTTCATCGTTTTACAAAGCAGCTTCACGCTGTAAAGTGCGAGTGAAAAGAGGGTCAGCATTCAAGAGGCGAACAGCCTCGGGATAAGTGCTGTTCTTAAAGCGGGAGGTATTGCACTTTAGAGACCGGAGTCTCTTACCTGAGGGCAGGGGTGCGAAAAGAGAGCAGGCAGGGTGGGAGGGGTCAGCGATCACCTTCTGCATCCTGCGCTTAGTGCGTATGGTGTAGAATGAGGAGACGGATGGGAGGTCGAGGCCAATGATTTTTGACGCTGTGTGTACCACCCTTTCCAGCCGTTTCCTCTCTAAGTACACATGTTGTATAACCATCCAATATGTACATCCAGTAGAACCTCACTGTTCTATAGTATATCCATTTTTGTAATTCAGAGGGGCCCTATATATCTGGGGGTAGCGCAATTATCATAGCTATTTAACGACTGAGGCAGTTTTGTGATCTTTTTCGTAGTTGGTCTTAAAATGAGGTGTGACCTGGTGCAATCAGGGTGCACTGCTGTATTTCAAACAGTATTATTGTTGTAATTGCTTTAACACCTACACTGCATAATTATAGTGTCACGACTCACTAGGACTCCACATCTTGTAAACTTTGTTGAGGTGTGAACTTATGGTTATTTTCAATCAATGCATGTGCGCGTGCACCTGCTCCTGAAAGATCTTTGGGGGGATGCCGTACACGCACGCACGTGCGCGTGCACAAACCACACACAACACACACACACACACACACACACACACACACACACACACACACACATTACATGACTTAGTTGAATGCGTGATTCTGATTGGTCTATCGCAGAATTCAAAGGTGTGTTATTTCTGGATAATTACCGCTCCGCTCTATAACGGACAGCTGCCTAATCAAACCCTCGGAGCACCTGCTGCGCCCGCTTGATTTACTGCTGTTTCCAACATGACAGCCATGTAATCACACACACAATGTCATTTACAGCTAAACATTGCTTTAAAAATGTTTTTGCAAACATTTGAGCGAGAAATAGACGAAGCAGTACCTGAAAATGGATTCTAATTGATCAACTCACTTCCTTGTTTTCCGACAATGCTGCAGCTGGGCAGAACCTCATAACCTGCACATTCAGGGTGATTAACCACCTCCGCTTCGCGTCGGTGGTTAAACCCCCGGTCCATCAATTATCTCCCGACAATGACCACCTAGGCAGAAATGATCCCTTACATAATGAACGCTGTCCAATGAAAGACTAATCAAAGAGCACCTGGCTCAGCTAAACAGTAAAAACAGTACACCCACCCAAGACAGGCTCCTAGTTACATTTCAGATTTGCTCGGCCCCTATTAGCGTGGCCTTAGATCCTCAGATAGGGCCCTCCTAAAAACTCATTACCTGGGGGCGATCAGGCTTATGCTGTCGGGGCAGGCAAGCTGTTATCCCCTAAAAGTTTGTTTGCAGATGATTGCTTTAAAGTTGTTCTCTGAAGATTTCTCCTATATTTGTTTTGTTTGTTTGCTTTGTTTGCCGTTCTTTTAGTCTGTAAAGCACTTTGTAACGTCTTTTCGAAAAACCCTATACAAATAACTTCATTTCAGAATGGGGAGAGAGAGATGAGAATGCTGTCTACTATTTACTGAAATGGAAAAGAGATATCTTCATACCTTGTGTGAAAATAAAAGCCTGGGTACCGAGTGTAGAAAACAGAAGATAAACGCTGACAATCTGTGCAATCCTCCACTTGTAGTGGGGCGCGCGCACACACACACACACACACACACACACACACACACACACACACACACACACACACACACACACACACACACACACATTCTCGATAGGCTACTCTTCTTGTCAGAGCCAGCTGTCAGTGTGAGATGTACTTAATATTAATGCGTTGGCATTGCTTGACAAACTAAGTGCAGGGATGGTTTATGAGTACTTTTCTCATTGACAAAAAATGCTGTGGAAGTTTGTATGAGACACACTTGTGTGTAATAGCTGTCGGACGGCATTGATAAAGGAAACATTATCCAGCCTGCGCTCAGCGTGCACTCTTGCCCTTCCATATCCCCATCATGCGGTCTCACCCCCCCCCCCCCTGCCCCCTGGCCCAGTACCAAGTTGTTCCACCAGTTCCACCACTAGAAAGTTACTAGTGACTTTGTAGATTATTACCAAACATACATTACCCAATTTAGCCCTACATTCTGGCCATTTGAAAACAGCCGGAATTATGAGCTTGTAGATTTGTTATTTTCAAAAGATTTTAAAACATTTTATGAATTTGAAAACTTCTGAAATGCAACTTCTGCATAATGAGTACTTTCTACTTTTGGTAGAAAGTACATTTTGATACCAATACCATTAATAGACGTTTACTTAAGCAAAACATTATCATAGAGCAGTCATTAGAATGGTACTCCCACTCTATGTCAACCACGTCAATAGAGAGAGCACCTGCTGGAAGTTACACCACGGAGTGCCCACTAAGCTAGTGAACATCCTTAAAAACAGTTATTCTGGAATGACCTGTAGAGTAATACATGATGGACAGCTCACAAACCAGTTTGAAATCAAGACCGGGGTCAGACAGGGTTGTCTCCATTCCTGTTTTTACTAGTCATTGACTGGATTATGAGAACAACAGAAAAATGGAATTGGACATTATGGACACAGCTGGATGACTAAATTTTGCAGACGACCTGGCACTACTGTCACATAACCACCACCAGATGCAAGACAAGACCAAAACACTTGCAGAGACTTCCGCACAAGTAGGACTTAACATCCATCAAGGAAAAACCAAGAACATGAGGATAAATACGACCAGTGCAGAACATACAACAAACATGCTTGTTAGTGCACTCCATTCATCGCTGCATGTGTGCGATCAAAGGGATCACTGTGAAATGCAATCAGTGTGGACACAATGGATACATGTATTATTCATTCATTGATTTGTGTGTTTTGATGAGGCACATGATGTACTCACCCTGTGCACTGTTAGGTATGTTCGTGGTCTCCAGCTCATAGGCACTCTCTTCCCATTGGTCCTCCTCCCTGTCTGCCTCTCGGTCCCATGATACTTTGTTGGGGGCGGGGCTATGTTCTGAGCGACAGGGCGATGCTGATGGGAGATTCGGTGCCACGCTGCACACGGCCACGCCCCTCCTGATGGCCCCGCCCCCCCGGCTATGTGGGCCGTCTGACAAGAAGCTGCTCAACTGATGGGAAGGACGCACACACACACACACACACACACACACACACACACACACTCATCGAGCTGTCCTTTAATGCAATGCATTCTCACACCCAGGTTGTAATTCGGTGACGAATTGGGCATCATCTAATCTCTCAAGAACAGATTCCGAGCTGTGCTACTGAATCTGTCAGCAGGTGATTCAGAATGTGTATGCATTGTTGTTAGTGGGAATGAAAACATAGGCGCCCCACAGGAAGAGGAGGGCTGAGGGCAGACCAAAAGGGCTAAGATCCTGTTATCCACATTCTTGACACACGCCCCCAGCCCCCACGGCCGGGATCGAGCCCAGGACCTTCTAGCTGTGAGGCAACAGCGCTACCGACTGTGCCACCGTGCCCCCCTCCTGCCTGGTTTTAAATGTTTTACTGGCGCAAGATATTAAGATTTGGGGCGCACACACACACACACACACACACACACACACACACACACACACACACACACACACACACACACACACACACACACACAACCATACCTGACTGCATTCACTGGACATAGTCCTGTCTCCATCCATGCTGGCCTGGTTGCAGAGCCCTCCCGGCAGTGGGGAGTGTGTATTGGGCCGCACCATGACCTGAGGAGGCCCTCCGCTCCCCGCTCCATAGCAACTGGCGCTCAGCGGGGAGCCAGGGACGCGCATGGCCTTGAACTCGATCCCTTCTGCCCCCATGCCGGTCTTGCGCAGCATGAAGCTCGCCTCCGTGGAGATTGCCGACACTCCCATCACTGCCCGAGTCCCCGGGCCGGGGTCTGACTCCTTCCTGAACGTGAGCTTCTTCCTGAAGGCGACGAAGAGGACGGCCAGGAGGATGATGACGAAGACGAGGACCCCGATGCCGATGATCTCGCCCGGGCCAATGTAGGACAGGAGCTCAGCCTGGGAGCAGTGATGTCAGTGTTATACAGTACTAACCTTATGACTGCTTGTTTTTAACTGATATAGTATATATATACAATAAATAAACATTGAAAGTATAAAGGTGGAGTATGTTTTATTATTTTACATTGTTCAATTTATATACAGCTAAAGAATATGATCTCAATGAGGTTTTTTGTTTTGTTTGAGGAATGATGCACCAGAGCATTCCAGAGGAGGTGTGTACAGACTACTAGACTAGAGATGTAAAATGAAAGGGACGACAGTTTTGATGTTCAACTCACGTTCTGCCTGCAGGATCGTGCAACAATGTTATCTATAGAAGTGTGACTAAATCCAGCTTACAAATAATGAAACAAAGCATACTTTCATTCTGGTTCTTTATTTCCAACCCCTTGTTGTATAGCACTCGCGTTCATTAGTGCGTGCATGTGTAAACCTAAACTTGGCAGTGGCACACTGCACACTTGTAAACTTTAAATTATCCGTTGAAAGCAGTGCATCGTCTGCTCCTGAGGAAGATGGCTTTAAGTTCTTTCATAAGTTTTGGGTATCTGTTCCTATCTTCAGAGTACATGTATTGAAGGTGCACAGAACAACCACTAATTAAGAGCATGGAGAACAACAACATAATGACATTTACAGTGACAACCATTCTGCCCTTTCCCTGAAAACGATACAAGTCATGGTGACTTAATTAGCAGTCCAAACTACTTCTTGAGGTTATTGATTGGTTTCCAGTGGCTTTAAATGGTGCTACCGCGGGGATCTGAAATAGTCACGGATTAGAAGGCAATTAAAGGACTGAGAGTCAAGAACCTTTATTGAAGTTAAACATTTGTATTTAAATCGAATCCTATCCTATCGAATTCTATTTACATAATGTGGATCTTGGACCTCAATCTCGGATCGTGGCCAGCTTGTGACATCAGTCTTCTATGACATCAGTCGTCTTCTATGATAGCCTAGCTATGCTCCAAATCTGGCCACGGTTTCAGTCCGATCAGAGCTTTGACTTAATAAAATTCTACTTCAAAAAGTATAAAACATAATTATGTGAAAAAGGAATTCAGCGGATATATTTCTGTGGCCTACTGGCAGTGTGCACAAGACGGTGATCAGTCCTTCAAATTTGTACACAGACACACACACACTATGACCCTAATAAATATATACAGTTAAAAAGTCTGGTTCATTTACCGTAGTTGGTCCAGCCGAACCCCTCTATAAAAGCACCAAAACCAGAGCAGAACTCCCACCACGGGACTCGGGCAATCAATTAATACAGTTGACACCACTATATTAATGGCAAGTATTTCATACAACTTAAGTTAGAAGATTGTGAACTATCCTTTTAACCCATTCTGGGCGGGAACCCCTTTTGGTGTTAGCATTATGTTATGCTTTAGCTATTGAAAAATAGCAGATCTACAAGCTGATACAAGCTTGTAGGTCTGCTATTTTTGAAGAACATAGCTTTTTCAGAAAACTGTCAGGATGTAGAAGACGTTTTTTGAATCTGATCTCAGGTCAGAATGGTAAACTGAAAACCTCTGTAGACTTGCGAGTATTGATACTATACCTTTGTGTCGCCCCCTGGCTCGCCTGGGCTTTGATCTTCACACAACTGATCGCCATACACATCAGAGCAGTTGCAGTAGAATGCCCCAAACGTGTTCACACACTCTCCTCCGTTCTCGCATTCTTCCAGCTCACACTCATCTACATCCTCATCACATCTGCAAAAAGAACATGCACAAGACATTAGGGATATTATACCCATCACATCTGCAAAAAGCACAGGCACAAGACATTATGCATATTATACAGTGGGTGGCAGCGATGAATGATGGCAAACCTGAGACATGCAAATACAATGGCAAGTACATCTGCACAGTTAGGGCATTTTCACACTAAACACCTTTTATAAAGCATAAGTGCTGCCTACAGCGTTTCTTCCTGCTGCAAAACAAAAATATAAGATGGGGCGGGAGTGAAGGGGGGCATTGTGCGATCGAATCTATGAAAAGTAAAGTATAATATTGATAACAAAGTTTGAAACTAGTAGTTGTACAGTAGGTGCAGATAGGAAATCAATCAAGATAGACCAACTGCATGTCATATTTCTCGTCTAAAATGTATTGATCACAAGCTGTCAAACGGACACCGAGTGCCTGTGTTTATCCTCCCCTAGCCTCAGCTCAGTACCGAGCGAGGCTTTCATTTTCGTTGGAATTGGGCTAAAAAACAACAGTGTTCTCCACTGTTTTCTACCGGGGAGGGGAGGAGACGGGGGGGGGGGAATCCACCGCCTGTTTTCAACCAGCACCGGCCCCTCTAGATCAGAACTCCAACAGGCTGGGCCAGGCTAATCATCACCTGCCCCTCTAGATCAGAACTCCAACAGGCTGGGCCAGGCTAATCATCACCCGCCCCTCTAGATCAGAACTCCAACAGGCTGGGCCAGGCTGCTCTCACCTCGTGGCGGTCAGTGCTCCTGTAGCTTGCTCTGCCTTTAGCAGTAGGCTGATACTTGTGAATATATTAACCACTTGGACTCTATACTTACTGATCAGAGTTGCACTGTATTTGTTGTCAATTTACGCCAAATATCTTCGTCTTGAGTCGTGAGCTTGGACATAGGGTATTTTACCCCCCTATTTTACCTGCCTTAAACAACTCCACAATGAATATACTTATATAACATAATTGTAGGTATAATATAGTGTTTTTGTTAAGCAGAAGATTCTGAGGGATGTCTAGGACTCTGGTGGTATAGTTGAGGGATGTCTAGGACTCTGGTGGTATAGTTGAGGGATGTCTAGGACTCTGGTGGTATAGTTGAGGGATGTCTAGGACTCTATAGTTGAGGGATGTCTAGGACTCTGGTGGTATAGTTGAGGGATGTCTAGGACTCTATAGTTGAGGGATGTCTAGGACTCTGGTGGTATAGTTGAGGGATGTCTAGGACTCTATAGTTGAGGGATGTCTAGGACTCTGGTGGTATAGTTGAGGGATGTCTAGGACTCTGGTGGTATAGTTGAGGGATGTCTAGGACTCTATAGTTGAGGGATGTCTAGGACTCTGGTGGTATAGTTGAGGGATGTCTAGGACTCTATAGTTGAGGGATGTCTAGGACTCTGGTGGTATAGTTGAGGGATGTCTAGGACTCTATAGTTGAGGGATGTCTAGGACTCTGGTGGTATAGTTGAGGGATGTCTAGGACTCTATAGTTGAGGGATGTCTAGGACTCTGGTGGTATAGTTGAGGGATGTCTAGGACTCTATAGTTGAGGGATGTCTAGGACTCTGGTGGTATAGTTGAGGGATGTCTAGGACTCTGGTGGTATAGTTGAGGGATGTCTAGGACTCTGGTGGTATAGTATAGTTGCTTGTGGGTGTTTCTGTTGCATAGTGTTCTGGTTTTGCTGTCGTGATTGGACAGCATACAGTAGAAGCAGTAGTCCTGATTGGACAGCATACAGTAGAAGCAGTAGGTCCTGATTGGACAGCATACAGTAGAAGCAGTAGTCCTGATTGGACAGCATACAGTAGAAGCAGTAGTCCTGATTGGACAGCATACAGTAGAAGCAGTAGTCCTGATTGGACAGCATACAGTAGAAGCAGTAGTCCTGATTGGACAGCATACAGTAGAAGCAGTAGTCCTGATTGGACAGCATACAGTAGAAGCAGTAGTCCTGATTGGACAGCATACAGTAGAAGCAGTAGTCCATGTCATTACATTTCTGAAAAAGTTCAACTATTCTCAACTTTTAAAAGTGCTCTCCTCGGCAGGAGCTCTGATTCGTGCCTTCTAAAAGCGGCCCTTATGCGGACGCCTTTTGGACATTTTCTTTACAAGATGCCTAGTGACTGTGAATACGGCCTCAATCAATGTTACACTATGGGGATAAAAGCAGAACAAAAGACAGAGGAAATAAATATATAATGTTAAATTTGCCTGTGAGTTTTTTGACTGTGATTGTTCCCATCTTCATTTCCTTTGCCAAATCAAGGCTTTTTTTTGTTATATTTATTGTTTTAATCATGTGCTGATTCATTGGAGCCTGCCTGGGTGCATACTGTATGTTAACACCCACACATACACCCACCCAGACACAAACACTGCACACACACACATACACACACACACACACACACACACGGGCGCACGCACACACACACACACACACACACACACACACACACACACACACACACACACACACACACACACACACACACACACACACACACACACACACACACACACACACATATGTATCCCACTGTGAAAGATAGGAAAACAATAGTTTTTCCTTTCAATAATTTCTTTTGAATGGGAATCATTTTAGCTGACTGAACAGCAAATCCAAAGAAAACACATTTCCATTTATTTATTTACCCTTGCCAGCTGACAATAACAACCAGGAAATGCCTGGTGAATAACTGAATTGAATATGTATTTCCAATATCTCAATTATTCAATGAGATAAAGTAAGTAAGTAGCCTTGCCGAGCCATGGCCCATATGGCAGGAGCCTATCTCCTGTAGCGTGAGGCAGCTTGATGTACAAGTACACCCCCTGGACATGACGCTAGTATGTCGCAGGGACTTACCCCCAATCCAACCCTTGATGCTGTGTCAAGCAGGGAAGCATTGGGTCCCATTTTTAGAGTCTTTGGTATGACCCGGCCAGGGATTGAACCCCGACCTCCCAGTCTCAGGGTGGACACTCTATCACGATTCCACAAGGCCACTGAGATGGCTATCCAATGAGATAAGTCTCTGTAAACCACAGACTGACCACAACAAATGTTATTACCGGTATGTATTTTCTATTTGGTTGGTTCAAGTACTGTAGTTCAAGTGGTTTAAAAGCAAATTTGAAAGTCAATGCTAACTGTTGATTGCAACAGTGGTTATGCATGCCAGTGGCAGGAACAACACAAACAGTGGGCGTATTTTTCTGGCTTCTTTGCCACAGACAACATTTCAGTCTAATGGTTTTTTAAGAGCAGTACTTGTTGGTATTGTTGGTATCACAGGACTAATAAAACACTAAATGAAGTGAATGACCTCATAGACTGCAACACAAGCGGTACTGAATTGATCACCACACAACATGACCATACATGGTAACAGTTAATGGTCTTTATCCAAAGTGCTCAACAAGGTGTTGGTTACATTCAGCCACACACCATTGGCAGTGGCAAAGCAAGGCACCAACCTGCTAATCGAGAGCAGTTGGGGTTCAGCGGTTTGCTCAAGGTCACTTTGACCTTGACTGAAGCTGGACCTTCTGGTTCCCAAACGGCCGCTCTTCCGCCTGAGCTGGACCTCATTATTATCAACAGGTTAGTGGTGGAGAGAGTTGACAGCTTCAAGTTTGTAAGAGTTGTGAAGACAGCCTAATGCCTCCACACTACCTCAGGCCGGCATGGTGTTTAAGTTCCTGAGTAACAGAAGCACTACTTACTGTGGGTATTCTGACTTGAAGTTTCACTGCCTGGTCCCAGCTGCTATGGCAGCTGCTATGGCTTCAGCCCAGGGGGTGCCCAGAAGATCTGCGAGTGTGATTTTTCGTTCTATCCAGAACCTCTAGGATATTTATTTATTTAGTGTTAGCCTTTATTTATATAGGTAAAATCCCATTGAGATCCAAATCTCTCTTTTACAAGGGAGCCCTGTTCAATATCCTGTAGGATCAAAGTGTGTGGACCTGCCTGTCGGAATGGCAAAGAATATAGCTTAGCCTCAAGGGCACGTCAGAAAGAGCGCATAGATCCAGACTTTTGAAAAAGGAATAATGGTTCTCTCTGACCCATATACACAGTGACTCAGGAAATAGAGCGGCCGTCTTGGAATCTGAAGGTTCCAGGTTCGATTCCCAGTTCCTCCTGGAAAAAGTGTTGAGGTGTCCTTGAGCAAAACACTGAACCCCTAACTGCTCCCCATGTGCAGGTTGGTGGCTTGCATGGTTTCCTCCGCCATCACTGTGTGAATGGGTGAATGTAATTCAGAATCTATGTAAACAGCTTTGGATAAAAGCGATATATACATGCCCCATTTACCATTTGTAATGTAAAGCGCTTTGGAGAAAAGCGCTTCATAAATGCAGGCCATTTAGTAACTTATGGTGGTGGCAATGCTAGTAGAACTTTGATATTGTCCAGCACAGTTCTCACAGGTATACTAACGGTGTGTCACTCATTTGGTTTTGTGAAGCAGATCTGCTCTCTAGTGGTGGCTACGCTGAACAGCTGAGGGAGAACAAGGGTTATTTCAAAGGCGATTTCAGAGCTGTAATTAAGGAGGCTGTTAGCACTGATTGATTGAATTAAAGTAGAACCATTACATTACCCCATGCAATAACAACTGAGCCAGCCTACTGACACCATGCTAATGTGGAGTGGAGTGTGTGTGTGTGTGTGTGTGTGTGTGTGTGTGTGTGTGTGTGTGTGTGTGTGTGTGTGTGTGTGTGTGTGTGTGTGTGTGTGTGTGTGTGTGCGCGAGTGTGCGTGAGTCTTTTTTAGTCAACCAGGGAGAGGGAGAGAGAGAGAGCGAGAGAGAGAGAGCGAGAGAGAGAGAGAGAGAGAGAGAGAGAGAGAGAGTGTGTGTAGATTATTCTTCTAAATCGATGAAGATTGCGATTGCCTGACCCCATAGATGGGATGGTAACTGTTATTGTATTTTATTGTCCAATATTACTGTGTGTGGGTGTGTGTGAGTTTGTGAGTGTATGAATGAATGAGTGTGTGTGTGGGTGTGTGTGTGTGTGTGTGTGTGTGTGTGTGTGTGTGTGTGTGTGTGTGTGTGTGTGTGTGTGTGTGTGTGTGTGTGTGTTAGCTATAGAGAGAGAGAGAGAGAGAGAGAGAGAGAGAGAGAGACAGACAGACAGACGCAATGAGAGCAGATGTCCGAAGTGACAGTGTGTGTGACAATAAGCTGCGGTAAACATCATCATGACTGCATGAGCGATCTCCCTCTAGCACTGAGGCTTAACAACAGCTCCAGCTTGACTGGAGGTTCTTACATAAGTCCTACGAGGCCTCTGGGACAGCCACAGATGAAGGCACCGCCCACAGGCATGCAGTCCCCTCCATTCTGGCATGGGTTGGGCTCGCAGGATGTTAACGCTGTCTCACAGCGCCCCCCAGTGTATCCTGTCCCGCAACTGCATGTGAATCCTGATGGGACAGATAAAAACGTCATGGAAGGGTGTATTTATAAGCACAGCAAATAAAAAAGAAACAAGGGCAGAGACATGCAATATCAAACCAGGGACCAAGCCCACCAGAAAGAGTGAGACCTATAAAATGAGTGTAATATAAATTATAATAAACTTGAACCTTATATAGTAGATATAAATAACATGATAGCGTTGGTAAATTGTGTCAAAGGATTACAGACATTAGTAAATCCCAGAAAATGGGCTTCATGTGAAGTGTTTCTAATATAAATGAGTATAAATCTTCCTACAGCCACAGACCTCCAGAGGACAGGCTGTTGCAGATGGCTCCGTTGAGGCAGGGCTGGCTGACACAGGGGTCTGGATAGAGCACACAGCCCAGCTTGACCTCGCTGAGACCGGCTATCTCAGCATAGCGGCTTCTCTTGTTCTGCAGGGGCAGCTCATTCCCATTCAGCACCAATGAACCCAGACAGCCCTGGAACCCGTCTTGAGCCCTCGGCGGGCCCCTGGCGCCTCCCGGGCCCTGCATCCTCCTTGGCGGCAGGCTCGGTCGTTCACCCGGCCTGCCTGGGGGCCTGACTTGGGCCCCGATGAAGAAAGTCAAATCGGGGGCCAGGGGCCATAGGCGGACGGGGGCCCTGGCTGCTCTGCGACGCTCCACATAGCTGTCGTCCAGCGACAGGAGGGTGTAGTTCCGTGTCAACTCCAATGCTACGGCATGCCAGAGGCCGTCGTTTATTGGTCTGCCAGAGATACCCATGATGCCGAGCGTGTTGTCGCAGTCCAGCTGGAACCAGAGACGTCCCCCCTCAATCTGAGGGAGAGGGATGAAGGTTACGCTTCATAGGAACAAAGAACTCTCACTACTGTCTCATTCACTGGCAATTAAAACACAGTAGAATGTACAATACAGCTGTGGGCTGTATTGTATTACTGTATTGTACACATACAGTACATAACTATGTATTTTTTCACGTGCATGTTTAATATGCATTAAAGGACAGCTCGATGATAGTGAGTGCGTGCGTGCGTGCGTGCGTGCGTGCGTACCTTTAGCATGGTGCATGGGTTGGCCCGGGTGAACATAATGACTCCCCTCCCCTGCAGGGTTCTGATGGTGAGCCCAAGCCTCATCTCTCCAGTCAGACCACTCCCTGTCAGCCTGTACTTGATGTAACTGTTCCCAGAGAAGCTCAGAGAGGTCTGGCCTGCTTGGACACATTCACACAACAAAATAAAGGAAGCGAGAACATCAGTGATTAGTGATTACACAGAGAAAACATTAAGAAATAATAAACAAATGTAATGGACAGGAAAGCACATAGTTGCTGGTGTCCAGTTCAGACTAGTCCAGCATTCTGCATGCCTCTCCAAGGCCTAAACATACTGGTACTGTACCTGCACACCGGTCCATCTTGTCAGGCTGACACTGGCAAACAGAGGGCGCTGTTGGACCAGAGCGAACACATTGCATGTCCACTGGACATGTCTGACCCTCGCACGGTTCCATAGTCGTGGGACATGTTCCTCCTGTTTGGACGGAGGAGGTATAAGTCTGGTCTTAAAAAACAGTGTGAAATTGTGAAATCAACAAAGGAATGAACAAATTAATCTATGAATTGACCAATCGACACAACAACTGGCTCGGTCAGTTATGTTTACCGGGACAGGTGCAGGTCTCGATGCGGCTGAAGCGTGGCGCCACCAGGCTGACCCTTTCCGTGCTGTAGGTGACCAGAGAGTTACCCTCCATGACCAGGCTCTGCTCACACACCCCGCCGTCGCCACACTCCAGCTTCCCAGAACAGGTCAGCCCCACCGCCACCGCGCCAGCAAGGACCCCGCGGATCTGGCCCCGTGTCCCGGCCTCTCCCAGCCTCAGGGCCAACTCCTGGGGCGAGTAGAACCCCCCCAACTCGCCGCCCCGTCCCGCCGTCTCCTGCCTCTCCAAGGCTACGAGCAGCTCCACGTCGGAGGTGCCCATCACCGGCTGCACGCCGAGCACACGGAGCGGATCCTGGAGGCCTCGGAGCCACTTCCAGCCGGCGAGGCTGCGTAGCATTGGCTTGATCTGGCTGAGGTAGCGGCTGAGGAGGTCTTCCGGGGACAGAGAGCTAAAACGCAAGGTCAGGGCACTGCGCGACAGCATGTCTGTCACCTGCTCCACTTGAATAGATATGTCTGCGATCACGGCGAAGCGTCCGTCGCTCACTGTAGTGTTCATCTGGTACCTTAGTGGGGAGAGAGGTCAATGACAAACATGTACAGTAAAGCTCTACTAATAAATGATCAATTCTTCTCTTTTAGAATGACCACACTTGCTTTTTGTATTGTTTTTGTTCACAGTTGCCATTGGCAATTTTGTGTTCACTGTAAATGCAAGTGTACATCGTATAAAGGAATACAAATCAAATAAGATAATCGAGGGTCTGGTCCGGCGGTGTACTGTAACTCTACGTACCTGCCAGGTTCCAGCCCCGGCAGAGCCACAATGCTTCCGTCCTGTCTGTTGATCTGAAACAAGCTCTTGGCGTGGGGCTTCTGTGTAAACGACAACACGTCATTGGTGTCTCGGTCCATCGCGTAGAGCCGACCGATTGGGCCGCCCGAGAACACATCGGTCAGCATAACGATGAAGATCTCCAGGGGAGACACGGACGGCTTGTATTGACTGTTCCCGATGACCCTCAGAAACACCCAGGAAGAGGAGGTGAGACGTGGTTTTCCAGAGTCACTGGCCTAGGAGAGTGAAGCAAAATAACATCTGTAAAGAATAACCTGGTACTCCCTGAAGATTCTGAACCAGTTAGTTCTAGACCTTTTCTTTATACTATGCAATCATGTTATCTGTATTGCATTCAAATCATTTTCCCTTTGGGCACGTTCTTTTTTTTTTACGTATCTTCCCTTTTGTACTGTTTTCATACTGTGCTAAATAAATAAATCAAATCAAATCACACAACATTATAGCCCCTGCCTTTGTATACACCCCTATAGCTCATAATCTATTAATTAAACCAGATATTACGGATGGCGTATTTTCAGATTGGAGGAGGGGACTGAGCTGCATTGGAGATCTTTACACAGACAATAGACTGGCCTCCCTAAAATTATTTGCCATTTTTTACTATTTTAAAACATTTTAAAATACAGGTAGTTCAAATGGCTGATCTACAAGCTCACAACGTGTCGATGTAGATTGGCTAGTTGAACTATTTTAAAATGTTTTAAAAGATAGTGTCTAGCTTTTCTGCTGCCTTTGGGGCGTTGGTGGACTCTGGTCAACTCAGAAATGCATGGGCTGAGGAGCTGGGCATTTCAATATCAGATGAGTTGTGGGAGGAGGGCCTGTCTAGTATTCAGAGCTGCTCTATCAATTCTAGATATTGCACAGATTGCATCTTTGGACTCATTCTATCCCTGCTTTCTGATGGTCACCGATCCCATTTATTCCACCCATGTGTTTTTTCTTTTGTGTGTGTGTGTGTGTGTGTGTGTGTGTGTGTGTGTGTGTGTGTGTGTGTGTGTGTGTGTGTGTGTGTGTGTGTGTGTGTGTGTGTGTGTGTGTGTGTGTGTGTGGCAAAAAAACATATACGTAGCTATAGTATGAAGTCAAGCCACACATACACAGATACAGAAGGAAATGCGATTAAAATACTTTATATCCAGTATGCCAACAGAGGGCAGTGGTAGTCCATGTTTGCCTGTCCTAAACGTTGTCCTGTATTTGTTGGTACTGGCAGAGCTGTGCCTCTGCTCTTGGCCAGTTCGCACTTGTAAAAGGGACGTCTCAATGTGTTTATTTTACTGGTTAAGGTTAATACAAATGTTTAAAGGTTAAATCATTATGTTCTGAGTAATAATTTCTATAGAGTGTTTGTTCTGCAACAGAAGTCCCCAGCTTTTTTAATAAACAGAAAATACATTTTAAAATGATCCCTGGCTAATAAGCCTTATATGCATTAATACACTTGCATAACTAAAATTAAAAACACAATTTAGAAGGGGACAACTTGAGTCGCAAGTTGATGATGTCATCACAGGACAAACGTTTTGGCTATCCAGCCTTCAACACTGATGAAGGCTGGATACCGAAACGTTTGTCCTGTGATGTAGAGAATACATCTTTTGAAAGTATATTCTTGGTGTGTGCGACCTCTTCACCTATTCCAATACAAATATTTAAAATATTATTTTGTGGCTCATATTAACCTTGTTTTAGTTAATAGATCCATTCCATACATTCCATAGGGCTGGACCACACATGGACATGGCATCAACTAGTGACGTCCCAATTTCACCTTTGTTTCAATCTGTATCTTTTTTGAGACCCCTATTCTGATTGGATAAACCCGCTCTTTTTCCGCTCTATACCAAATCTCTTTGTTTGGTTGTATCCTATTTTCGGTAAATGTTTGCCTAAGTGGTATAAATAAAGTCAGGTGGTGGTGAGAATTTAAAAGCATGAATACTCAGTCATAATAGACCAAAGAACACCTTACCTGTACTTCCAAGGTGAACTCCCTAGGGGCGTCAGGACCAAAGAACACCTTACCTGTACTTCCAAGGTGAACTCCCTAGGGGCGTCAGGACCAAAGAACACCTTACCTGTACTTCCAAGGTGAACTCCCTCGGGGCGTCAGGACCAAAGAACACCTTACCTGTACTTCCAAGGTGAACTCCCTCGGGGCGTCAGGACCAAAGAACACCTTACCTGTACTTCCAAGGTGAACTCCCTAGGGGCGTCAGGACCAAAGAACACCTTACCTGTACTTCCAAGGTGAACTCCCTCGGGGCGTCAGGACCAAAGAACACCTTACCTGTACTTCCAAGGTGAACTCCCTCGGGCGTCAGGACCAAAGAACACCTTACCTGTACTTCCAAGGTGAACTCCCTAGGGGCGTCAGGACCAAAGAACACCTTACCTGTACTTCCAAGGTGAACTCCCTAGGGGCGTCAGGACCAAAGAACACCTTACCTGTACTTCCAAGGTGAACTCCCTCGGGGTGTCAGGACCAAAGAACACCTTACCTGTACTTCCAAGGTGAACTCCCTCGGGGTGTCAGGACCAAAGAACACCTTACCTGTACTTCCAAGGTGAACTCCCTCGGGGCGTCAGGACCAAAGAACACCTTACCTGTACTTCCAAGGTGAACTCCCTCGGGGCGTCAGGACCAAGCACCCTGGTAGACCTTAGATTCCCCATCTGGTCCAGGGAGACATATCTCCCCTCGTTACCAGACGCGATGCGGAACTCAAATGGAGGGCCGTTTCTGGAGGAGTCCATATCACTGACGGACAGCTTCAGGAGACTGGAACCAGCAGGCTGGTTTAGCTGAGGGTATGGAGAGACGAGAGCTGGAATAACCACGTGAAGAAAAACACATACTCTATGTTCACATAAAAAAAAGAGAGGTAGCGAGAAAACACACAATCACTTGTACCTGAATAATGGCTGTGGAGTTTGGAGGTGTGAAAACAGGCAGATTGTCGTTGACATCAGAGATGTTGATGTTAACGGTGACAGTGGAAGACATGGCAGGAGATCCACTGTCAAACGCCTGCACTGACAGAGAGTACCTGGAAACCTACAGAACAACCACAGATCAACACACAGAAAGATCAACTCAATTCCAATAGAGTACCCGGAAATCTATCTTATTAGATTGGAGACATCACCAATCTAGGAACCCATCGGCAAAAAAAAGGAAAAAACAACGCCCGTTGCTGCTTGTTTCCTTTGTATTCGCCTCTGGAGGCAGCGCCCAATAGAATGTGGATAATATAGGATGTTGGTCCACCCTCAGCCCTTCTTTTCAGGTGGGGTGCCTATGTTTTTATTGTGTCCACTAATCCCCAATGTTTACACGTTCTGAATGCCCCTGCTGACAGATTCAGTAGCACAGCTCGGAATCTGTTCTTGAGAGATTTGCTCAACAGTGACAGAGAGTACCCGGCTGAAACCCTACAGAGAGATCAACACAATTTTAATTTAGTTTAGTTTGAGTTTCTTAATCACTGTTACCATCTTAAAGGGCATCGTAGCCACACATTTAACAAAAACTCCCATCCTTAGACCCCTAACCTTTGAAGAATGGGAAAAACATTTATTGGGAAGGATCACAAAAAGAGTGTCACGATATCAGTCTGTTGAATATATTTTATTATGTAGTGATGTCCTAGTGTTTTCTGTTTTCCCTAGTTACTGTTTCCTGTCTTGTCTCACCTTACTAGTTTTCTCCACCTGTGTCCTGTTAGTCTCCCAGCCAATCCCTGTGTTGATTGTTAGGTCTGTTCACCTGTGTATTGTTATCCTGTGTCTACTTAAACCCTAACCTCGCCTCACCAGGCTTCCTGGTCTCCGTTTCAAAACTCTGTATGATCCTGTCGGGAGCGGATGATATCGTTACGTCATGTTGTAGTATTGTTTTGTAGTCGACAGGCAGGAACAACAGGCGGCAACTTTATTGAGGGAAAAGGAAGGTTCCTTCCTTTTCCCTCAATAAAAGCTCTCGTAGCCTGTAGCTACGCCCAGGCTACTTAAACACTCAGTTCCTTGTGTTCCCTGCCAGATCTTAGATGTTGTTACAGTGTTCAGTCCTAGTTATGTTCTCGTAGTGGTTTTTGTATTCTCCTGCATTCTCTTGTGTTCCTGTGTTTTGGAGAATAAATCACCTACATTTGACCTGCTCTGCTCCTGCTCTGTTTCTGCAATTGGGTCCTACATCTCCTGAATCGCACCGTGACAAAGAGATGACCCCTTTCCAGGGAGGACAGGCATGCAAAAGGTGCCAAATGGGCAATATTCAAATGTAAAACAAACTAAAAGAACAAAACAACAGTTGTCCATTCTGGTATAAAGTAATGGTAATTTGTTATACTCAGGTATTAGCACTTAGCAGTGCTGTATAAGTAAATAGCTTCCCAAGCCATGCATGTGGACCAAAGGGAAGGAGCCTATGTTTCCCCAGCCATGATGTATTGCATAAGTTTAGTACACACGCATGACAGTAGTACTATATGTTGCAGGGACTTACCAACAATCCAACCTGAGTGCCAAGCAGGGAAACATTGGGTCCAATTTTTAAAGTCTTTGGTGTGACCAGGCCGGGGATTGAACGGGGATTGGCCTGGTCATTACTATCGATTGTTGCCATGAGCTAGCTCCCAATCTCATGGCAACTATCTGCAAGGCCACGGAGCCCAGCACAGTGCTCCATATTGATATTTAATAAAACACAATGAATGAGGTAGGTCTATATCAAAGGCCAATAAGGCTCACAAAATACGATGATGTCTGATGCAGATCAGTTGAGGACACGCAGCCATGACCAAGAGTGGAGCAGGACCATCAAGGGATCAATAAAGTCCCACAGGCCATTTGCCGAGATCAATATCATACAAACCAATACAAGGAGGGCAAGTCTGGTAGACAGAGCATAACAAAGCTGTTAAACCATGGCTACTGGGAGGGCCAGCCGGCAGACCACAGTCGTGTGACTGACTCAGACATAAACAAACCCAATACGCCCATATATAGGAAGGTCACTATGACTCAGACAAAACCATAAACAAACCTGATACGCTCAGCTCACCCCATATAGGCATAAAAGGAGATCTTGTTGTCCAGAGCCAAGGTTCCGACCACTATCCACATATTTGGTCATGTGCATATATGGGACTGACCGACTTCAAACACGCATCGGCAAGGGGTTCTGGGCAGAGACGACGTATAGACATATATTAGCAAATATGGATATCCAGTTGTACAGAACCACCGATCCAATCAATATGCCCATATATGGGCAAGGACATCAGGGCTCTCCATATATGGGCATAAAAAGGGAGACAGACAGACGTGTACAATGGGTACTCTGACAAAGCCCCTGACACTATGACTCTGATGAATTGAGCGGATCTGCACAAACTGGAAAGTTCATAACTGTCCACAGCCCACCTCTGAGACAGAATTATTATTTATCAATAATCATTATTATATGAAGGTAAGGTTGAAAAAGGTTGAACTGCTCTTTAACAGAATTCACCTTACTGCCCCAGGTCCCTGTTGGACAACAGAGGAATGCAATGCCTTTTCTAGTAGGCTAGAAGCATTACTAGAGGTATAAGTACAGGCCCGGGTCCCCATAGACCCGGATTGAGGAACAGTGGCATACATGCATAATGGCACACGTCCCTGGTGACCTTGAGAGGGCACACTGGCATTTGTCTGCTTCAGCCGTGCTCATGAACCAGAAAATGACTATCGATTGTTGATGAGACACTTGAAGATGCATCCTTACCAGCTCCCGGTCAAGGCGTTTGTTCACGTTGAGGAGGCCAGTGACCGGGTCGATCCAGAACTGGTTGGTTTGGTCACCCTTCAGGATGGAGTAGGTGATTCGCCCGTTAACTTGGCTGTCCAGATCCTCTGCCAACAGCTAGTATGCACAAAGAGTCGGATATGAAAAAGAAAAACAATATACAGTATTCTTTCTAAGAAAAGAAAAAGTTTGTTTATTAAGTTGTTTATTAAGTTTGTTAATTGTTTATTTTTTGCATGTGTGTGTGTGTGGGGGGGGAGGGGGAGGGGGGCGATATTGTAATATTTTTTTTATTCTGTTGTACACAGGGGAAGCTGTAATTCGAGGTAATGAAATACTGGACATTAAATATGTTGAATGTGTCTTGAGTATAACCCAGCATCTGGATATTAAATTGCAAGCTGTTGTTATGGTGAAACAAGTTTCAAAGCAATAGAAAACAAATTATTCAGATTTACTGGCCACAAATGCCAAGACAAATTGAAACTCCCAGCAGGGTAGTCAGAGTGGAAAACCAGTGAAGGAAAGACAGTCACTGTTATGATTCAATTCTAAGTACTGGACCCTCGACACCAATTGTTATGATTCAATTCGAAGTACTGGACCCTCGTCTGGTTCTGACAGCCCGGTCTTGTGTGTGTAGGCTGAGGTTGGTGTGTGACGACTCGGTTGATTATTTCCTTGGTTCGGCGGCGGACAGACAGACGGGCCGGCCCGGGAGAAGTAATTAACATGACACGAGACTGGACACTCTAACACGTTCACAAAGTTTACAGAATCATATATAGCTCTGGATCCACATGTCCTAATGACGTGCCACTGAGACATAACAATAACAATCGGCTAGCAGCAAGTTGACCTTGCTCTCTGAGCTGTCTCCAGTGGCGAACAAGAAAGTCAGTCCGTTACTCTCCAGGCAGTACACAATGCATATCAAGTACATTGCATATTCACGTACAAGTACCTTGTACAAGTACACAGCATGTTGTATACTAGAACAGTCACTACTGTATTTAACAGACAAACTTCAATCATATTATTTTGTGGTTGCGTATATACCTAGGCGGGCAATACGCACTGCGGGTAGGGCAACACGCCGAGGGGGGAAACTAAATGTGCCAAAAAGTTATGTGCACAGCAGCAGGATCTGACTTTTTGAGCGGTGCCAACTGCCAAACCACTCCAATGACTGACCGTGTGTGTATGTCGCTATGTAGGTCTGTTTGCAGTACGGTGTAGTCTGTTTGTAGTGCGACCTCAACAGCTGCAATACCACAGGTTGGCATACCTTCATGTGGTGCCAGTGGGCTTCACAGTTCACACTGAGCACAATTATAGTTTTTGTGTACAGTACAGTACAGTACAGTACAGTACAGTACAGTACAGTACAGTACAGTACAGTACAGTACAGTACAGTACAGTACAGTACAGTACAGTACAGTACAGTGTAACTATAACAATCAATGTACAGTTGCACCTTTCAGTTCATTCAGGTGTTTCTCTCTTTTTCATGACGTTCAGCACCTCATTGATTGCACTCTAGACAGTGCTTGATTGTCCATACCTGGAATTCACTCTCAACATGGATTATTGTTGCATAATGAGCATTATGCATAATGAGCATTCTTCAGGTGGGGATATAATATATCTATGTTGTGAATTATCTGAATGGCAGCCTCTGGTGGACATTTCCCATTCCCTGCATCCACAATGACACAGGTGTTTGCCATCACACCACTCAACTCAATGACCAATCACAGTTTAGGTGTGCCCTATATAAGCCATCACTCACGCCACAGCCCTCACTCAGTCTCCAGCCGTCACACAGGCAACATGCAATGCAGAACCTGCAGCTCTCATTGAGTACCCGACAACACTGCTCTGCAGCCATGGCTCACTGAAGACAATAAACTGCTATTCTGTTGAAATATACTCTCTCTGACCGGAGAAACTTGGGGATCAGCTCACATCCAACAAACTAACCAGCAGAGAATATTTATCTATCTAACCATAAATACACAGAATCTCAGCGCATGTCTCGATAATCGTCTGACCCTAGTAGTTATAATATACTGTACAGTATGTGGGACTGTTGCAATGAGAACATTTTTTTAAGCCTGGTCTGCCTGTTGCCAACCAGGGTCGTCATTCAGGGTAAGGCAATTGCCACCCCTTTCGAATTTCAACTAAAAAATATCGTCTTCTGTTAATATATCCTCCACCTCAGAATGTTATTTAAATGTTTTTAGATCAACACTTAAATAAACTTGTTTTCTTTCTGAGACCATAATTATTTTGGGCATGTCATTAAAAGTGAAATTTTAAGGGAATCTTTTATTTTTCTTTAATTTTAAGGGAATCTTTTCCTCAAAAATGGCAAAATTAGCTGATATCTACTAGCCCCCCCAACGCATCGCATTGCGATTTGTTGTGAGCTTGTAGATTGGCTATTTTTGCTATTTTTGAAAGCGGCTCAAGTGGTCACTTGTCTGCCATCCACAGAGAAATTCTTTGCATTTGAGAGAGCTTTGAGTTGCGGGGTTGAGCTGGGCTCCCACATCGGGCCAAACAAAGCCATCGTGTTACTTTTAGGTTTATTTAACTTTGGAAGGTGTGTAGTTTTTGTCTATACATTTGTACTGTAGAAACATGTGCAGGAAACGTTCGTTCTGGACAAGAGGGTGACTGGCCACTTTGTTGAGAAACTGCTCCAGGCCTTGTCGCCGCTCCTCGATGAAAGAGGCATCAAATATTCCGTCATCTCCTCGGAATGGGAGCTGACGGGTCAGCGCTTTGCCAGGGAGAGGGGGTACCACGACCCTACTCCCTCTCTTCAGCTCTGCTCTGAGCCACTCAAAGTCACTGTATCGCCTCTGGACACAGGACTTCTTCAGCTTGAAGACGGGCAGGTTGGTCTTCAGGCCGATCTCATACGTAGTGAATTTGGTCCAGCCGATCACTACTGTCTTCGGGTTGCTCACCTCGACCTCTAAAAAGTTAGCCGGCGGTCCATACACCTCATTTAAGTTCTGAGGCTTGGAGACAGTCCTCTTTGTTGCTATGGTACGAGCCATCATGAAGTCTGCCAAACCCACTGCTGTGCTGTGCTACTCACTCTCCTACTACTATATAAAGTTGACATAGCGGTATGTGATGTCAGAAACGCAGAAATGCTCATATATGGACTGGAGATGCCCGACATCAGTGCAAATCGGCATAGATATGAAGAGGAAATGCCCAACGTCAGCGTAAATCAGCAACTATGCCCATATGTGGATTGGATATGCCTGACAGCAGCACACAGTATGCTGTTGTTAGGCACCAGTTTCTGTTTTGTGAGACTACTCTTTTTATTTTATTTTATATATATATATATATATTGTAACCCATTTTTCACCCCTGTGTCAATCATCTAATGTGATCCTGGGCTCTACACACCCTCCACCAACCTAGTCCCCATATATGGGGGACAAGGGTAGAGCAACGGACTTGAACTCATGCTTCCTTCATGCCTGAGTGTCCAAGTTGCTCCTTTACACCTGACAGGGGGGAGTGTCCCTGGTTGGACGTATAGCGCGTGGGAGAACACGTTATTCCAACCAGTTCCTTTCCCCTCCATCAGGCGCCCCGGCTGGCCAGGGGGAGGCAGTTTAGTGACCAGGATTACTGCATGTTTTTTGTGAGGGTACCTACCTTAGGGGACATGGGGAGAACATGCAAACTCCACACAGAAAGGCCCTTTTCGACTACTCTTTTGAGGGCCCCTCCTAGGCACAGCTTTGTGTGTTTGTACCACGGAATGTGATGATTTGATTGGCTGAGCACTGAATGTGCTGATGTATGATGATAAGAGCGCCCCTCTTCTTCTTTTTAACCCATTTCTTTCACCCGGTGCCATTTGCCTAAGCTGTAATCCTCTCCCTCTGCCAACTTGATGAGAGCCCCGAACTGAGCTTTATCACTTGACAGGGGGGAGTTTCGACTGTAGGAAGTAGCGTGCGGAAGGAACACATTATTCCATTTCCAACCAGTTATTTTCCCCTCCATATAACATGTATACAACGTCACAATGTGACATAGCTCTGTTTACTGTAACACAATGCTGTACCCCCTCCAACTGTATTATACTTTATCCATTTTAGTTTTTATTTAGTTTTTATTATGTGTAAGGCAGAGAGAACAAGAAGGGGGAGAGAGGGAGATCCCAGGTTTCTGAGACACAGATTGAGTAGATGAAAATCTGAGGTGAGGACCAATTATATGAAAATGATTACAAATGGGTGCTCCTTAAATTAATGCATTTGATATACTTTGACATTTCAATTAAAATGTACTTTTTTTCTTGTCACATGTAGCATTTACATGTTACTGATAAAAAAACCCTGATAAAATACTGATAAAGATACTGGGAAAAAAAGATGCCTATACATATATTTGCTGTATATAAAGTATAAAAGGAGTACCCTGGTTATGGTCTGTCCGATATTGGCGTCCTCGCTGACCAGGACGTTGTAGATGCCCTGGCTGAAGACGGGGGTGTTGTCGTTGACGTCCATGAGCTCTATGGTTACCATGGTAGCCGCGCTGAGGGGCGGGGTCCCGCTGTCCCATGCTTCCACTGTCAGGTAGAAGTCCTTACACACCTCAAAGTCCAGGTCGTCAGCCACGGAGATAGAGCCTAAAATGACACGCACTTGCTGGTCATTTTTCACTTGCTCGGACATAAGTATTTGCACACACGCACACAAATATTGTACAGTATGATGGGCATCCATAACGGATGATTGGCCGAAAACAAAATTATGAAAAAAATCATGAGAAATCATGAAAAGATCATGAAAGAATTATCAAGTACAGAGCCGACCTCGGTCAACTAAGTATTAATTTATTAAGTATAGAGGGTGGTTAATTGCCCAAGAACATAAAACGTACACTTCTATACAGGTCTTTGGACTGATTTCCATTGACTACGGTCATTACCTGGCCTATACACGTAATTTCCAGAGCTCTCTGTCCTTTCCAGGATATTTTTGTGAGTATTATCTATTTGGTAAGTACAGAAGTACAAGAGCACAAACCTTCATATAGATTTGCGTTGTACGAACCCCCACAACGTACCCACAGTCCTGTTTAAGCTGAACTTCCCCAGTTCATTGCCAGAGCGGATGTTAAAGGTGATCTGAGCGTTGGGCCCGATGTCCACGCTGGTGGCCGACACGCGCAGCACCTCAGTCCCCAAAGCCACGTCCTCGGGAACGCTAACAGAATAGTCCTTCCTTTGGAAGACGGGGGCATTGTCGTTCACATCCAGGACAACCAAGGTTACTTCAACCTTAAAGGACACAAAACATAGAAATATATTGTGATAAATACAGCATATTTATTATCACATACCCAGCATTTGTCTGCCATTGGTGAGGGGAGTGATATATAAGGAAGGATATAAGGGCGACATAAGCTTCCCCTGAATGCCAGCTTGACAATAATATTTTGTTTGCCAGTGGATTCCCTTGTTTTAATCAAATTCCCCTTTCTCTTTGGCTTTGTGAATAAATCAGGCTATGGATATGTGGTAAACAAATTACCATTGGCCTAGTATTATCCCCGCCAGCCAACTCATGCTGATAAGCAGTAGCAGGCCAACAGGAGCTCGGGCTCTTTTGGGGGGCGGGGCGGAACGGTACGGGGGCTTTCACATAATAAGGGGACTGCCAAATGCCTGAATGGTGCTTATCTTCTAGTATAATATTGATTATATTATAATTGATATTATAATCATGATGGCTGGAGCACCTGTGTCGGTCCTTTCCCAAGCCTGCCTCTCATAATTTCCATTGTTGTGTTTTGTTTTTACATTGATAACATGCACCTCACATTAAGCAATGTGTAGGCCTACTTTCATACACTATTGACCTGACTTCCACACCTCATTATACAGCATGTGTTTGTTATTAGTTACCAGTATCTTTTTCAGTTTTGTTACATTCTTTGTTGCAACCTATATGAGCTGATCTTACATACTATTACTATACTGTTACAGTACTACTGACTGTCTTAGTATTATTTTGGCATGTCTTTGGCATTATAGTAGCATGTACTGGTTGAACTGCAGACTCATGATATACCCCAGCCACCCACCTGTGAGGAGAGTGCCCCCAGCTGTCCAGCCTGATCAGTGGCCTGGACACGGATCCTGTAGGAGTCTTGAACTTCTCTGTCCAGAGGCCTCTCCAAAGCCAACACCCCGGACCTCGGGTCGATAGAGAAGAACCCATCAGCCGAGTCCACCAGAGAGTAGACCACTGTACGATTCAAACCTGGAGGAGACAGGGAAAGATCACACAGACAGACAAAGATGTTGTTGATACATTGCTTCAGTTTTACTGTCCATGGTCATGGTAGAGTATGGGGTCCTTATGGCTGATGGCGAGGTCAGAAGGTGTGAAGAGAAGTTGCAATGGTTTCCAAATTAGGAAATCAATTCTTGGTAACATATTTTGAAAATATATTATAATAATGTAAGACAAACAATACATTCTTTAAAGTGCCTGGGCAGTCAGTAGGGCGCTCAGCCTTAGAATGGCAAAGTTCTGTGTTCAATACCACTGGGACAGTGTGTGAGTAGCACAGCAAGTGAAAGTTCTGTGGAAAGTTCTGTGTTCAATACCACTGGGACAGTGTGTGAGTAGCAAGGCATGTATTGGCTGCTGAGAGTAGGTGTTCCGCTCCCTTCACCTCAACATACAATGCATTTCTCTGGTCTATTGCTTTGTATGCCCTCGTTGCTCTGCTGGCACCGTCAATAAGCCACTTTGACCTACAGTACTTAGTTATTTACTTAAATTCTATATCTATCTAGGACAAGATAAGGGGGTTGTCTCACCTTCATCTGGGTCACTGGCCTGCAATCGGATGAGCAGGGCTTTGGGGGCGGCGTTCTCATAAACATTAGCCAGGTACTGGGTGGAGGGAAAGGACGGAGCGTTGTCATTTACATCCAACAGCCTGAGAGAGATGTCAGAGCGGCAGAAGAGCCCACCTCCATCAGTTGCCTGGACGATGAGGTTGTAGCTGGCTGTCGCTTCCCGGTCCATAACAGTTGCTGTACGTAACTCACCTGACATAAAGCACACAAACGACTTTATTTGTATTGTGTCTCAAGCTCGATTGGTTTTAACTGTGTTACTACTTTTCAAAACTAAACTAAACAGAGTTTGTATAAGAAAACAAAAATGTACTTAAGAGTGTGTGAGTGTATTGAGTGTATTCTGTGGAAAATGTTTACCGGTATTCAGGAATAACGAACATTTAACCAGCAGTAGCGACAGACAAAAAAGAGCTACAGTTTATAGTCAAAGGGCTCCATCTTGCGCCACCGTTATCCCTAAACTTAATTGCCATTTCTTACTATTTTGAAAAACATTTTAAAATAGTTCAACTAGCCGATCTACATCGAGACGTTGTGAGCTTGTAGATTGGCTATTTTAACTATTAAAAAAATGTTTTTTGAAATAGTAAAACATTTAAAATACATTTAGGGTTAAGGGGTTGGCGCAAGATATAGCCCATATAGTCACTTGTCAGATAATGAAAAAGGTGGTAACTTATAGAGATGACACAAAACCAGAGGGTGAAATGAATGTTTGTACATTCAGTGCTTAGAAGTAAGAGGCTAATATACTTGAAGTGAAAAAAGTGTTGAGTGACACTTCTCTTAACAGTACCAGTGTTGGCATCCATGTAGAAATCTTCCACTCCGATGCCAAACAGTGAATATTGGATCTCGGCACCGGAGCCTGAGTCAGCATCTGTCGCTCCCACTGTCAGGACGCCCTTGTTAGTGGGAATGTCCTCAGGGAATGACGCACTATAAACTGCCTGCACACACGCACACACACACACACACACACACACACACACACACACACACACACACACACACACACACACACAAACAGATCAGTGCATTCTGAAGCCACGCTGCCTGACAAAAATCTGTTCCACAAATCAAAAAGCACATTAAACTGCTGTCGAGCACTGCATCCATTATCTCTGCTAACAGCGCGTGCACGCACGCGCGCGCACGCACAGTCACACACAGCGCGCACACACGCAACACACACACACACACACACACACACACACACACAGTACCCGCGGTTCTGTCCCCTGTTCTGTCTATCTGACCCTGCCTTCAGTAATGAAACCTGCGATCCGTCTGGCACACAAACACATGCAGACAGGATGTATGCCCAACGGCCGCTCTGACCTTCACGCTTCTAATCTCTGACCAGCACCTTATAATGAAACACTAATAGAAACATAAAAGATGTATAGTGCAGCGGTTCTCAAAGAGGTGCCTGGGGGGTCCCTGCCGTTTAAATTATTGATAGTTAGGAACCAAATGGACGCTTACAGATCCATCTCTCATACTGTAGTTATAGGGGTCCCAATTAATTCCTTGAAATGTAAAAAGTTTGAGAACCGCTGATAGTACTGTAGTACTGTAGACACAGTCAAATGCCAGTGTTCATTTTAACTCACAAACAATCACAAAGCAATCGTGGATTACAGAGAAATGTGAATTTTGTTTATGAACCAACACTCATGAATAATATACATTTCAAATAAACAACAACTGAAGTCTTCCTTTTCTGGCCTCCGGGTGCAGCAAAGCTCCCCATCTCCACTGATTATCAATGCATGGCCTCTTTTCCCTCAGTTATACTGTCTCAGAACAGAACTGAAGGAATTGTAGAACAGACAGGGGATAAAGGAAGCAGTGGTTTCAAAGAGTTTCACTCTCATCTCAGAGTTCAAACTCGGACTGCAGTGTAGGAATAGAGTCAAACCTTGTCCACTAATTATAGGATGAATTTCACCACTATTACACCACTACTCAAAAGCCCATTTACCCCAATTATCTAGTGGTGGACAAAGAACTCCTGGTCAAATATTACTCAAAAACGAATACAACGAATAGTAGTATTCAAAAGTAAGCACAAAATATGACAATAATAGGGAAAATAACCTAGTAGATCTATATGGTATTCTCACCATAATTATTTGAAATATGAAATAAATATAATACAAGTCATTCAAGTACTTTTTCCCTTTCTTGAAATGTAGTGAGGTCAAAAGGGCAATTGTGTAAGTCAAAAACAAAAAGGGATGGAGATCCCCGATGTCATCAATATTATGCCCATATGGGAATGCCCAATACATCTGACCTCTACATCTGACCTCAAACCCTTAGATCTCCATATGGAGCTGACCTTTTCTGACATTCCATATTTTGATCCTTCCCCATCCATCCTTCTTCTTTGATGTCTCCCTGTTATTAGTGTTATTAGTGCAGCCGCGCCCGGCAGCCGGCGAAAAAACTAGATTTCTCAACAGGCCCGAAACTTAAGGCCCGGCCCAACCTGGGCCCTCATCAAACCCTGTACACTCAAGACACTGCCCCCGCTGCCACACAGTAGAGTTTTCATCAGGCCCGAAAATTAATTAATTCCATAATTATGTTGATCTGACCACATCAAACCCTGTACACTCAAGACACGCTCCATATATGGCGCCTAGGCGGATGCGTGCACGCTTCTCGCCCTCGGGCGTCTTACTGGTAATATAGCATGCTAAATGTAACACACTTCAACGTGTTTGTTTGTCCACACCCGTTCACCCTGACCTCCAGCTATAAAATAAGCTGAGAGAAGCTAACCACTAATCTATTCCTTGGCAATAAAGTTTGGCACTTGTCAATAGGACGGCCTGGATTTGGAGATACTTGTATGTCACCGTCTTAAGGACAGGACATTTAGTCAATCAGAGAATCAACAGCGCATCGTCACAAGTGCTCTGCATGTAGTACAATTGATCTTCTGCCAAATTAAGATGCAAGAGGTTACATTTAGGGGCTTAGTAAAATATCACCAAAGAGGACTTAAAGGATCTGATGATGTTCACAATCATAGTTATTGCCCCCCAGAACACTAATATTCTATAACTGTACTGGAGACTATTCATGTTGGCTATTAAAGTTAACCTGTTATATTGTATTGACTTTGTGACAGAGCAGACTCTGTCAGAGTAATGTAAACTGTTCAACAATAAACATTCATTGTATTGTTGCTGTATGGTATTTGTAACAGGTTGATTCTCAGTCTCACAGAAGGTGCACATTCTGCTGTGACATGTGAATCTAATATACTTGTTGTTTATCTATGCAGATGCTGTAATTGGGAATCTGCCTTGATTGCCTGAAGAGAGCTCTGATTGATTGCTTTAGGGGGAGCATCTTGGGTGTTGCTAAATGCTTTGTGATTTGCTGACTGCTTAGCCAGGGGTGAAGTCAGGAGTCTATATAAAGGGGAAATGGTTCAGTAGAGAGTGGGCTGCCATGGGGTGAGGTTGACACCAGTACCTCTCTGTTTAAGTTATGTTGAGTTCTGTTGTTTGAGTTATTTTTATTTTCTTCAGTTATTCACACTAGCCCTTACCCGTTGTGAGATATTTGCTCCCCCTTGTGGCCGTGTGGGCCCGGGTGCGTTTGTAATTGACTAATAAATTCATTAATAATCATTAATGTGTCAAATCGAAAAAAGGCTGAAAAGTGGGAGTGATTGGTGCAGGCAGTAAGGAGCTACGGCGGTGTTTCTGACACACACACACACACACACACACACACACACACACACACACACACACACACACACGCGGACAGACATTGTTAGAATTATAGTATGATGTTGTCCAGGCCTGGGACTTATTCAACTTTATCTTTCACCTGCAAGTCTGCCTCATGTCCAGTATGTCATTTTAAAGGTTTTATTACTGACAAACAGCCGATCTACAATCCCACTTGGTAACAGACTTATAAAAGCTTTGATTATGTTGACTTTATATCAGTATTGAGTATTAAACTAACTAACTTGCCAACTTGGGAGCGTTGGTTTTGGTTCAATGTGTACAGTATGTGCAAGGTTTTACAACAAATGCATGACTTTTAAAATCACTTGACAACAAGATAGTGGTAAATGGTAAATGGTGCATTTATATAGCGCCTTTATCCAAGGCGCTTTACATAGATTGTGCATTACATTCACCCATTCACACACCGATGGCAGCGGAAACCATGCAAGGCACCAACTAGCACATCGGGAGCAATTAGGGGTTCAGTGTCTTGCTCAAGGACACTTCGACAGTAACTCTGGGGGAGCCCGGGTTCGAACTGGCAACCTTGCGGTTCCCATCCAGGCACTCTACCCCTGAGCCACCGCCGCCCCCGCGTTAGGTGAGCGAGTATCCGTCTGAGTTTACCGTAGCTTAATCAGGGAACGTTTTTATGCACAGGCAAGCTAGGGAAATGCCTATGTTCTGTCATGGGGAGGGGGCGAAAAAGCATGTTTTGCATGGGCCCCCACCTTACTGCTCACTGTTGTACATGCTGTACCTTGAGATGGCTGTAGTGTAGGTGCACACCTGTATCATACTCAATGACATAATTTGTAATGAGTTAACTAATCTGTAGCACTGTGTCTCTGTCTGTAATTATGCTGCTACCATCCACAAGTAAATACCAACACTAACTTCAAGTGAATGAACAGCGCCAGTGGCATATCTGCCCCAAGGGAGCCATGGCAAGAATTGTTGTGGGCCCCCTACTCAGAATGATTTATTGGTGGAGTACAGTAGTTGTATGGCCCAGTTACAATAATAATTTATTGGTGAAGTGGTTATGTGGCCCAGTTACAATAATAATGCACTGGTGTAGTGGTCGGACCAATTATTGGGGGTGTTACCACTACATTTTCTCTGGAAATTCAGCTTGAATTTATTTAGACCTGCTGTACCATTATTCATAAAAAGCCCTAGAAATTGGCTTCCTACTGGCTTTGTAGAATAAAGATTACTGGCTGTTTAGAAGTAGAATTTTTGATTATGAAAGTGAAAGTCAATTAAAAAAACAACATTATTGCATGCCACACACACACACACACACACACACACACACACACACACACACACACACACACACACACACACACACACACACACACACCACCACCACCAAGCACACACACACACACACACACACACACACACACACACACACACACACACACACACACACACACACACACACACACACACACACACACACATGCACTCCTCCACCAGCAATGGCCCCTGACCTGATTGCAGATGGGACTGTTATCATTGTCATCCATAACTGTGACCTGGACAACAGTGCGTGTGACATAGAGTCCGTCACTGGCTGTGATGTTGAGCAGGTACAAGTCCTGCTGCTCTCGGTCCAGTAGAGCACTCACGTACACCTTGCACTTCCCCTGCACCAAGGCCAGGCTGAAAACACCCCGTGGGTTACCCCCTGGGGAGAAAAAACACTATTATTATTAAGCTTATACAGCAGATCTTCAAGCTTATACAATATGTTGGAACTTAAGCTTAATATAAATTTGGGGTGTTGGACTGACAAATATATCTAAAATGCACATATTTGTGAGCATATTTATGTATTGTACATTTGGGACACAATACTGAAAACTAAATCTAAATACAAAGGATTGAATATTAAATGTCAAAACATGTACTGTAAGCAGTGTGTTCCAAAAATCTGAAGGAGCAAGTGCATTCTCCGACACTTTACTGGAACTGACCCTATCCTATAACCCATCAAATGAATACAATAAAACTCTCTTATTAGACTTATTGTGTAGGCCTTCTGCAAGAGATTCTGTACAGCACTACAGTTCTTTATTTAAGAAATTCTTCCTGAAAGAAATTGCTCTCTCCTTTAGTAGAGTCAGCGCAGCCGTGCAATCTGGATACTTTTCCATGTAAATGTGCAGGCATAGATATATCTGACAATTATTTTTTTCTTTTCTTTTTTAAGATTTTGTTTTTGGCTTTTTGCCTTTACTGATAGATACAAGTGAAGAATGACAGGAAGGAGGGAGAGAGAGACGGGGAGAGACATGCAGCAAAGGTTGTCATGAACGGGACTCAAGCACGCAACGCGTTGTCAGACCAAAGCCTATACTGTATGTGGCATGTGCCTGCACTTGGCCAGCAGACGCCCCCAAATAAGAGGTTTTGACTAGTATTCCTATCAGTCTTCACTCGTGGACAATAGAAATACAGACGAGCAAATGTAGAGACATACAATGTGTCGCATTGCAACACATTGTACTGTACAAGTTACAACTATACAAAGTGCAGATACTCAAACAATTCACTTAAGTACAGTACTCAAGCGTTGTTACTGTCCACCACTGCTCACCAGTGATGTGATAGCTGACCAGTCGGTTTTCAACAGCGCTGTCTCCGTCCTCAGTGGTGAGAACGGCCACCACCTCCCCCAGGGGGTCGTTCTCCCTGACGGCGCCTCTGTAGTACTCCCTGTCGAAGCGCGGCGGGTTGTCGTTGACGTCCGTCACGGCGACGGTTACTGCGGCGGTGGCAGAGAGGGACTCCGTCTCACCCAGGTCCGACGCCACCACCTGGAAGCTGTAGCCGGAGCAGGCCTCGTGGTCCAGCTCGCGCAGAGTGGTCACCCAGCCTGTTTTGCTGTCTATAGCAAAGATGGAACCCACGGTGGTCGGGATTGCAGTGGGGCCAGACATGTTTTCTTTCCTGGAGTCCAGGGTTTGCATGAACAGTAATCCTAGGCTGTAGGTGACCTACACACACACACGCATGCACACACGCACACGCACGCAGGCACACGCACACACACGCATGCACACAGCCACACGCACAGACACACACACACACACACACACACGCACGCAATGCTGTTTTACATGAAAAATGGACATACAGATGAAACATCTTCAGTAAATGAGACATCATTGTGAAATTTGACAGATTATGCAACACAGAACACAATGTCAAAGTGATTTATAGGCAGCAAAAAAAGGGAAGAAGCTAATGTGTTCTAGACGTAGATGGAGATGGAGAAAGAGCAAAAGGTCAGACAAGATATTACATCCAATGACAGAGAGGCATAATAGAAAGAGAGACAAGCTAATCCAAACAGTATATTGCCTTAAGCCTAAATTATTCTCAGTGGCACGGCCGGCTATTTTTGTCACACCGCCGCGCAACAAAGTATGCAATAAGTATGCAGTAATTAGCTGCCCACCTGTCCATTGGAGCCCCAGTCTGGATCAAGTGCACGCACCTGGACGATCCTAGTACCAACTGGCATACCTTCCATCACTGTGGCCACGTAGGCACTCGTCTCAAATACCGGCGTGTTGTCATTCACATCGAGGACCTGTGCAATGATAAAGCATCATCAATTCAGCTCACTCCAAACCAAGCCAAATGCCACTTTGCTGAAATATTCATAGAATTACTGAAATATTCATAGCAGGCGTACAATACTGTTTGAATTTTAACCACGAAGATTCATCATTGTCTAATATACGTGTGTACATAATAGAAGCAGTAGACTGCACAAATCTGGAAATAAACTGAAAATTGCAGGCTTAATCAAAGCTGAAGACTTTCCTATTTACCCAATGGAAATAGAAACAATCGTAGTATTCTTTTTACATTGTATTCAAAAGTCCTGTTGTGTTTCTTTTGCATTGTCTTAAATTACTTAATGGTCTGTCTTAATGTTGTGTGTAAAGCACTTTGAATCACCTTGTTGTCATTAAACTGTGCTATACGAACCTTGTTGTTGTTAAAATGTGCTATACAAACTTGCATCACTCTCCTCCCCTCTCGATTTTACTCTCAGCCTCAAATTGCCTATTTAATCTGTCTAAATGTCATTTCCTGCCCTTTCCATTGTTCATTCTAATAATTATGGTGTACAGATAAAAGTGTCTTCATGTATAGATTTCTGTGTATTTGCCTGTGTCGAGCATGTATTGGCCTCTAGTTTGCAAATGGTAACGTTAATGTTTATTGGCAGCAAAATTGATGGGTTCATAATTTTGACATAGTGCAGTGTAACCGCTACAGCTGCCGCTGTCAGCTGCTGATGACAGACTGAAAAGATGGTCCTAATGAAAAGAGACAACTGTTATGGTATTCTATATCGCCATTTTATTATCAATCTGTGTGCTCTATCCCGTCTGGTTGGTTCACCAAATAATGGGCTTGAGGGAAGTAATATTTGTTTGCTGGTTAGATATGGCATTTTCATTCATCTTTCTTGGGAATCCATGAGCAGCTGCATTGAGCTGTGCTGGATAGTGTAGTGTGTCAGGTTTACGCCTGGTTGAAAACCAATATGAGACACTAAACCACTGTATCCTAAAATACTAATAATTTGAACAAATATGAATACTGAAATAATACAGGTTTCATTTAATTACAAGGGCCTTCTTCACGAGTCATTCCACTCTTATACTTGTACACAAGATTTAACAATAAAGAAACCTTGAGCCTGCACGACCTTGACATTCATCGACACCCACCTTAACCTCCAGGTCCACGGTGGTTCCAGACTCTATCAGGTCTCTCCTGGTCGTCACCGACACCTTGAATCTGAAGATGCTGACCTGCTCATAGTCCAGGGGCTTAAGGAGGAGAACCAGTCCTGTGTCTCGCTCCACCTGGAAGGTTCCTCCTCCCTGGTTACTGTCCGGGGTCTCCCCTCCCACCACGGCGAAGAGGCCCGTCTGCCCGGGGCCCAGGTAGACCGAACCCAGGGCCGTGCCCGTGGGCGTGTCCTCCGGGATGGTGAAGGAATACTGTGGCTGGCTGAAGGACGGGACAAAGGCCTCCACAGGGAGGACATGGATGAAGGCCGACACCAGGGAGTGTTTGGGCGGCGAGCCGCAATCGGTGGCTTTGACGAAGAAGGACAGGACGGTCCCCTGCAGGTGGTCCACGGTGCTTTTGGTCATCATCCAGCCACTGTCTGGCTCCACCTGGACGTTGAAAAAAAACCCTTCCATCATCAGAACCTTTATCACATCTCTGCTGTCTGGACGAAACCACCTAACTCAAAAATCATCTAGCTCAAGTGGAGTTAGGAGGTGTTTGTCAAAGAGCTTTTTAATACTTTTCATTAGTTCAATATTTTAGCATTGATTTATGAAGAAAGAAACCTCAAAAATAGAGTTAGGTGGTTTCTTCCGGACAGCAACGAATATACGCACAGTACATACAGTACACACAGTATACATACTTGTGCTTTACACATACCAAATGCTTTATTTACATAGTACTAGGAATTGTTGGCACACGTGTTACTTTTAAGAATACATGTTTACATGCTTTTCTTTAGTGTGACTTCTTTCACTATGCAAAAGAGTAAAACACGTTGTTTGTCACTCATGCACAAAAGCAAACAGATAAAAATGATAAACAATATTGTAAACATTGTTCAACATCTTTAAATAACTATAACTATATTACTTAAACTTATTAAGACAAGTACATTCCAATACATTTCGTAATAGTGTCCAACACCTGCCTGTCTCTTTTATCCTAGAAGGAACTGAAATGTTTTAGTAGCTACAGCAATTTAGCATACAGGAAATTCTTCAGTTACCGTGCCAGTTACTAACTTTTTATTAAAAAAGTTATGGTCAAGCTTAATTGGTAGTGATCATAGAAGAACTTTCTGTAAGAGAAATCCAGCACCGTACAGTTTTCAAATGGTTTTTTTGTGGTTAGCTGATTTATGCAGTCACACCAGGGCCGTACTCAAACTAATTAGGCTCTGAAGTAGGTGTGACTACACAGCTGCATCGATACACACAGGACAAATCAGCTATCGCACACCCGCACGCCTGCTGCCCATCTGTGCTTTGCTACTGAGCCCACAGTTTTCAAAACATAGACAAAGTTATGAACCGCCAACCTAAGAGGCTGAATCCTATCAGAGTATTCTCTCTGGTGCATCCCCTATACCTCCCCCGTGCCCCTGTCTAGTGTCTACTACTACAACAGTAGACTACTCTACTAAAGGCTAAAGTTCACAACCAAGCTGATGAGAGTTTAAGACCTTTACTGTCTCTTCTGTGCTTTGAGATTACTGACTCCTGCTTTGACTCTGGCACGCTGGCCTTCGATTATTAGGAGGTACTGATGAGAGATAATATTAAGTCATATATTGTTGATACACTGTGCATATATATTCATTCACATAATATTCATTATTCACTATTGATAGACTGTACATAAGACTGTTACATATTACATAGACACTACATAATGTACATTATATATACTCCATCTGGTCGACAATGTCAATAAAGTTATTTGAAGCAGATGGCACACTGGATTGCAATCCACCTTTATCAGTATCATTGCAATTACCTCACTCTGTTGGGAGAGACATAAAGCATACAAATGATAGCTTTAACCCACAGCACATTTCAGCCCCAGCTCTCTCTATCATCCCCCCCCGCCCCCTTCTTACACTTAACACAGAAACATCCTTTTTGAAACCCTCAGAAGCTCATCGTCCATGTCCTATGATGCAATGCGTCTGAAGGACATCGTCACAAATCTCTCACTAACCTCTAGGACGTCCACCAGGGACAGCCGTGCCTCGCTGTAGAGGGAGTAGATGATGCGTCCATTGGGCCCTGCGTCCGCGTCTGTCGCCTGGATCTGGGTGACCAGCGAGCCGCTAGCGACGCTGGCTTTGATGCTCATGCGGTACTCCTCTGCCCTGAACCGCGGGGCGTTGTCGTTTTCATCGCCCAAGACGACACGGACCGTGCAGAAGGCTGCGCGGCCTGGGATCACAGCGAAGCAGAGACAGTCATTCACAAACTGGTGTTCAAGCGGAAATCGGAACGGGTAGAATTTAGTGGGGTCGTGTGGTCAAGACCAACATATAGATGGTTAAAGATTAGGTTGCAACATAATGCTCAGCAGCCTGAAATGAATAATACTGTAATATCAAGACTATCAGTCAAAGTTTGATCTAGCAGGGGTGTGCACTGGTATAGCTGGCCAGATGCATCGACCATATGGTGTAAGAGTTTCCCGTACAATGATTTATGGCTTCCCTCCATAATTTAAATGTTGAGCACTACATTGATTTCTTTCTTTCTTTTTTACTACCGATTAATGGGTAAAAATATTATTTCATTGTAGAGCTATACACATTGAGCATTGATTGGCTCAACCCCTCCTTGCTCTGCTCTCTCTCACTCTCTCTCACACGCACGCACACACGCACGCACGCACGCACGCACGCACAGAAATACACACACACACACACACACACACACACACACACACACACACACACACACACACACACACACACACACACACACACATTGACAAATGGACCTGTCTGTGACTCGCCCTACCTCTCTGTGAATACTGAATCAAAACATGATCATGCACTGGAGGAAGGATGCTGCCTGCTTTCCCAGAGTCTTATAGTCTTACAGTCTTACAGTCTTACAGCCTTATATTACTCCAAACAACCTTTCAAGCGATTCCTCATGATGCACACACACACGCATGCATCCACCCACAGAAAAGACAGGGGAATACATTGATATCCTGGCGGATATCAAATATAGGCTGTATTGCTTTATTAATTCTATATTTATTTTTCAGAAAACTAAGTAGATGGTCTAACAAAGGGTGCAATCTATTGTATGTTATTATCTGAGTGTTGGTAATAAAGCTATATTGGGTTTATTTGTGCCTTTTAGTTTATTTAGTTTATTTCTGCATGGAAATTCTAACATTTGCATCGCAGGATGCATCGCAGGATGCAAATGTTATATCACTCCTTTCACGCACGCACGGATGCACAGACGCACACACACACACACACACACACACACACACACACACACACACACACACACACACACACACACACACACGCTATGTTCAATGTGAGTACCTCCACCATCCAGTGCCATAACAGTCAGCACCATGTCCTTATAGAGTGGGTTCTCTCTGTCCAGTCTCTCAGCAGTAGATATTAGTCCATCTGCATCGATGCTGAACTGGCTCTTTCCCAGGTCGTTGATGAAGGAGTAGACGATCTGGCCGAAAGAGCCTGAGTCCTCATCTGTTGCACGCACCTGGAGGTTCAATACAGATCACCATTAACCACTTCAACCCTGTATGATTGGCCCTGAGTCCCTCAGGGCTCTAAACAGGTGACTTTTCTGTTTTAGCTACACATTAAATAGCTTTGCTGAAAACAGCCGATTGACAAGCTCAAGCTATTCTCTGCGACAGTTTTCCCAGAGTACAGATGCTGGGGTTAAAGCGACCCTCAGCTTGCCCAGCCAATACAGGTGAAAGTGTAGAGAAAGACAAATTTGAAAGTGTCCTCGAGAAAGACAAATGTTTTTCGGGTCACAAAAGTACAGCAGCTGAGTGGTGTTGGACAGATGAGCTCTGTCCATGGTTCTGAACCACATGAACTGTGAGCTGTCCATGGTGCTGAGTAGTGCACAAGTGGTATAGGAACAGATGAAAAGTCATGAGCACGTGACTGGGCTGCGCCATGATGCACACCAGAAGTTCGATGAAATACATGGCAGTGGATGGAGCCGGCTGGACCAGCTCATGAACAAACATTATTTATGAACCATTGAGACCTTTGTCATATAATCGGTCCAGGAATATAAAAGAAGACATAACAAATTAATGTTTGTTCTGTTGCTTTTCAATGTGTACACTGTGTACTTTTATAGAGGTATCTAAAGTGCACAAACTCGTTTCTGAACGAGCCAAGTATCGTTCAGAAATAAGTTATTAGAAAACAACCTGTGATATGTCTGCTTTTATATTCCTGAACCGATGCCATGTATTTCATCATAATTTTATAACCAAAAGCTGGGCCAATAGCCAAAGGCTATTGGCTAGTATAGAATAATTAGAACATTCTTGATGAATGTACAATTGAGGAAAATATTATTAATGCTTTCATATAGTATAATTATAATTCAAAAGTGTTATTCAAAAGAATGGCATCACAGTGGGCTGGGAATTAATTTGAAATGGTGTGCATTTCATCTTGCAGTGAAACGCTTCCGTTACACCTCATTAAGAAAACATTAGATTATTCTTGTAAATTGTAATTAAAAAAATCCTAATAGAAACGCAAGAGTGGTGCTTTGAAGATGTCTAATGAGGAGGAAGGGGCTTTTTACCTGGATGACCTCTGAACCAGGAGGGCTGTTTTCTCTGACCTCGGCCAGGTAGAACCTCTGACTGAACACCGGGCTGTACAGGTTAGCTCCCAGAACACGTACAGTCACCTGGGGATCAACATCATCGTCATTAATATCATCATTATTCAGGGTTCCTTATAACATTTTGTAACTTTGCTGCTATTGCATTAATTTATCAGTGGTGATCTCTTATTGTTCTTGCAATCACTTTTGGATTTAGCTAGCTCCACCCCTAACCTCTAATCCTAACAACTAATGCTATCCACCTTATTAACATTAATCATTTAAGTTATCTTAATAGGTTTTATTAAGAATAAATTAACCACTAAAACTTTAGTTGACCGGGGTCCCCCAAGGCTCTGTACTACAGTACTGTAGGTCTGCTATTTCCCTCGACACCAAATCTCTTCACCAAAAATAGCAAGCTCACAAACGCATCAAGTGCAACACGTTGTGAGCTTGTAGATCAGCTATTTCCGCCCCCGAAAAGGGACGCTAGGTTTAATTTTGTTTATACAACATGGGTCATGACTCATGACTCGTGAGAGAAGAAGTGTCTGTAGTACACGTTGTAGTCTGAGCCACTGTTGCCAGCTTTTGTGAGAGAAACAAGCGGTCGGGTCTACGCAAAGAAGCCCAAAAGAAGCGACAAGGCCATATGAGCACACACACGGCATTTTTTAATTTTAAATACATGGGGATCCCTGTCACTAAATATGTTCAGATGGGGGTCTGCAGTCCTTGACTTAAACTGGTCCTTAAACTGGTTTAAAGGAAATAAGTCCAAATATAAGCAACTACACTTTAGAATTTTAGAAACAAGACCAAAAAACTGCAACCCGCAGCTACCATTATTAACAAGCAACTTTCGCTCATAATAAGCAGACATGGCAACAGCAGATGTCTCACCTGAGCAGTGTTGGTGAAGACTCCATCAGAAACAGACACATTGAGACTGTATGAGAGCTTCATTCCCTGTCGCCTCTTATTGGACAGAGTGAGCACACCTGTATCTGGGTCCATCACAAACGGCATCCTCTCATTCCCAGAAAGAATACTGTACCTAAAGATATTTTTTGAATAATTAAAACGATAAAAAAGGGGAATAACCGGGGAGTCTTTGTGCTCATTAAGTCAATTATAGACATGTAAACTATGTTTTATTTTTTAATTTTTTTACCTCAGGGGGGAAGTGCATTTCAATATCTGAGTAACAGGAAATTAATTTGCTTGCTTCTTGCTGAAGGGTCTACCCCCTGGGAGAGCTCCTGTTCAAAATAAACCCTGGCCCTCCTGACAGATTTTCATTGCAAATTGAAGATCTGTCTTAAGAGTTTACTTGAACTGTAACACCTGGAAACCTTATTCAGCAGCAGTATTGAGAGACACTTAAACTAAGAAGAAACTGAGGTTGTTTATTCATTTTAGTTTTTCTCTCAACATACGAATGTCTGCAACTTTTGAAAGGTTCTGTTAAAGAAGTAATGACATAATGTTATGATATTGAACGTATAGTATTGTTAATTACCATATTGTGCCGAATATAAGACTCTGATTATAAGACGACCCACATTTTTCAAGAATCATTGGTGGAAAAAGAACATTGAATGTCAAATAGTCTAGTCCCCGATTATAATATGACCTCGTTTTTTTAGGATATCCCCTCAACAACAGAACTCAACTTCGCCTCACCTCAGCTTGTTTGCGTCACAGATGTCTGTGTCCGACGCCTGAACACAGGTCACGAAGTGGCCCCTGGGTGCCAGCTCACTCACGTACGTCTCATACAGTGGCTGGCCAAAGTTGGGTGGGTTGTCATTCGTGTCGGTAATGGTTACCGTGACTGTGACGTCACTGCTAAGGGCGGGGTCTCCGCTGTCCATTGCCCGGACTATGAAGTTGTAGCGCTGGGTAAACTCGTAGTCCAGCATGCTTGCTGTGAGCACCAGTCCACTGCTGCTGTCTATGTGGAAGTAGTCTGTGCTGTTGTAGACATCAGACAGGATTTGGTAAGTCACCACTGCATTCTTCTCAGAGTCTTGGTCTAGGGCCAACACCTGCAGGACAGGGTTATTATAGTTAGATATAACAAACAAAATAACAAAAACTAGAATTGAAAAGAAACATTTAGCTAAAGTAAAAATAATTAAGCTTTAATTAGATAGTATGAATAAGAAGGTGCCGAGGTTGCGTAAGCAGTACCTATACAGAGGCCCAAATCTCTTAGTTAGTGGAATGGCTCTGCCTATAACTTTAGGTTCTACAACTGGACTGGACCAATATTAGGATCTTCCAATATTGGATTTTATATGAAATAGCGAGGTTGTCTGACTCCGTTGACAACCTTGAAGGGTGCAATCTCATGCATTTATGATGAGATTTGTTGTTTGCACCCGGAGTCTGTGGACTCTTTAAAAGCTTGTTGGGAGGGGGAAAGGAGATAACTGAGGAGGTTTGGGATACAATTCTACAACGGGTACATGGGTCCTCTATTTGTGCGAGGCATGCTCTTATTGAATGTAAATTACTACACCGTGTCTACTACACCAAGGCCAGGTTGTCTAGAATGTATAATGATGTGTCTCCTCAGTGTGATAGATGTCGGCAAACTCCTGCAGACCTCATCCATACATTCTGGCTCTGCCCTTCTCTACACAAATATTGGACAGATATCTTTAATTCCTTATCAGCGATAGTCGAGTGGAGCCCACACCTTCTGGGGCTCTGTTTGGTGTTTTCCCCTCGGTACCATCACTCTCTAAATCAGAGAGGGATGTTTTGGCTTTTGTCAGTCTGTTAGCTAAGAGACTAATCTTGATCAACTGAAAATCACCCACTTCCCCTTCTCACACTCACTGGATTAGGGACACCTTGTACTGTGCAAAACTGGAGAAGATTAGACTCATTAAATGGTTCTTCTGAGGAGGATATGGGGTCCATTCTTTGTGTGTACTTTAATTTTTGTTTATTCTTCTACATTACACTTGTGAGGTTTATTAAGAGAAGCTGTTAATGCCACCATTTTTTGTTTTTCAACTCCAGTATTGAATGCTTCTGTGAAATAAACAAAGTAAAAGAAAAAGAAGAAAAAATAATGTAGCTTTACAAAAGAATGACTGAAATGGCAACACACAGTTTACCAAACAAACTAAAATCATAGAGAAATGTGTTTTAGTCTTTGTCAGCATCACATTTGCTATATCTGATCTGCGTGCTGTGAGCTTGTGGTCTGCGACTTTTGACATTTTGAAAATGAGGCTTATTAATTAATATCCATTTATCAGTTCTTCCTGACAAATGGATAAATTAAATGTATTTGACGTGTAAATTGGTTTAGTCAAATTACTTAAACCTGATTCTGATAGAGCACAATGTTATAGTCATGACAGTAGACAATGCTTCAAATAAGGATGTTGTTGCAAAGAAGCTACACATTTGAAAATGTGGAGGCTTGACATACAGTACATCTTCTACTCAGTAGCACAGTAGAGAAGACCTACAGTAACTGCCACAGTGAGCACCAGAGATTACTGTTACCAATTCTGACCAAATACAATCAAAATATACCTTCTGTTCCTTCCTAGGTTATGGCTAGTCTGGAAAACCAGACAAAGTATTAGTCTGGCCGCCAGGCTAGGTTATGGCATTAATAATGCCATAGAACATGATTATGTAGAACATTATGCTGCTACAGTGAAGTTGATCTTAATGTGGATGTAAAATGTCATCATTTTATCCCATTAGTCTGTGTGAATGATTAGGATCAAAATATAAATAAATAATCATGATATGAAAATATTTGGTTTTAATAGTGTGATGTAAGTAAGTGAAATGGCTTATCATTAAAAAAAGTTCATAGCATTCTGCATTAGTTAAAAATGAGTTAGTTAGATCAAAGGCACGATCAAAGGTAACTAAGATGTTATCCTTAACTTCTTGGGACTTGCATAAAATGTCATACTGTGTGAGCCACAAGTTCACATAACAACTAACCTTTGAGACCTTTGTTTTGCAAAATGAATTATTAATCATTATAATATATTATACTTCTATGGGGCTCCATCCTTTGGCGCATATTAAAGAGTAATCCATCACTGAAATGGCTTTGAAGTATGCACAGAGGACTTAACAACAGTCATAGTCAATAAGAATTGATTTGTTGTCTCTCACACACACACACACACACACACACACACACACACACACACACACACACACACACACACACACACACACACACACACACACACACACACACACACACACACACAGTACACACCTGCAGCACCGGTGTCCCGATCATAGAGTTCTCAGGCAGCGTAGTGGAGTACGAGGCATTCTGGAACAGCGGGGGGTTGTCATTGACGTCCAACACAGCGATGTCTACATCCACTTCTGACCTGGCGCCCATCAGCATGTCTGTGGCCTTCACCGTCAAGCGATAGTACGGGACAGTCTCGTAGTCTAGCGGGTAAATCACACTGATGATCCCTGTGTCAAAGCCAACGTCGAACTGGAGGCTCGGGTCTCCGTCCAGGATGGTGTAGGTGACGCTCTGTCCCTCTGGACTGGTGGCGTTGATGGAGAGAACGGGGGTGGAGACGGCCACGTCCTCTCTGACAGTGATGCCATAGAAGGGCTTGTCAAACACTGGCATGGCTTTGTTCACTACGGTGACGGGCAGCTCCACTTCGCTGGACAGCGGACGGTAGCCGCCGTCCGTCGCCACGACGACCACGGTGTACTCGGCGCTGGAGAGGTCCGCCTCGAATGACCTCGTCAGGGTCAACTGCCCCGTCACAGGGTGCACCTGTAGCGCATTTGGGAAGGGAATGTTTTGGGGCGGACTCCAGCACGAGGTTATTGTCCCTAATGAAACCTTAACAGTTAGTTCTATACAAACAACTTTGAATTTACTTTACTGAAATGTATTCCTTGCTTTAAATCTCGTTAGAATAGATGCCAAATGGAGAAAAGCTGGAGACACTTTTTGTTTTAAAGTTCAACATCCGTCTGTTATTAATAATTCATAGTATGATTTATGCCATATTGTCCCGAATATAAGACGACTCTGATTATAAGACGAGCCCCAATTTTTGCTGTATATAATAGCGTGTATTGCATAGTATAAAGATGAATATGTCCTACTTCAAAGTTCCTGTGAGCCTCTCTCAGGCTGTAGGTGACTTCTCCATTCAGACCAGTATCTTGGTCGGTAGCTGAAACCCTGAAGATGGCTGACCCTGGGTCTGCCTCCACCTGTACAGTGGCGTAGTAGGGAAGATTGACAAACTCTGGAGCATTGTCATTAATGTCTTCCACCTAGAGACAAAGAAGATTGTAAAGGAATTATTTAGTAAGATGACTATTTAGTTATTTAGTTATTTGTAAAATAGTTGCTTTTGAAAATGACTGTAGTGGATTAGTTATTTGGCTATTGTAAATTAGTTACTTGGCTTTGTCTGCGGGAGGTGCTTATTGTGAGAGGTTTGAGGAGAGTATGAGAGCATTGTGAAGACGTTTCAGGAGAGATAATCCCTGATGTTCAGAGATAAATGGAGAATATAATGGGGGTTTACAGAGAACACAAAGGGCTTTTGTTACAGTTTACGATGCTAGTTTACAATTGCTTAGATCTCAGTCCATACATGATTTTACTGTACATCCACACACGCGCACACACCCACATTCATACCACACCTGACACACTTGGGGTTCTTTGAGGGGACTCAAAATAGATCCTTATGGTAACTCTGAGTGTACATTTGCAGTTGCACAGACTATATTTGCAGACTAGCTGACAGAAAATAACATTGTGTGCAAGTAAAAGAAAAAAGAAAACTCACAGGGAATGCATAAAAGATGATACAACCTCCCTAGAGCCCCACACCCACCTGTACGAGCACAGTGACCCTCGCCACCCTGAGAACATCATACTCTCGCCTGACTTCAACCACCAGCTCGTAGCTCTCCTGCTGCTCGCGATCAAAAGGCACGCCATTGGTAAGCAGCACTCCGCAAGTGGGCCGAATGGCAAAGCGCCCGCCAGCGTTCAGCAGGGTGTACTTCAGAGGCTCGTTGAGCCTGTGGCCCACGGCGCTGATCGCCGCTACCATGGTGACATCGGAGATGTTCTCCGGGATGGAGGCTGAGTACAGCGGGAGCGAGAAGAGCAGGCCGCTGTCCATCGCCTCCCGGACCAACACGCTCACCAGAACCGTGGTGGAGTAGCGCCCATCAGACACCTTGAAAGGAAATTAACGTGAGAGTGTTTCTCAGGCTTGTTCATGTCAATCTCATATGCATTTGGCCGCGGACCGCCATTAAAATAATTATATATATTTTGTGGCAGAGACAACATTTGTGTTCCACATTTTTTAGATTTTTTTTAAAATAGCAGATAAACAAGCTCACAACGCAATGCAATCATGCCTCATTGTGAGTTTGCAAGTCGGCTATCTTTAAATAGCCAATGTATATACGTAGGTTTAAACAGATTTTGATGCTTTATTAATTAATTTTGCTTTGGACACTCTGGAACCCCCTCAAGGACCCGTGGGGGTCCCTGGACCCCAATTTGAGAATCACTGAGATAAGGAATAACTTTCACTCTCCATGAGCACTCAGGGGAAATTTGGGTTGTTCCAGCAGTGAGCAGCTGGTGAATGCAATGAAGTGGTTCACCTCATACGCTAAAAAAATAATACCCCAATATCCTATGGACAATGCTCTTAAACTGGATGTTATAATGTCATTGTTTTTAACTTATTCACTTTTATATCTGCATGCCTTAAATTGTAAATTAATTTTTGTTTGTTTTAATTTGTCTTAATTGTTGTCAATCAATACTGTTAACAGGCCGACGGTAGGCCTCAATGAAGTTGCATGGGATCAGGTCAAAAGGGGCGGGCGGCAGGACACCAGAGATAAAGGAAGGCGCGAAAATCAAGCGCTGGTTACAGAGCAGGGCAGGACAGCTCACAGTTGAGGAAAGGGTCACCGCGCCGGCTAGTGGCACAGCCTTCCGGTTATGAGGAAAGCTTTCCCAGGTTGTTTACTGGGAGACCCCAGACTGATAAAAGCACACAACAACAGTGGGGTCACGGGGCTTACAATAAGTACACCAGGGCGGAGGAGTTATCTCCCACCTTTCATGTGCAGGAGGCACGTTCTTGCCAGGATGGCAGGGCCCGTAAATCTTCTCCTCCAGCTATGGATGGTTACAATGGAGAAGTCGGGGCAAGGGACCGGGATATGAGAACCGAGCAGAGAGGTCCGGGGCTGCCCCAGGGGAGAAGGGTCGACGGTGTCAGAGTTGAAGCAGGATTCAGGGCAGGACGTGTGAGGGGCCGAGGCGGAGCCAGTGTGAGACCTTACCGCAGGGCTGAGGATTTTTAATAGATCCACAAAGCAGGCCCACAAAGAAGGGATTGTTTTTAGTGATGAATAAACTAAAGTAAATGAGATCTTTAGTATATTTCAGTTAAATGATTGTTTGGTATGGAACCATATTTACTTTTAAGTGCGTATAAAGATGCCTTGGTTTTTTGTTTGAATTTGTTTTGGTTTTGCTGTATTTGAGTCTAGAGATAAGAGGGAAAGATGGAAAGATAACAGGTTGTGTGTGTGTGACAGATCTAGTTGTTAACTGTCCCCCTCTCTGCCCCCCCCCCCCCTTCCCTGACGGTCAGAGGATTAAGGGAAGGGTTGTACCCCAGCCCCTCTCAAGGAAGAGAACAGGATAATTATGTGTTTTTATTTTCATTTATTGTGTCGCTTTTTAGGATATAGTTCGATTAATGGGATAGAAGTATGATGTTCCGTTAAACAAAGTTTTAGCGTAACATACCCACTAAGAGTCTTACTCATGGAACGGTTTATTATTTTGTTTTTGTATTTTAATGTTTTAAAAGTGTGATTACAAAAGAAAAGGGGAAGATTTTTCACCTCCCTGCCAAAAATAAAGAGAAAAGGATAGAGTAGTGAGTTTTTTAATATAGATTGTGCATGCCTTTGGTAGGATTAAGCTTCCAGATGTGCATGTTAAGAGTAGTGTTTAAATGTGTGTACTAAGGGTATCTGAGTCATAATTTTGAAGGAGGGATTAACATTTTGAAGTGTTTGTAATAACAAAGTCATGAAACAGGCCAGGGCCTGATGGTCAAAGAAGATAAGGATTTGGGAGGAGGGTATTTGAGGAAGGGTGCTAGAGGAGAGAGGGACCTTTTTTCCCCCATTGCTAGCAGTGTCCTCAGGAGAGAACAGTCCTCTGTTTTTGTGCTCCCGGTGAACATTGAATTTTTTCCCTATAGTTTTAGATAAGTTTTTTTTTCCAGTCATTTCCTTTTTACCTATTTGATATTCTCTTTTCAACGGATATTTTTCCTATATCCTATAGCTTTTTCTAACTTTTTTTGGTTGTATTTTTGACTATTTTGCCATTTAACCATTTTTCTTTGCTGTAAACCGTATATCTGCAAATTATCTGGAGAAATAAACACATTTTGGATTAACAAACAACTTCCGCTTGCCGTTCATCTATGCTGGTGAGTAATATTGATGTGTTTGTATGAGTGTATGTTTATATGATGTTATGAGGCGGATTTTAATCCCTGCCTCATTTTATGTACTATCTGCTGTTATCTTATCATAGTTGGTATATGTTGGACAGATGCAAAGTGAACAGGTAATCTGAAGAATTACACCGGAATTGTGCAGCAAGCAGTGTCCACGGGCGAGTCACTGGGAACTCTTGCTGTTTTTCCTGTCAAAGAGGTGCTATCCCGCTCTATATGAGAGCCGGTTTGTACCCTCTCAGGACACCTGAACAGTGGTATTTCCTGGGTCCTATTGCCAAGGGCGGTAGGGGCCTGGGATCTGACTGCATCAGAGCGTATACCTGGATTTATCACTATAACCGACAAGGGGTGTGATCGTCGGAAATCGAATCTACAACAGGGAAAGATTTGTTGCGGTGACACGCTCAACTGGTCGACAAATACATTGTTTGTATATGCTATGTGACTATGATTTTGAAACCTTTTCTCGTCCCGCCGACGATTTTTCGCAGCTGAAACAATCTTACTATTATTTATACTAAGGTATCAAACATTGGTAAAGCCAATGAGTGGCTTCATCTCACAATGATAATATAGTTGCAGTACTTCATGGGAGTGGGGGCGGGGTTCTCCATGGACAAGTCTAAACGAACAGGACGAAGACTTGGCAGCGATCGAAAGCCCACCTCACCCACCCACGGGTACATGCTGAACAAGCAGATACTGCCAGTGTAACGGTGACAAGATGTAAGCCAACATGACATGAACAGCAGAGTGCGAGCTAGCGCCAAGCCAGGTTTTACATAACAAAACAAAAACCACTGCAGGTGGGGTGGGGGTGGGGGGTTGGAGCATGCACCAAGGTACAAAAACAGCTGCAGGACTGTGAGAAATGTGCACAGTGGTGACGAGGCTGCGGTAGGTCAGCTTAATTAGACCATATAATTGTCACAGATTAATTGTGGTCCGTGTGAGTCATGGATCATACTATAGCCGCTGCACACGAATGAGTGTCCCATCGGAACTAGTCCAAGCGCGATTAACCCACATTAAAGACATGACCCTTTTTGTTTTCATGCCAGCTATGCGTCATTTATCCGAGATAGAGAGGCAATTAATCTTCCTGATTATGACATGTCCAAATGGCTGTTAATAGCGCAATGTATAATATGTGTAGCTGCTTAATGTAAAGTGACCGGGGTGGCATAGAGAACTATGATCTGGGGAGCTTGCTCAGCAACTTGAAATGACCTACGATAATAGCCTCGGTGATCTTACAACAATACTGTCTTCAGAAGATATCACGGTGGTGTCAGGCTCGTCCTTAGGAAATGCAAAGCAGCTGGCTTTAACGGTAGCAGCCAGGAATTATGTTTGAGCGGTGCCAAGCATTCCCATGAGTGACTGTGTGTGTGTGTGTGTGTGTCTGTCTATGTACAACCTATTGACCCCTGCAGCTGATGCTGATTGGGGTCGCATTCAGGTCATACACACACATGCACGCACGTACGCACATCGCGCGCACACACACACACACACACACACACACACACACACACACACACACACACACACACACACACACACACACACAGGCCAGGGACCTGTACAGTACAGTAATACATTACAGTATGTATAGTTGCACCGCTCAGCTCACACGGGTGTGATCTTACGTTTAAAATGAATAACTACATTTCTCTTGTTGCACACATACAGTATGTTTTAACTCATTAAAACCGGGAAAGAATCTGTGTCATTTCAGATTTTAGCATTGGCTATGCATCTGCTATTTTTTTACATTTAAAAACAAAATCCTGAAAGTGTGCATGTGTGCATTTTGTGCATGTTTTAGTACAAATCTTCTCTTCTGTGGAGACTCCCTGGAACCCCTCAAGGGCCCCTATGGGTCCCCTGTGGGACCTTGACGGTTGGCGGGGCCACTCCACTCCATTCACCTTGACATTGAAACGGTAGCGCTCCTTGCTGAGGGCGGGGTTGGTGACCACCACGGCACCAGTTGACCGCCCCACAGAGAAGTGCTCCAGATTGCTGTATGGCAGGGAGTAGACCAGCTCGGAGGTGACAGACGGGTCAGAGTTCAGGCTGAGGTCAGGGCTCAGGTCGGGGTCAGAGGCCTCCACTCTGATGACCTCCACGCCAACGTAGGTCGGCAGGAGGAGAATGGTCTCGTAGGACTCCAGGGAGAACTTGGGAGGGGAGTCGTTGACGTTGATCACCTGAGATAGTTAAAATGTTAAAGATGGGACGGTAGTATTACTACTATTATGGAAATCAAAATGACTTAAAGGAGCACTTTGTCCTTTTTCAACGTTATCTTTGTATAATGAATTAGTCATCACTCATTATAAGATGAGACATGAACAAGTAGACAGAAATAGTGCCATCGTATAATGAGATATCCTGACACTCATTTAGTTTCACTCCATTATTCAGTCTGAAAGCCCTGTGCGTTTTCTGAAGTATGGCCAATAAGTGGGAGTCTTGGCGATACTGGATCATCCCATCCCCATTGGGCTGGTTAGAATCACTGGTTAGATCTTTTTTAATGGACGTGGCTAGCGATTCAGGTCCTGGAGCCAGGCTAATAATGAGCTTCAGCGAGGACCAATTAAACAGTTCTGACACCACATTGTACCCTTTCTGGCCTGAGATTGGAATCTGATATCTTCTGCGGATTGTCCATTATAGTATATCATCATGGTCAGGTAGCCATACAACCAAAGTTCTACCAAAGTTCAACATTGCTTTAAAGGCATACTATACATGCCAAATGACCTTTTCCCCCTATCAATTCCTCACCCTGAGCCTTGAATTCATGGAATTGTATTTGTTTGTGTTGCATTCCTTCACGGTGAATAAAGAATCCGAAAACAAACTTGATGAATTGAAACAGCAAAACCAAAAATCTTCATTCACAGTGCAGGTTTTACGATGGTTATGGGGAGTCAGCGGGAATTCAGAATTCAGAAACTCAACAAAATGGTGTCAAAAAATCATACTGACAAGAAATAGGCAGAGGTGAAAATGTTTAAATCAACTGGGTGCATTAAGACCACTGTGGACCTGGCCTGGCATAATTATGATTTATTGAGGTGCATAATGCCAAACTGAGGGAACAAGGCGGCCCTGGCCTTCATGGCCTCCATAAAATCCCTCCCTCCCCCGCCTACCTTTATAATGACCTCTGCAGGGCTGTCAGCATTCCTGGGAGGCTGTCCACTGTCTCTCACATGGACATGGAACAGGAACTCAGAGAAACTCTCATAGTCCAGAGTGGCAATTGTTCTAAAATTCAAGAATCACTCAAATGAGCGACATCACTCCATGGTACTTCAAAGGACAATACTGCCATCAATAGTACAGTACATGTCATAAATTAACAGTTTTGGACATAATACAGTATGTGCAGTACATAATCATAGACATTCTTGCATTCATGGCTTCAGTTTTAGATTATCTCCATAGTTGTTAAAATGCCCCAAAGAAAACAACACTTACCTGATGGATCCAGTCCCTGAGTCCACGCTGAAGAACATGCGGGCGGTCTCATCTATGATCTGAAACACTAGCAGGGCATTGTGGTTGCGGTCGCGATCCGAGGCCTGAATGACTAGAGGATTGCCATCCTCTCCCAGGACCACGCTGTTCATTGGAGCTGCTTCACTGATTACTCCTACATACCTGAAGGCACAAACGGTGACACAGGAGAAGTGTAGCAGAGAAGACAGTAGTCATTTTGTTTTTGTCGTTTTATATGTTCTAGGAAAATGTTTGGCGCTGTTGCAGACTGTTGCAGAACTGTTGAAGTGCTCTTGAGAATAGAAAATGATGCACCAATAGAATTAAACATCATCTTAACTCAATAACTCTTTACTTTAGCATCAAGAAAATAAGTACACATTTGAAACTGCAGTTTGGATGGATATATGGATGTAATTGGGAGTGGATAGTACAGGATTTACTGTATGGAAGGATAGATAGATACAGCAGCAGGAGTGTGATGTCCCGAAAGGAATAGATGCCAATTTCATCACATTTACCTCATCTGTTGGAAGACAGGTGGGTTGTCATTGATGTCCCCCACTTGGACAATGACAGTAGTGTTGGCTTTCACCCCAGCCATGCTCAACGCACAAACTACCAGGAGGTAGGATGTCACAAACTGATGATGAAAAACAGAAACAAAGTACAGCAAGCTGAGAAAACAATTTAGTTTGAAGTTGCCCAATGAGTGATTGACCCATTCACCAAAATATATACAGTATATTATTTTCGATATATAATTTGTAAGGATTAAACTCTTTGTATTGTGCACACATGTTCACACATAAAAGACTAAAAGACTAACAAACCTCAAAGTCTAGCAGTTTGCGGGTGGTGATGACACCAGTGTGTTGGTTGATTGAGAAGCAGCGTTCTTCGTTTCCCCTAGTGATGTCATAAACGAGCGCTGAGCGACTGAGGGCACTAACCGTGGTCACATATGTTCCAATGGCGCTGTTCTCTGTGATCTGGAAAAGTAGGGGCATCACTGTTTGAACGGTAATGGTGCTTTGGTAAAGAATAGAATAGAAGAGATGTTAAAGCAATTAAAATACAGTATATTTCTATTCTACTATTGTCCTTTAATTCATTTCAACAATACAATACAATCAAAACAACAATTTCTCTGCATAGCTTCAACCATATCATACATAATAAAAGTATACTGTGAGTTGTACTGTGAGTTGTCATTGGACTAAACATGCCACTACTATATATATATATATATATATATATATATATATATATATCTCTCCATGCCTTTTTCCATCCAGCCATAATCATCCATGCTTTCATCTTCAGCTTGGAACACTGACTCTGGGAGAATTTGGGCATGTAGATCCCTCTATAAATGCCTCGTCTTTCTCATCATATCTGTCCACGTCCATGAATTTCAATTTCAGTTTCTCTGACCCTCTTTCCCGCCCATCCATCCATCCGCCTGTCCGTCCCTCTGTTCATCCGCCCATCATTCATCATTCATCACCCATCATTCATCCGCCCATCATTCTGTCCGTCCGTCCCTCTGTCATCACCGTCTATCCGGGGACTGCCCATAATTCTGACATCCCGTTAGTCCGACCTACATGGCCGGTTAAGACTGAAGTTAGGGTTAGCAACCTAAGTGGCCGGTTAAGACTGAGGTATGGCCGGTTAAGACACCACAAACCACCTATCTAACAATCCCTTTACCTCAGCTTGGTACTCCCTCTGGGAAAACTTGGGCTTGGAGATGTCAGAGAGTGTCAGGGAGATGCGGACTGAGGCCGTAGTCATCAGTGGAGGTAACCCACTGTCGGTGACCCGGATCGTGAGGACATAGAAACCCACTGAGGTCAAATCCAGATCTTTCGCAGTGAAGATAAGGCCCGTGGCATTGTCTATGCCAAACACACCACCTGTGTTACCTGAAGGACACACAGGGTTCAGACGTGAAACAATGTAATGTAATCGATTTGGTGGACACATTTTTAACACTTGCTAAGTGCCTAGATTCCCCAGCAAGATTTCATCTATTTATAGCGCCGGTGGCAGAAGTGGGACACAAATCCCTAATTCTGGCGGTTTCACAGCTTTACTCTACCCACTGAGCCGCACAGGATCACATCAATGATCAATACATGACAGCGGTAACTTCTGGTTATGAGGGACACTCATGTCTGGTTCACCAGTTTTGTGAACAGCATCAATTGCCTTTTGGCTTATAGTTTAGCTGAAAGTTTAATGACGTTGGTTCCATTCAAACACTTTCATGTTGCAAGGAAAAGGTTTAAAGCTGCAATACAGGTTAATGAATAAACTACCACATCTGCAGTGGTTCGAGGTGGTCTCACTTCTCACAGGGTAAAAGAAGTAACGCACATCCTCCATTGGCACTGAGCCAAAACTGTAGAAACAGTGAACAATGAAAAGAAAGCAGGGGCTCGCAACTCACTTTATGATGCTCCAAACTTTATGTAGCGACAGGCAGGCAAAAAATACATATTTAGCGACAGGCAGGCAAAAAATACATATTTTTTGCTTGCCTGTCGCTAAATAAAGTTTGGAGCATCATAAAGTGAGTTGCGAGCCCCTGCTTTCTTTTCACAGTCTCACTTCTCTCCCATTAATTAATTTGTGGTTTAAGTAAAAATAATGGTAATAGTATTAAATTCAATCCAAGAACAACACAAAAACGTTTCTGCCTTTTTTTTTTAACTGTCTACCCAGGCTTTTGGGAGCACCCTGAACAGTTTTGAAGTTGCTTGATTGAGTATTTACACATTTGATATTCGACACCGTTCAAACTTCAAACTATTAACCATGATAGTTTCATCGAAAACACACGGTTTTGGCGACTCAAACTGCTCATAAGGACAGTGTTTTCTCTAATCTAACATGGTTAAAATGGTATTTGAAATGGTATTTGAAGTGCAAATATCTAATTACTGAATCGAGCAACTTAAAAACTGTCTAGGGTGTTCACAAAAGCCTGAGTAGATGATTATTATAAGTATGTTTGTAATGTATTATAGAAATGGGCTTCATAGGAAGTGTTACAAAACAAATTGACACCGGTGTTAGTTGTAGTAAGTAATTCTACTACTATCTCATAAGCCCAAAATCTCCCCTGGCCAAGCAGGGATCCCTTCTTGTTTGAGTGTAGCGGTAGATGTTTGATTTCCCATGAGGGAGACTCAGCTTTGTATCCCAGGTGTTACAGTTGCAATTACCTTTCTCAGGCAGGACAGGCACTAGCTTTAAAGCCCATGGACACATCCAGTCGGCTCTTGGTTCGTCGATATCATCTTGTAGTTAGCATTTGTTATTCACCTTCAAGCGGCTAAGCAGAATGTAAGCTACAGAAGTTGTCTGACAGAAACAAGTGTGCCTTTAAAAAAATAAAGTAAGATAGAGCGTCCTTGCAGACAGGACCTCACCTGCTTCTATAACATAGGAGAGTCGTCCATTGATCCCGTTGTCTTTATCTAGAGCTGTCACCTGCAGCACAGAGGTGCCTGCTGGCGACGATTCGTAGGCCACAGCGTCGTACACCGTGTCGGTGAAGTACGGGATGTTATCGTTAGAGTCCTCCACCCCCACCAGGATACGAGCCAGGTCCCGGTTAAATGGAAACTCCTGATCTTTGACCTGTGAGCGATTGTGGGATGGAGGGAGATAAATATGGACGGGGTGGTCGGAAAGGTTGAGAAATGGGAGGAATTTGGAAAATGAAGTTAAGGAGAGCCAAGCGCAGGTGCCGTGCCACCAAGATGATTAAAACCTGGACGGAAGCAAAGGCACTTGCTCAAAACGTGCACATGTAGGCTACACGTCACATACTAGTGAACAAAGACCCACAAATGCAAAGTACATTTACAGATGCATGCGTGTGTGTGTGTGTGTGTGTGTGTGTGTGTGTGTGTGTGTGTGTGTGTGTGTGTGTGTGTGTGTGTGTGTGTGTGTGTGTGTGAGAGAGAAGAGGAATAATACTCATTTCACTTAGTCAGTGACTAAGCTGCTCTGTCACAGAATAAGAACCAGTCTGGTATGACACATTGATATCGTGTCCTCTATGAATTATTTGTTTACAGGTATAATAGAAGTCACAATGTAATCTATTTTGAATAATCTAATAACAATAGTTATGATAGTTTGAACACAAAATGTTTTAGTGAGGTTTGTACCAACCAAACAAAGTCAAACTTCAGATCAAGGACTGGGCCTTGGCCTGGCCAAGCGGTCCAGGCACCTAGGCTGGTAATCCGGCCTGACAGCATGTCGCAGGTTCGAGTCCCGAGCCCGACGACCTTTGCTGCGTGTCTTCCCCCCATTTCTCTCCCCCTTTCCTGTCAAACTACTGTAAATCTATCAATAATATTAGCGTGTTAACATACTATAAGACTATATAACCTACTCCAACATCACCAGAAAGTCCAACTGCCAGTGGTCATCCAACGTTAGCCCACGTGAGAAGTAGCCATTGCTGCGTAGCGGCTGAGCCCTACGGACATAGTACTGTCAACTTCAACCGTGCCCTTCAGGCTGAGTTCAGCCAGAATCAGCAACAGGTACCGTAAGCTCATCTAGGTTCATTAGAACATTTACAGAGTCAGAGCTAGTTTGTCCTTAATTGATTTCCCCCTCCCTTTACTGCTTCCTTCACCCCATTTCCCCTATCACTTTAAGATTCCATAGTAGTAGCCCCTATTTTATTATTCTCCTCATTGCAGTGGCCATGAACAGGGTTTTATAGGTTTGTGAAGATAGGCATTTCATCAATGTTTTATTGAACTGCCTTTTCTATTCGTTCCAACGAACTGTGCAGATGTATGGAGAACCGAATGACCATGAGCCATGATGTATAGGGCTCGTCTGAGAACGGTCTCAAGAGAGCCTTTTCTATTCATAAACTGTATGTACAGTACACATGTGCGTGCATGCATGTGTGTGTGTGTGCGTGTGTGTGTGTGTGGGTGTGTGTGTGTGTGTGTGTGTCAACTCTCTCATCCGGATAATGAAGGGCCTTATACTGTGCATGTGTTTGCGCATGCTCACACACGCGCACACACACACACACACACACGCACGCACGCACACACACACACACACACACACACACACACACACACACACACACACACACACACACACACACACACACACACACACACACACACACACACACACACACACACACACACACACACACACACACACACACGACACACACACACACACACCACAGTATATTTATCGTCCATCTCTCACCATAACCGTGAGGATGTGCTGCGTCCTGGCTTCATAGTCCAGTCTGTCTGTGGTGTAAACAGCTCCAGTGCCAGGGTTGACTCTGAACAGCCTCATGCTGGCCGGGTCCACGCTGCCGTAGATGGAGAAGCTCAAGCGTGCGCGGTCGTCCATGTCCGAGGCTCTCAGACGCAGGAGCTCCGTGTCCACTGGCGCGTCCTCTGAGACGCTGACGTCATAGGCGGGCTGGGAGAAGACGGGGGGGTTATCATTGCTGTCCAGGACCTTGATTAACACCTGAGAGGAGAGAGAAACAGAATAGAGAGAGGATGAATCCAAAGGGGAAATTAAAGTATTATATTTCTACAACATACAGTATACAGTTCAACGTTTCATTTTTGTCTCCACCGGGTGGTTTATTGACATCAAATATGGCCTGTCAGCTCACACCCAAATCCAATACTTTGCGCACAAATGTCATAGCAAGTTATACAAAACAAAAAAGTACCAATTCCATTGTCCCCATATTTCCTATTCCGAGTGTGTTTGTCTTATATGTAACAGCAGCACCACGATTCCAAAGCCCCTTCAGGTACATTTTTAAACTATTTTCAGCAATGGGATAATAATGTTTTGGATCTTGTTGAGCTGGTCATTTTGAAAGTAGCTCTCAAGTTAAAAAAAAAGTGCAGGCCCCCCTGCTATACACAATCTCTATAGTCATGTGATCAACACGGATCTGTCCCATTTCCCATATTCCATCCTGATTAGCTAAGATTGGCTTCCAAAGCTCGCAGGATTGGTCCGCTTCGAACAAAATGCAAGAAATCATGAACACAGCATGCGATTTCCGTGAAATTATACTGTACACGCGCATTTCCACTAGGCGAAGGATGAAATGCCACTTTTTTTTTCTTTCCAAATGAGCCTCACAGTGGCGCTATAGCGGGCCAATTCCTGTTTTTGCCTATAACTGCACCGATCTGTGTACAACTTTGTATGCGCACTCCCTGTAGGCCAAGGGAAAAACCTTCGCCCTGCATTTTTCACATCTGCCTGTTATAGCGCCACCATGAGGCCGATTTTAGCAAAACACATTTCTTTATATTACTCGCACTGAATTTATTTATTTATCACGAGCAAATCGGTAAACATGATCTCTATAGAGCGCCGCAGTCCCCGCCCCCTTTCAGAAAAGCGAGTGGCCCAGGAAGTGGAAGCCCCATGCATTCTCCCATCGGCACTTTTAATATAATTTATTTAAAGACGGTTACGCCGCGGACAAAGCCAATTCGGATCGTGACGAATCATGACAATGAACACAATATTTTGGGACGATCAAATCATTAGAAAGAAGAAAAGAAAGTCAGGAGACAACACTATTTGTTTTATTTTTCGTCTTATAAATTATTTGATCGGCCCAAAATATTGTGTTCATTGTCATGATTCGTCACGATCCGAATTGGCTTTGTCCGCAGCGTAACCGTCTTTAAATAAATTATATTAAAAGTGCCGATGGGAGAATGCATGGGGCTTCCACTTCCTGGGCCACTCGCTTTTCTGAAAGGGGGCGGGACTGCGGCGCTCTATAGTCATGTGATCAAGACGGGTCTGTTTGATTTCTCATATTCCATCCTGATTGGCTAAGATTGCCTTCCAAAGGTTTCAGGACAAAATGAACGCAGCGTCCCAGTGCGGTGAAACTGCTCACTAGCCATTTGACATTTTTCAGATGAGCCTCATGGTGGCACTATAACAGGCCAAGTCACATCTTTACATATAACTGCACCGATCTGTGTATAATACTAAGGAAAAACGTCTGGCCTGCATTTTTCAACTCTGCCTTTTAGAGCACCACCAGGAGGATGACTTATGTGGAACCCATGAAATGTACAAATCGTCATCAGCGAGTCATACTGACATGGTGACATGATTGGGACGAAAAGCAACAGCAATGCTGCCTCTAGCCAATGGGAACTTATGGGAAGGGGAGGGGAAAATATCCCTGGCAGCAAAGCAGGCTGCAGACAGACGTGCATACTACAGTTATTTGACACGTTTGCAATGTTCACACGTCACTCGATATAACTTCAGTTCAAACCAAACTCGGCTGAAAACCACAACAAAACCACAACAAAACACAGTCAATGAACCACGCACAGAAGGTCGGAAACGGAAAGCAACAGTTGACACTGACACACAAACATAGACGTTACTACAATAATAATCAGACTAATGGGGGGGGGGGGACGACACAACGGAGACACCTGACAATTATATCACTATGTGATCAATTCTTGTTTTATATTAGTCCTGTCACACTCTGTCCCAGAACGTGCCATGCTTGGACCACCAACCTAATGTTGTGTGTTTCCCCGCCCCCGTCCTACCTGAGAGACAGTTTTACCCCTAGCCCTGGGAACGTACGTCCCAAACTCTTCTCCCTTCTGGCTCCAAAACTATGGAATGCACTTCCCATTACAATCACAACTGCAAATTCACTCCCAATCTTCCGCTGCAGTCTGAAAACGCACCTCTTCAGACTCCATCTTAGCCCACAGCACTTGCCGTATAGTACTTGCCCTGGCCTCGACCTCCTACAGGCGTACTGTATGCCCAGGCTCAACTCATGTAACTTACAGTAAATAGCACTTTATGTAGACATACTGTACAGTAACACTCTAGTGTATACACATAGTTTCCTTAGATAGATATTCCACTGTTAGGTTCTTAAGTTTACGTAGGATTCATGATGACTTTTTTATGTTTTGATGTATTACCATGTTTTTTGTTCTTGCTTATTATATTGTAAATCGCTCTGGATTAAGAGCGTCTGATAAATGCCTAAATTGTAAAGGCAGCTGCGGACAATTGGACTAATTGTGACTTGTGAAGTGCTGTGTTTCTGTGACTCCGTGTCGGTTCTTAAAATGATGCCATGCTGTTGGAGAGCCTGGGGTTTCCTTGTGTTTAAGTTAAGTATCATTCGCCCTGTGAGGTGTACTTCTTATTTATTAGTTTGAGTAAAGACTGTTGTGCCGCCTTTCTGGTTTCCGTCTCCGTTTCTGGTTCCACACAACATTCATGTAGTCATGTAATCAATCTGTCTGTCATGGTCTGCCACTCCACAGACATGTCTCCTCCCTGGCCACTCCCACAATCCATTCCTTCACACTGCAGTCCCTGTTACTCACCTGTCTCCAACTCCCTCATCAGCCCTGCTTCCCATTACAAACCTGTGAACACTTTGCCATTAACCTCCTCCCTATATAACTGGACTCCTTGCTTACACTCTTCGTCAGTACATGTAGTTTTTCCCTGAGCAGTCCTGTATGTTCCATTGTTCCTGGTTCTTTGTTTTTGTGCTCCAGTCCTCTGAAGGTTTCATTTTTGGACTTTATGTATTCTGCGCTTTGCATTGTGCTTCTACATTTTAGCATTTTGGCATTTAGAGCATTTGGACATTTTTGTTTTTCCTGAGCTTTGTTTGTCAGCTGCCTCATGCTTTAATAAATATGTTTATTTTGAACCTACTGTCTTGAGACTCTGCATTTTGGGTTCAGTCATCCTGGTATCCTGACACTGTCGATCAATCTGTCATGTATAATGTTTGCCAGCCATCCATTTATTGAAAACACAACATGCATTCATTTCCACAACATTACTAAGCATTATGATTCTGAAGATACTGTAACGTCACAAACAATCCTATCCTGGTGGAAAATAGAGAAAATATCAGATCTACAGGCCCACAGTGACTCGCATCATGACGCGTTGTCAGCTTGTAGATCTGCAATATTCACTACTTTTGTTTGACACGCTCGTATGATGAAGTGCAACATTATTATACGAAAAAACCTAAAAAGACGGTAATATAATAACATATAATTTAGAGTAGCCAGTGATTTTCTCCTTTTATCACTCCAAATGCCGTGGTTTATGTCAATTCTCGAATTCCCCACCCATGTCACTGCAGTCTTGTCTCTGCTGGCTCACCTGCCAGAGAGGAGCTCCCACCCGGGAAGACGTAGCCCCTCACCCTTCTCCTAGTCCTAACCATTCAACACCCCCCACTGTCAAGGCAGAATCGCTGGTGCAGCAGCAAAGATTGGCCTGCCCACCCGGCTTGCAGAGCGGCTTCCCTCCCTCCCACAGCCAATTATGCTCATAGGGATACTCGTCATGGCTAGACTAGACTACAAGGCACTGAAAAATGCACAGCACAGCTTGGTTTATGATTTGAGTTGTAACACATGACTCAGCAAAAACAGCAGAGTTTTCCTTGATTATCATGCTTTTCTCTCTGACCTTCATTTGTCCAAAACTGTTCATCGTGTAAGTGATTAAATTTGGTTATGAGTGGAATATTACAAACATTTTAAAGGAGAATTCCATGCTTCTTACGTAGACCAAAGAGGTCCAGGTGTTATTTTGTGCAAAAGCGCATTATTAGCTATTTCCCCTACCATAAGCCCTCAATTAATTGAATTGAATTGCATTGAATTGAATGGGGCATTGGGTTGTTGTGCTTCATAATGTAAATAGTATCCCAAGCGGCACACTTTACTAGTTATTTCGATGGAAATACCAGTAAGCAAATTAGCACTCAAATCCAACCCCCATTGAGGGCACAAAATAACACCTGGACCTCTTTGGTCTTAGGACATAACAACTACAAATGAAGGTAAGAAAGCATGGAATTCTCCTTTAAGGTTCATATCTATGTAGGCCTAGTATTCAAATTGTAAAGTTCTGACAATTCATGTATCGTGGAAAAATAAGAACACAACTTAAAGTCGGGTGGGGAGTTTAGCCTGAGTTTTGTATGTGTCAGCACAAAGGACCATGACGATCATTAATACAAAATTAGAAAGAAATACTGTTTCTGAAGAAACAGTCTGAGCTCACTGAAAACATTGTAAAGAAAAATTATGTTTAATGGTATTTGAGAGGAATGTACCTTCAAAAGTACAAAAGTCGAATTAAAATCAGCTTTTGTCAAGATAACAGTGAAATGTGATGCAGCCAACAATATACTATGTTACGTAATGGTATGTATAGTTTCTTAGCTGTACCTACATTTATAAGCACAATGTAAAGTTTCTTTTAACTTTACTGCCTTTATTGATAGATACAAGTGAATATTGACAAGAAAGAGGGAGAGAGAGACAGGTGGAGACATGCAGCAAGGGTCATCATGAACGGGACTCAAACACACGACACGCTGTCTGGCCAGAGCCTATATGTGGCATCCGCCTGGACCACTAGGCCAGCGGGCGCCCACCATGTCAAGTTTTAGCTATATCTGGGCAACCACACTTCAGTAATACAAGTCCAAAAAAAGCTAAAAGTTTACACAAAATCGAAGCAGCAGCTGCCTGTTCTGTTGTAGTCAGACACAAAAAATTAAGATATTAGAAAGTTCTTTCCGGGTCAACATAAAAAAGAAAGACTGTGGGAAAAGACAACAGTTGAAAACTATTGATTTGAATGAGATCCTGACAATCAGGTGTAAGTAGTATGGACGTGGACGTAGATGAAGTTTCGATCGACTCCCCTAGCATAGTCAGCTATAGCTCCAGCTACCTGGTGCTTTCACATTTATTTATCCAGGTTATTCCTGGTGAGATTAGGTTTCCTTTTAAAACAAATCCGAACCAAGACAGCATGATCATGTACGCTTCACGTCTGACAGCAACAAGAAGGTAACTGAGAGAATAACTGAGAGGAGCAGAACGTCAAATGCACAGACAAAAGACAGAACAAAAGCTAGAGAAGCAGACAAACCGAGACAGAGATATTTGTATAGATGTTATAGGAGATGCTGCAACAGCATTAAAGCGAGAGAGAAAGAGAGAGAGAGAGAGACAGAGACAGAGTCAAACAGAGACAGACACGATATGGAGAGATGCACTAGGCTCAATAGCCCTAAAACAATCAACGCAACCAAAGTGTGGTATTTCCCTATAGATCCACGCAACAGCTGCAGCATGATGGTCCTCAACTTAAGGACTACTCAGACATACAAAACATATTCCCTCTTAATTAGGGAATGAAACGCTGCAGTAATTGCTGAGTGTCTGTGCAATCAAACGCAGCAAATCAAGAGGATACTGTAGCTGTACCTTTGCCATGAGGGGAACAGAAGGATAGAGTGCGTACCTGTGCTGTAGCGAAGCTGGACCCGTCTGTCACCTGTATGGTCATGTTATAAACAGCCTGTACCTCTGCATCCAATGGTCTCGCCACCACTATAGTCCCCATCCCCATCTGAAGGTCAAACTGCATGTCGAAGCTCCCTAGTGTCACAAATACACACACAGGCAGACAGACACACACGCACACACACACACACACACACACACACACACACACACACACACACACACACACACACACACACACACACACACACACACACACACACACACACACACACACACACACACACACACACAAACAGAGATTGACACAGATGAACACATTCGTACCCCCACATACACACACGGATCCCAGGAGTTTCAATCACTTAGTATTCACTCAGAGTGCTATACTCTCAGGCGCTTTAAGTTATTACTGTGTAATTGTTTTGGCCAGGTGCCGGTGTCTGGAGGGCCCGTGAAATGAAATGAACTGAGAGATGCTATGCAATCTAGCACCGAAAAGCCACTTGCCAGCCTGAGAGCTGTTAACAGCCACATAAACATCTGTCTTATCACTGCAAAACACAACCATCTCTGGGATCAGAAAAACAGGGGTGCGAGGCCATTTTCCACAGGGCAGAAAAGTTTAAAGTCAAGGGGCCTTAATGTTTGATTAGTGCGAGGGAGAGCATTGATAGACGTGTTTGGGCATTCAGCGCCATCCTTCGTCTCATTCTAGCTTCTCTCAGAGGAGATATCCAGGGCATCGGCGTTTTTCTCAGTGTATGAATACTGATTGGGCATTTTTCACAGGACCACTCAACCGTAGTGAGTGAGTAAAGCACAGGGATTTAGCCTTTCCCCCCCCCCTCTGTCAGGAGAGAAGGTCGGTTTATTTAGGACTGAGAATAAAATCGGACAGCATTAAGCAAAACAAAAAAGAGATTACTCGGTTTGTTGGCCGTTAAATAAAGAGCAGTGTTTTGACATCTCGCTGTCACTAATGCGAAGGGCGGGAGAGTTGGTTTTGTCTAACGGAGTGGAAAAAACAACGCAGATATCTATTTCTGTCTAAACAGATTTGACAAATGGGGGAACTGGCAATTTAAAAGGCAACTTTTAAATAGAAAGTTAGCTTCACCACACCTGTGTCGAGGGAACAGTTCCTGCCACATGCATTTTGAGGAATGTAGAACGCGTCTCGAGCAAGTCTTCCCCCTTCATAGAGAGGGAGAGGGAGGGAGGAAGAGAGGGGGAGGGAAGGAGGTGGAGAGAGAGGGAGAAAAGAGGGAGAGAACAGGAAAGAGAACGGAAGGAGAATGGAAAGAGAAAGGGGAATAAGATAACGAGAAGAAATATGAGAGGTTAATAAAATAATTAATATAATAAATATGAGAGGCTAATAAAACATTTACAAGTTAGACATATCTTTTCATGATCAGATATGCGTTTCGCCTAGATCGTTTATTTTCTTACTACACATCAATATCCGGTGTGTTAATTAAATTTCCGGGCGTGTAACAATGTATGCCTATAAGTCCTATTGAAACTGTACAGAGTGAGCTGTGTTAGCAAGCACACTCTGCACACTCCTTTCTCTCCCGTGTATCGTGGTGACGGTGGCTCCTCATGCGGCCTGAATCGTATGCATGCACCATGACATCTATAGACATAATTGCGAACGCAGTGATTGCGAACGCAGTGATTGCGAACGCACTGAGCACTTACTATGAGACCTAGCAGATCATGTCTGTCTGTCTGTGTGTGTGTGTGTCTGTCTGTCTGTCTGTCCCGCTTTTGTGCCCATATATGGAGCTGAGTGATTACGT